>NW_026000174.1:58974050-58983257 GCF_001458135.2 Marmota marmota marmota | reverse complement strand
CCTCTTCTCTCTCTACCCCCTCTACTGTCATTCATTTCTCCCCCTTGTATTATTTTTCCCTTTCCCCTCACTTGAAGATAGTATAAGATGAAGTTATAAATTTCATCTATATCTACTTTGACAAATCCTATCTCAATTGATGATAGAAAACACCAATTATATTAGGCTTCATCTACTAATACTAAGTCTGCAAAAGAAGAGAGAAATTATAACACGCATTTATTGAATTTTTGGTAAAAAAATGTTACTTTATGCATATTATGCTATCTCACCTTTTGTGACTTTCACAGATAAAAACTGTCAGAAACAAGATTCATTGTCAGATCTCCCTCCAGGGTGGATTCACTTGCTGCTGTTTTCCTGTATCCTTTAATATCTTGGCTTCATTGTGCCACTGCACTCTGTCCCAAGCAACACCCAGACTCAGGAAATTAAAGTCTCAACTTTATGTTTTAGGATTTTTTAAACCATCAAACCTAAAAGAAATGCTATGAAATGTGAAGCCATCTGAAGAGACTACAAAATTGTGTAGCAGGTATGTGGCTCTTACCAAATTACTGTTCTTTTCCAACTATACCAACATAGAAGACCCCACAGAGTGGAAAATGTCCCATTGTCTTACCCTCTGTTGATAGATTCATGATTGTTTTAACTTTGAACTATTTTCCTCCACCATCATCATGAAAACTCACATTCAATAAAGAGCACACTTTTTAATGTAGTAAACATAAATTCAATATTTTCCACCTTTCTTCTTTTTCCAGTAGTTTGGGTTTAAATTTCTAGGTAGAAAAACTCTGACTAAATCAGATCTTAATATAAGTAATCAACACCTGCAAAAGGAAAGAACTACTTATTACTTATTCTTTGGTAGCTAAAATATCTACTACCAATTAATAGATTTATAGTCAATAGCATAGGTTCTAGTTCCCCAAATATGCTTCAAATATCTGAAATTTTCTCTTACCAATGGATCAGCAAATAGAATTTTGAGTGCAATGTAAGTATGCCTAATTTAAACTGTTTACATCCACTGAAAGAACTGTTGATGAAGCCTATAACAGATGTCTCAAAGGGAATAAGCCCAAATTATCTTCTGTTTCCACAGAGCAGTTTAATGATTTGCTTCAAAACAAAAAGTAAATCATTTTGGATGAGGCCCAAGACGATGCTATTTATTGAATATATAGTGTTCTCTGTTCTTTTTTTAATATTTCAGATTTGCATTTCCCTAATTATTGGTGGTGTTGAACAACTTCTCTGCATACCTTTTTGCCATTTTCTTCTTTACATATAATCAGTTCCTTGATTATTTATAAATAACTGATTTTGTTATGTTTTAGGAATTCCTGCTTATTCATATATGTATTGGTGCTGGAGATTGAACCCCTCTACCACTGAGCCATATTCCAGGCTTTCATTTTGTTTTTAATATTCACTTCATATTAGAGTGTGGTTTGTGAATATTTCATCCAATTTTGTACAGTTGCCTTTTCACTCTGTTGATAGCTCCTTTGCATGGCAGAAGGTTTTTAATTGCATAGTCTCACTTTTCTCTCTCTCTCTTTTTTTTGGGGGGTGGGGGAGTGATGGTGCTTGGCTTTGATCTGGATACCAAGAAATTATGACCAATCCCATAGTCCTGTAGCTTTTCTGTTAAGAATTTTTCTTTTACGACGTATTTAAATCTTAATCCATTTTAAATTGATACACCTACATGGTATAGTTGGAGATTCTGATTATATTTTTTGCATGTGCATATTTAAATTTACTAAAACCATTTGTTGACAATACTATCTTTTTCCAGTTTTGTATATTTAAAACCATTGTTGAGTAACAGTGGCCATATGTGCATGGCTTTGTTTTTAGTTTGCTGATTGTTTTCCATTGCCCCCTATTTTTTTTTATAGGAGTACCTTATTTTAAGAACTTCTTTTAGTTATGTTAATCAATTCATTTTCATCAGATACATTAAAACATAAATTATTCATATTAAGTTGGTAACATGCATTGCTTCTATGTAGGTATTCATTAGGTCGTATTTAAATCTAGTTAAACATTTATAAATATATATTTATATGTTGTTTCAAATAGCACAATGATCTCCTGTTCCTCCCATGTGGTTCCAAATTAAAGCATTTCATTGCTTTCTCTATGCAAATCACATTATTGTGTACTTCTCTATGAACTCTGTATATCTGAATCAGTGGGGGGCACTTAGGTTGCTTCTCGCTTGTGGCTATTGTGAACAGTGGTGCAAAGAACACTGAAATGTAGACATCCCTTCAACATGCTGATTCCATGTCCTTTGTATATATACTCAGAAGAGGAATGACTGGAGAATGTTGCAGGATCTACATTTTATTTTACCGTAGTGCATGTTCTGACTTAGCATTCCACCAACAGTGTACATGTCTTCCCTTTTGTTCATGTATTTACCTGAGCTTGTTATTATTTATACTTGTTTATTTATTTGCTTCATTTTTTTGGTAATAGTCCCATTAACGTTTTTGACATATTTCATTATGGTTTTGATTTGAATGTCCCAAATGATGAGTGATGCTGCACATTTTTTAAAAATTTTCTATTCTCCATTTATATGTTTTCTTTCCAAAAATGTCAAAGTTGATCTATTGTGCATTTCTAATATGGGTTATTTGGAAGTTTTAACTATTGATTTTTGACTTTGTTTATAGTCTGAACATTCACCCATTGTCGGACGCATAGATCACATGTGTTTTCTTCCACTCCACAAGTTTTCTCTTCTCTCTGACTAGCATTTCCTTTACTTTATAGAAACTTTATGGTTTGAAGTAATCCTATTTGTCTACTTATAATTGTCTTTTGTGCTTTTAAGACCTTCTTATGAAATCCTTCCCCATTTCAATGTTCTGCATAATTTTCTGGTAGATTTTTGTTTTCAGATCTTCCACTAAATTTTTATAATCCATTTAGACTTGATTTTAGTAACAAATGATAGAGGTCCAATGTTGTCCTTCTGAATGCAGAGATCCACTTTTCCAAGCACATTTTTTTGAAAAGACTGCCTTTTTCCCCTAATGTGTGTTCTTAGAACTTTTCTTGAACCTCAGCTAACTTGGGATGCATGGGCTCCTCTCTCTTTTCCCATTGGTCTGAAGGTCTGTTTCCAAGCCAACTGCAACTGATCTGATTGCTGTAGCTTTGTAGTATATATTAAAATAAGGCAGTGTCTGACTTTCACTTTGTTTTTATTGGTAAAGATGGCTTTGGCTATTGCTGCCTGTGTGTGTGTGTGTGTGTGTGTTTCTGTATAAATCTTGGACAACGTTTTCTAGTTCTGTGAATTAGTGCAATGCTATCTTCATAGAGATTACCTTGAATCTGTAGATCATTTAGAATAGCATAGAAATTTTAAGATTATTATTTTTTCCAGCCTGGAAACATGTTTTTTTGTTGTTGTTTTTCATTTTACTGTGACTTCAACTTATTTCTTTAACATCATGTAGTGTCCATTTTCAGGATTTTTCACTTTGCTTGTTAATTTTTTTCCTAGATCTTCATTTACATTTGTAGCTTTTATACATGGTATTTTTGTCTTCATTTCCATTTCAGATGATTTTATTTTGTCATAAAGCAATACTCCTGGCTTTTTATTTCATTTTTATTTTGTATTCCATAATATTGCTGCATTTTTATTAGTTCTAAGAGTAATTTGTTGCAATTTTTTAGATCTACATATAAGATCATGTTTTCGACAGTGACAGTTTCACTGCTTCTTTTTCAATTCAGGTGTCCTTTTTGCTTTTTCTTGCTTGGCTGCTCTGACTGGTGAATAAAAATGAAAGAAGTAGGCACCCTTGTTCTTGATTATGGAGAGGAAGGTTTCAACTTCTTGCCTTTTAGTATAATGTTAGCAATTGGCTAGTTACATATGGTCCTCATGATATTGTGGTGCCTTCCCTAACATTCCTAACATTCCTACATGTCCAGTTATTTTATTTTTTGATACACATTTTCTGCATACATAGAGATTATATATATATATCTCTATGTATATATCTCTCTATATATCTATATATATATATATATATATAGAGAGAGAGAGAGAGAGAATATATATATATATATATATATATATATATATATAGAGAGAGAGAGAGAGAGAGAGAGAGAGAGTCTTTGATGTTCATTCTTGTGATAATGTTTATAATTGTTACAGAATTCCACATATTGACACATGTTTGAATCCATGGGAATTATCTCATATGATAATACTGAAAAAGCTTTATAACATGCTGTTGGATTTGATTGGCTGAAATTTTTCGAGGATTATTTTACCTTTTTTGATCTAGGATATTGGCCAATACTTTTTATGTCATGTCTTTGTGAGGTTTTGGTGTCAGGGTATTGTTGGCCTCATAGAATGTGTTAGGAAAAACTTCTTTCTCTTTTATTTCTTGGAACAAATTAAGAAAAGTTAGTGTTATATGTCCTTTATCTCTTTAAATTCCAGAAGGGAAATGTTTTCTCTTTGATGAGAGTTTTTTCATTACTTACTCAAACTTATTGCTTCTTACTCATTTACTCAAGTTTTCTATTTCTTCCTGATTCATTGTTAGTTCTTGATCAGGTATGTGCATCCAGGAATTTGTCCTATTCTTCTAAATCACCAACCTTGCTGATACAGAGGTTCATAAAAATATCTGATGAGCCTTTGTATTTCTGAAGTATCATGTGAGATTAATTCCCATTATTTTTTTTCTTCAGTACTAGGTTTGAACCCAGTACCTTGCACCTGCTAGGCAAATGTTCAATTACTAAGCTATATCCTTCCTCCCTACTTATCCACTTTTTATTTAAGTAAGTCTTTTTTTTTTCCATTTTTCACCTCTAAATATGAGTGAATCAATTTTCCTGATCTTTTTAAAGAAATGGCTCTTCATTTTATTGATTGCTTCCATTTGTGTTAGTGTCAGTTCCACTTATTTATAGTCTCTTCTTCATCATTTTTTTCCTTGTAAAATCTTTGTTTGTTTGGTTTGGTTTGGCTCTCTTATTCTTATTTCTTGAGATATACTGGTAGGATGTTTGAGTTCTATTTTGTTTTTGTTGTTGTTGTTGTTGTAGGTATTGCTTGGCATAAACTTACCCTTTCACATTGATTTTCCGTATCTCATTGTTTGTATTTTGTATGTTGTATCTGCCTCTGAATTTATTTCATGAAACATTGAAAGTTTTGTTCATGAGTTCTCCATTGATTCATTATTTTTTCCAAGATAGATTATTCCACTTTCAAGTAATTTTACAGTGACCAAAGTATCTCTTTCTAGTGATTTCTGGTTTTCCTGTATTAGGCTGAAAAAGATTACATGGTTTAAATTAAAACATTTGTTCATACTTGTCTGTGATTGGTCACGTAATGCATTCTGCTGAGTATGCAATGTGCTGATGACATAGATATGCATTATCTAAGGGTTGGATAGAATTTTCTGTAGATGTCTATTGGGTCTGTTTTGTGTAAGGAGAAATTTAAAACTTGTTTCTTCACTAATTTTCACTCGGTTTAATATATCTATAGCTGAAAGTGGAATAATAAAATCTCATAGTATTATTTTATTATAGTATCGTTATCTCCAAAGGAAAAAAGAGACACCGTAATCTTCATATAATATTTATGTATTTGGGTGCTTTGATTTTGCATACAAATATTTGCAATTTTATTACCTTTAGCTAAATTGACCCATTTATCATTTTATAATTATCCTTTTGTGTTTTTGTTGCTTCTTATTTTAACTTCATTTTATCTGATATAAATATGGCTACTTTTTTTCTCTTGTGGAGTTAATCTGCATGGGATATCTTACTTTATTGCTCAATATCCATGCAACATTACTTAAATATAAAATCAACCCCTTGAAAGAAACACATAGTAGTTTCTTGGATTTTTAATGCATTTATACACTCTACATCTTTTAATTGGAAAATTTAATCCATTTACATCTATTATAATTAGCATAGGGACTTCACCTCCATGTCGCATATAAGTGATGGATGGGCAAGAATCAGATCAAGCAGGGTGAACACAGTCATCTTATCCCAATCTCTATCCTCCCTTCATACATCCAGTGAAAAACATTGGGTAACTTTCTGTTGGTTTTCTTATTTTCTATTTTCATAGGTGTTTAAATATATTTTCATGTAAATTACTCTGATATAAATTTATAAATATTCAATATTTATAAAATATTCATCTTCATCTGAGGGAATTATCATTATAATTGAGATACACTTACTTATGTGTAAAAAGTAAGATATTCCGTATTGTCTGATACAGTGTTATTTAAATGTATTAATCCCATTTAAGAAAATATATTTTAGTTGTACTCTCTATAATAAGCTTAATGTCCTACTGAAATTAAGGAAAAAGGGAAGCCTAGAGAGAGGAAATGGGATTACAAAATAGTTTATGAACCATAAAGGAAGATGAAGAGATAAAGGAAAAACTATCACTGAAACAACTTTAATGGAGACATATCTGTGTAATGAAAACTTGATGTGTTGGAGGCAGGGTTAAAGATGAGCACAGTATAGATGTTAGAATGTTCTTTATTGTACCTGGGCACAAAGGAGGCACAGCATCTTCCAAAGCTTCTCAGAGTGGTGGAATCAAGGAGAAAAGAGCTGAAGCTAAACAGGGCCAGATCTTTAGGAATCTTCTTGTTAGATGTATGCTCAGTTCTGCCCAAAACAAAATATTTCATACTCTTCTACCTTACTCTCTGAATTGTGCTTTTCTTTTATTATTCTTTTATTCAAGTATAATTTTGAAAACTGCTAATGTCTACATCAATAGTCTGTGAGGCATTAAAGAATGGCTTCATGTCTATGCTATGGAAGACAAAAATTAAAAAAAAAAAAGAAATTCAGCAGGGTGCCTTAGCACACACCCTTGTAATCCCAGCAGCTCTGGAAGCTGAGGCATGAGGTTTGCCACTTCAAATCCAGCCTCAACGAAAGCAAGGCACTAAGCAACTCAGTGAGATCTGTCTCTAAATAAAATACAAATTAAGGCTTGGGATGTGGCTCAGTGGTCAAGTGTCCCTGAGATCAATTCCCAGTACCGTCCCCAACCCTCTCCCCCCCCAAAAAGAAATTTACCTTCACCAATCATTCCATTGGTGTGCATCTGGAATGTGAGCATGTTATCTTTGGTGTGTAAACCACAGGCTGAATAAATTGTTGCATAGAGATAAGGGTAGAGGAGATTGCTTTGAACTGCATTCAGGTACCTAGGATTCCATGGAAAAGGTCCTAGGCTTATGAAAATGGTCACCTTTTCTTTGTTTTAACATAGTAATTGATCAAATTGGTTGACATGACAAAATTATACATGAATATATCTAATATAGTTGATACATTAGAATTTAGACAGAAAACAATATAAATAATATTAAAATTACATAAATAAATTCAAGTTTGCCTTGTAATTTTGGACATTTCACTTAGTATCACAGGATGTACATACTTATGTGTATACATATTTAATCATGAATATAGGAAAAATCAAATGAATTATTCCATATTTACAACAACACAAGAAAAAAATGACCATATTTTGTATTTCAAACTTCCACAAATAGGAAAATTACAACAATACCAGGAAACAAACACTTTGAGGAACTCTTATGATACAGTCAAATGTATAACTTGCAATTTGTTCAATTAATTTCTACTGAGCAAAACAAACTTTATTGATAAGTTGATTACTCCCAAACACTTTCTTCATTGCTGCTTTTATATCTTTGTTCCTTAAACTGTAGATGAGGGGATTCAGCATGGAAATAAATATGGTGTAAAATATCGATACTATCATGTCATGCTCCAAAGCATAGTTGGATGTTGGTCTTACATACATGAATAAACCAGTACTATAAAAAATGGACACTGCAGTTAGATGAGAGCCACAGGTGGAAAAGACTTTCCGCTTCCCTTCAGCAGAACGTATCCTCAGAATAGCCAACAGAATAAAACCATAGGAGATCAGGATGATTAGTATAGTACATATCTCAATAGAGCCAGCAAAGTAGAAGAGCAGAAGCTGATTGGGGCGAGTGTCAGAACAGGAAATTGCAAGGAGAGGAGGGATGTCACAGAAGATGTGGTTGATTATGTTGGATCCACAGAAGGACAGGCTGAAAGTGGCTGTGGTGTGTGTTATAGCATGCAGAATTCCACCAACACAGGAAGCCAAGATGAGTGGCACATAGACCCTGGGTGACATGCTCACTGAATACAGAAGTGGGTTGTAGATGGCCACATAGCGGTCATAAGCCATGACAGCCAAGAGAAAGCACTCTGTGGTTCCACAGGTTACAGCAAAAAACATCTGGGCTGCACAGGCACCAAATGAAATGGTTTTCTCCCTTGACAAAAAGTCGACCAACATATTTGGAGTGATAACAGACGAATAGAAGGCATCTATGGAAGACAGTACACTCAGAAAATAGTACATTGGGTTGTGCAGCCGGGAATCCCCAATGACCAATATAATCAGTCCTAAATTTCCCATCAGAGTAAAAAGGTAAATTGCTAGAAACAGGAGGAAGAAGAAGATCTGCAATTCAGGATTGTCAGTGAAGCCCTTCAACACAAATACAGTTACTTCAGTGACATTCTTCATGCTGAAATCTCATGGAACACACTTGAAGATGATCATAGAGTGACAGCGGACCCTTAGTAAGAAAGAATGAACAGCACCATGACTGGAAGGTACAAGAACTGTGCCTATAGATGTGTATGAATATATTCTTTACAGTGTCTAATTTCTCAGCAGCAAAAGACAATGTGAATCAACTGATCATTTCCATCACTGAGGAATCATTTGGAAGTTATGGTTGTTAACAAAGTAACCAAACTTGTGCCAGTTTCTTTAAATGATCAGGACAAATTGTTATTGTACTGCTTAGTTCCCTTAGCTCTTTCCATATAAAATAACATTAAAGCAAAAATGTATATGTGTTTTGAAAGATGCAGAATTCTGATCCTTTTCCAATATTATATATTATATATATTCAAAAATATATTTAATAAATATGTATTTGATAAGTGTATTTTGAATTTCATATATTCATGAATGTACATTTGATAATTTAATATATATTTGATACATATACATATTATATATATATATATATATATATATATATATATATATATATATATATA
>NW_026000174.1:58908931-58970933 GCF_001458135.2 Marmota marmota marmota | reverse complement strand
TATATATATATATATATATATATATATATATATATATATATGATATCTACATACTTGAGATCTTATGTCAGAGCCAAATTTTGGAATAGAATCAGATTTCTACATCTTTCAACAATTGCATTCAATGATTTGAAATAAAACACTCATGTGACAATCTGTATGCTAGTATTTATTTTACATTACTAAAGTAAAAACAAACAGCTTTGTGTTAAAAATATGGTGAATTAGTTTGTTTTTACAGAGTATTCTTTGGAGATAATATGCATTTAATCACACAGGATTATTATATTTTTTTCCTGTACCAACACTTTATAGTCCTGAATTACTCTTTAGAGTAAAAATGCCTGGCAAATTTAGTTATTTGTGAAAAAGAAAAAAAAAAATTATACACTATCGAAAATTACATTTCCATTTTCTATTCCAGGGGGATTTTGCTTTGAGGAAATTGTTTTCAGCTAAGTTCTTCTTGAGACAGGGATGACACCCATATGCTACAAAAATGTAATATTATTTCAATACATCAATATTAACACATGTTCAAAGGAATCAGTTATTAAGGGAAAACAACTATGATTCTTGAAGATAGTATAAATCAGTTGTAAATTTAATTCAGATCTACCTCTACAAATCCAGTCTCAATTGATGACAGAAATGGCAAATTATCTTGGGCTTCATCAGCAAATTCTAAATCTGAAAATGAAGAGAGAAATGATAATACCCATTCATTAAACCCTTAGTGCAGAAACATTCTTTTGTGTATGTTATTTCACTTTTTGGACTTTCCCACATAATAATCACCAGAAAAAACATTCAGTGCCTCATCTCCCTCCAGAGTGGATTCAATTGGCCACACTGTTTTCCTGTTTCCTATAATATTTTAACTTCACTGTGTCATTGGACTCTACCCCAAGCAACACCCTTCCCCAGGAAATTAAAGCAAGTCTCAATTTTATGTTTTAGGATTTCTTAAGCCATTAAACCTAAAAGAAATGCTATGAAATAAGTAGCCATCTGAAAAGACTACAAGACTGTGTAGCGGGAATGTGACTTTTACTGTCCTTCTACAATTATATAAACAGAAGACCCCACAGAGTGGAAAATGTCCTATTTTCTTACCCTGTGTTGATTCATGATTATCTTTATTTTCAACTATCTTCCTCCATCATCAGCATGAAAGCACACAGGCAGTAAGGAGCACACTTATTGTGTAGTAAACATAGATTCAATATTTTCCACTTTTCTTCTTTTCCAAGTAGTTTGGATTTAAATTTCTAGGAAGAACTCTTACTGTATTAGACATTAATGAATATAAGAGATCTCTACTGTAAAGAACTGCTTATTACTTCTCCTTTGGTAGCTTAAATGTCTAGTACCAAGTAACAGACTTTCCTTTGATAGCCTAGGTTCTAATGCCCAAAATACCCTTCATAATTTCTGAAATTTTCTCTTACCAAAATATCAGCAAACATAAGCTTGGGTGAATTGTAAATGTGGCAAATTTAAATTGTTTACATCCCCTGAAGGAACTGTTGAGGAAACCCACAGCAGATGTCCCAAAGGGAATATGCCCAAATTATCTTCTGTTTCCACGGAGTAGTTTAATGATTCACTCATAACAAAGAGGAAATCATTCTAGCTGAGGGCCAAGCTGATGCTGTTTATTCAGTGAATAGTGGTCACCGACTTGTGTTTTAAATATTTTATGTTTGTATTTCCCTAAATATTGGTGATGTTGAACACACCTTTTGGCCATTTTCTTCATTGCATGAAGTACAGTCAGTTCCTTTGATAATCTGTAAATAACTGATTTTGTAACAATTCAGGTGTGACTTTTTAATTAATTATTTATTTACTTATGTATTTATTTTTGTGGTGCTGGGTATTTAACCCAGGGCCTTTCGTATTCTGGGCTAGTGTTCTACCACTGAGTGTCATCACAGTCCTTCCTTGTATGTTTGAAATATTGTTCACAATAGATTGCACTTTGTAAATATTTCATTTCATACCATTTTGTCACTTGCCTTTTCACTGTGCTGATTGCTTCTTTGTCTGGTAGAAGATTTTTAGTTGCATATAGTCTCACTCAACTTTTCTTTTTTGCTCAACTCTGATATGGCCACCAAGAAATTATGGCCATTTTGTTTTTGAGGGTTTTTTTGTTTGTTTGTTTTTGTATTTTTTAGGACTTAGGTTTAAATATTTAATTCATTTTAAGTTGATATACCTATATGGTATCATTGGAAAGTCTGACTACATTATTTTGCATGTGGATATTTAGATACACTAAAACCATTTGTTGAGGATACTATGTTTTGCCAAACCTGTGTTCTTGAAATGATTGTTGAATATCAGTGGCCATATGTGCTGACTGTTTCTAGTTTGCTGATGGTGTCTGTTGCCCAAAATCTATTTTTCATTCCAGTACTTTATTTTAAAACTTATTTATTTTTGTTAATAAATTTATTTTTATCTGACACATGAAAACATAAACTTATACATATTAATTGGTTAACATGTAGTGCTTCTATGTTTGTATTCATGATATAATATTTAAATCTGGTTAGATATTTATAGATATATATTTATATATTGTTTCATATAACATAATGATCTGTTTTTCTACCCACGTTGCCCCAAATTAAAGCATTTCATTGCTTCCTCTGTGCAAATCACATTCCATTATGTACGTATATAGCATACTCTGTATACCTGCATCTGTTGGTGAGCACTTAGGTTGCTTCCAGCTGAAGCTATTGTGAACAGTGGTGCCAATAACACTGGAGTGTAGAAGTCTCTTCAATTTGCTGATTCCATTTCCTTTATATGTGCAAAGCAGAGGGATGACTGGAGATCATTGCAGATTGATATTTTACTTTGCCATAATGCATGTTCTGACAACATTCCACCAACAGAGTGCAATTCTTCCCTTTTGTTTATGTTTTTACCTGAGCTTGTTTTCATTTTTCATTTGTTTTTTGTTTTTGGTAACCATCCCTTTTAGTCCTTTGAGATGACATTTGATTATGGTTTTGATTTGAATGTCTGTCCCAGGTGATGAGTGATATGAATAGTTTTTTAATTTTTCTGTTCTACTTTTATGACTTGTTTCCAGAAATGTCAAAGTAGATCTATCATGTATTTCTAGTATGGGTTATTTAGGACTTTTAGCTATTGATTTTTGACATTTTTATAGAGTCAGAACACAAACCCTTTGTCAGAGGCACAGGTTCCTTGTATTTTCTTCCACTGCACAGGTTGTCTCTTTACACTGATGAGCATTTCCTTTACTTTGTAGAAACCTATGTTTTGAAATCATTCTATTTATCTACTTATAATTTTCTTTTATGCCACTGAGGTCTCCTTATGAAATCCTTCCCCATTTCAATGTTCTGAAGTATTTCTCCTACGTATTTTTCTGGTAGTTTCTTGTTTTCAAATCTCCCAATAAAGTCTTTAATAATCCATTTCAAGTTGATTTTAGTAACTAAGGAGGGGGGGGACCAGTGTTGTCTTTTGGAATGCAGATATCCACTTCTCCTAGAATTTTTTGTCAAAAAGACTTTTTCCCTAATGTGTGTCCCTAGCACTTCTCTTGAACCTCATGTGGCTTGAGACATAGGAGCTCATTTCTCTCTATCCTGTCCCATTGGACTGAGGATCTGTTTTTAGGCTGATATAGCTCATCTGATTACTGTAGCTTTGTAATGTATTTTGAATCAGGGAGCCTACTGACTTCCTCTTTGCTCTTCTTGGTCATGTTAGCATTGGCTGTTGGGATGTGTGTGTGTGTGTGTGTGTGTGTGTGTGTGTGTGATTGTGTGTGTGTTTCTGTATAAATCTTGGGCAACATTTTCTAGTTCTGTGAATCAGTATGGTGATATCTTCACAGGAATTGCCTTTAAGCTGTCAATATTTGTAGATACCATGATATTTTACATAGAAAATCTAACAGGTTTCATCCAAATACTCTTAGAATTAATAACAATGCAGCAATGTTATGGAACACAAAATCAAAACAAAAAAAACCAGGAGCTTTGCTTTATGACCAAATGAAATCATCTGCAATGCAAATAAGATAGAAGCACCATGCACAAAACCTACAAATATAAATCCAGGTGGGTCAATTTTTCTTACCTTTTTGAAGAAAAAGCTCTTCATTTTATTGATTGTTTGCTTTGTGTTAGTCTCAGTTTCATTTATTTACATTCTACTCTTTATCAGTTTTCCTTCTAAAACATTTGTCCAGTTCCTTTTGTTTTCCTTCTTTCTTATTGTTGTTTTTTGAGATGTACTGATAGGGTGCTTGAGTTCTTCTTTTTTTTTTTTTTTAAATGTAGGATTGCTTGGTATAACCTCACTGCTTCATTCTGGTTGTCTGTATCCCATATTTTTGTTTGTTTGTTTGTTTGTTTATTTTGCATCTGTCTCTGAATTTATTTCAGGAAGCATTTACATTTTCTTCATGAGTTCTCCCTTGATCCTTTAGTTTTTCCAAGGTAGGTTATTTCTTCTTCAAGTAATTTTATAGTGTCCAAAGTATCTCTTTCATGTGATTTCTAGGTTTTTTTTTTTTTTTTTTTTTGTATTTAGGTTAAAAAAGATAATATGATTTAAATTAAAACATTTGTTTTACTTGGCTGTAGTTGGTCATGTGATGCATTTTGCAGAGCATTCCATGTAATGATAACATGATTGTGCAGTCTCAGTGTTTGATGGAATTTTTGGTAGATGTCTATTGGGCCTGCTTTGTCTAAGGAGCACTTTAACTCTTGTTTCTTCACAAATTTTCATTCTTTTTAATATACCCATAGCTGAAAGTGGAGAAATAAATTCTCCTAGTATTATTTTATTACAGTATTATTATTATATCCAAAGAAGAAAAGAGACACTGTAATCTTTCTATATTATTTATTGCCACAGTCCGGCTGCAGCAAAATAACCAGGGGGTGACGAGGAACTTGTGTACATTGATACAGCAGGAGTGGGAGCCGTTTATTGAAGGACAGGAGGGGTATATATACATTCCACACAGCTTATCTTAATTAACATAAACTAGATACAGCAGTCAACCAATAAGGAATCTCCACACTTAATGGGTCGCTGGCGTTACTTCACAAACCACTCCCTCTGGCAAAATGCCAGGCGCCATCTTGACTTGTTTACAGACTCTAACATTTTATATATTTGGATACTCTGATTAGTGGGTTAGGGAGGGGGAGCATGGGAGGAATAGATTAATTCTAGATAGGGCATCGAGGTGGGAGGGGGCAGGGGATTAGCAAGGATGCTGGAATGTGATAGACATCATTATCCACAGTACATGTATGAAGACACAAATTTGTGTCAACATACTTTATATACAAACAGAGATATGAAAAATTGTGCTGTATGTGTGTAATAAGAATTGTAATGCAGTCCATTTTCATTGATTTTTAAAAAAAATCAAAAAAAAAAAAAAGAAAACCCCAAGGTCATGCAATTGTTTGCAAATAAATCCAATGAAATATCCCCCCAAAAAATAGAAAAAAAAATTTAGAATTTTTATTACCTCTAGTTTATTTGACTCCATTATCCTTTTATAATTATCCTTTTGTATTTTTGTTGCTTCTTATTTTAAATTCATTTTTTTCTGATGTAAGTATGGCTATTTCTTTTCCCTTTAGATTCCATCTGAATGGGATATCTTATTTTATTCTTCAATATCCACCCAACTTTACTTAGATATAAACTCAACCCCTTGTAGAGAACGTATAGTAGTTTCTTGCCTTTTTAATGCCTTTATACACTCTACACCTTATAATTGTAATATTTAATCCATTTACATCTATGATAGTTATGAATAGGACTTGACATCCATGTCATGGATAAAATGATGTATACTCAGGGATCAGGTCAAGCAGGATGAATACAGGCAACTTACCACAATCTCTTTCCTCCCCTCAGACATCCAGTGAAAAACACTGGGACAATTTGCATTTGTTTTATATTCCTTATTCTCTGTTTTATAGGTGATTAAGGGATATTTTAATGTAAACTACTTTAATATAAATTCATGTAAAATATTCATCTTCATCATTATAATTGAGATGCACTTACTTATGTGTAATAAGTAGGATATTCTATATTGTCTGTTACAGCGTTATTTAAAATTTTTAATCCCATTTTAGAAAAATATTGTTTGGTTGTACTCTGTGTAATAATTGTATTGTCCTACTGCAATTAATGAAAAAGGAAACCCTTGAGAGAGGAAGTGTGGTTACAAAATAATTTAAGAAAAATAAAGACAAATGAAGGAAGAAAAGAAAAAGTATTACTAAAACAAATTTAATAGATATATATGTGCAGTGAAAACTGGGTGTATTGGAAGCAAGTTAAAGATGAGCATGGTACGGGATCCCAGAATGTTCATTCTTTTGCTGGGGTAACAAGGAGCCACGCCATCTGCAAGAGATTTTTCAGAGTGATGGAATCAAGGAGAACAGAGCCAAAGCTGAACAGGGGCTACGGCTGTAGTGAATCTCATCATGACAGATGCGTGCTCAAATCAAATATATGAAATATGATATGTCAAGAAAAATAAATAAATAAATAAATAATAAAAAAAGAAAAAGTCTATCCTCCAGTTGTACCTTATTCCCTGAATTGTGCTTTTATTTTGTTGTTCTTATAGTTAAGTATAATCTTGAAACTGCTAATGTCTATTTTAATTGTCTGTGAGGAATTAAAGAATGGCTTTATGTCTATGCCATGGAAGACACAATAAAAGAAGAAATTCACCCTAACCAGTCATGCCAAGGATGTGACTCTGGAATGTGAGTATGCTATCTTTGGTGTCTGAATAATAGATTGAATAGATTGTTGCATAGAAATAAGGATAGAGGAGATTGTGTTGAACTGCATTCAGTTATCTATAATCCCATGGAAAATGTCCTAGGTTTATGGAAATGGTGATTTTTTTCCCTGTGGTTTAACATAGTACTCGATTAAGGTAGTTGATATGATGAAATTATTCATAAATACAAATAATATAGTCCATACATTATAATTTAGAAATAAATAAATAAAAAGAATATTTAAAAATCACATAAATAAATGCAAGTTTTTGATTGAAGTTTTGGACATTTCACTTAGTAACTGTGATAAAAATAAAAGGAGACACAAATACAAGATGCAGATCCAGGAAAGAGAAAGAATGAGCGGCTGCCCCTCCAAACAGCCATGTTTATTTATATCAAAAGTTACATTAGGTTGTTAGTACCATGACTACATTATTGTCTAGTATTCCTTTAATCCCACATGGTAGATAACTGAGATCAAAGTCCAGGCTAATTAAGTCACAGAGCCCTTTTCTCCAAGGATAGTACCATAGTAACTAGATACTGCACCTTTATAGATATCTTACTAGCTTCAAAAAGAAACTGCTGAGCATTCTAAGTGTGGGAAACAGAATACCTGTGACCTCCCACCCCTGGAGTTTGCTCACCAGAGGACATTTCCCTGTATTTTTGCACTGTCAGAACACCCACAAGTATCAGTATGATGTACATACATATGTGTGTACATATATAAGTATGAACACAGCAAAAAGGAAATAGATGATTCCACATTTACAACAACACACACACATAATTAGTATTTCAAATATCTACAAATAGTAGAATTACATCAATACAAGGAGACAAATATTTTCAGGAACTCAATGATACTGTCAAAAGTATCATTCTCAATTTGTTCAATGAATTTCTACTATTAAAAACAGACTTTATTGATAAGTTGATTATTCCCAAACACTTTCCTCATTGCTTGTTTAATATCTTTGTTCCTCAAACTGTAGATGAGAGGATTCAGCATGGAAATAAAAGTGGTGTAAAATATTGAAACTACCATGTCATGCTCCAAAGCAGAATTGGTTGTTGGTCTCACATACATGAACACAGCAGTACCATAAAAAATGGACACTACAGTTAAGTGAGAACCACAGGTAGAAAAGACTTTCTGTTTTTTTTCAGCAGAGCGTATTTTCAGAATAGCCAACAGAATAAAACCATAGGAGACCAGGATGATTAATATAGTACATAACTGAATAGAACCAGCAAAGTAGAAGAGCAGAAGCTGATTGGGGCGAGTGTCAGAACAGGAAATTGCAAGGAGAGGAGGGATGTCACAGAAGATGTGGTTGATTATGTTGGATCCACAGAAGGACAGGCTGAAAGTGGCTGTGGTGTGTGTTATAGCATGCAGAATTCCACCAATACAGGAAGCCAAGATGAGTGGCACATAGACCCTGGGTGACATGCTCACTGAATACAGAAGTGGGTGGTAGATGGCCACATAGCGGTCATAAGCCATGGCAGCCAAGAGAAAGCACTCTGTGGTTCCACAGGTTACAGCAAAAAACATCTGGGCTGCACAGGCACCAAATGAAATGGTTTTCTCCCTTGACAAAAAGTCGACCAACATATTTGGAGTGATAACAGAGGAATAGCAGGCATCTATTGAAGACAGTACACTCAGAAAATAGTACATTGGGTTGTGCAGCCGGGAATCCCCAATGACCAGTACAATCAGTCCTAAATTTCCCATGAGAGTAAAAAGGTAAACCCCTAGAAACAGGAGGAAGAAGAAGATCTGCAGTTCACGATTGTCAGTGAAGCCCCTCAACACAAATACAGTTACTTCAGTGACATTCTTCATGCTGAAATCTCATGGAACACACTTGAAGATGATCATAAATTGACAGCTGATGATACTAGGAAGTATGAACAACACCATGACTGTAAGAAACATGAACCATGCTTATAAATGTGTATGATTGTATTTTGACAGTATATAATTTCCAAACACCATATCAGAAGAAATGTGAATCAACTGATTTGGAGTTATGGGTATTAACACAGTTACACATTGTGCCATTTTCCTTAAATGATCAGGTCCAGTGGTTATTGTACCA
The DNA here is from genome assembly GCF_001458135.2 of Marmota marmota marmota. NCBI lineage: Eukaryota > Metazoa > Chordata > Mammalia > Rodentia > Sciuridae > Marmota > Marmota marmota. The sequence goes on along the minus strand of NW_026000174.1, from coordinate 58,961,983 downwards.
TTGAGTTTCATTAGCTCTTTCCATATAAAATCACACTAAAGCAAGAAGAGTGTAGCTAAAATGTGTGTGTGTTTGTTGCAATATGTAGAATTCTAATTTTTTTCCAATGTTTTGCTCTGACATACCTCCTCGAGTATGCAAATATAAAATATATGTATTTGATAAATATGTGAATATATTTGATACATATGTAAATATACATAAATATACTTGATAAATACATATCTAAATATAAATAGACATCTGTATTTTTGATATATATTTAATTAATATATTTTTTAAGTTTATACTTTCAATATATTTGAGTATTCATAAATACTTATTTGAAAAGTGTATATACTTGATAAATATATATTTAATAGATATACTATATATGTGTAGATATATATGTACTTGAGATGTTATGTCAGAGGCAAATTGTGGAATCAAATCGGAATTCTACATCTTTCAACAATTGCATTCAATGATTTTCCATAAAGCATTCATGAGAAGAATCTGCACCCTAACATATATTTTACAAGATTGCAGGAAATATTAAGGGACAAAAAACTTTGTTTCAAAAAGTGTGTGTTTACACAGTATTCTCTGGGGATTAATTGCATTCAATCACACAAGGCTGTCATATTTTTCCTGTGCCTACACTTTATATCCCTGAATTTTTCTTCAGAGAATAAAAAGCCCTGTACGTTGGATTATTTGTGTGGAAAAAAAAACACACACTCATACACTCGTGAAAATTACTATTCCATTTTCTATGTTACAGGGGGCTTAATTTCACTCTAAAGAAATTATATGTTTTCAGCTAAATTCTTCTTGAAAGAAGCATGTCTTCTATATGCCAAGATAGTAATATTATTTGATACATCAATATTAGCACATGCTCAAAGGAATCAGTTACTTGGGGAGCCTAACTGTGATTCTTAAAGATAATAGAAAATCAAGTTATAAATCTAATCTAGGTGTACTTCAACAAATCCAACTCAATTAATAATAGAAAACACCAATTATATTGGGCTTCATCAGCAAATACTGAGTGGGCAAAAGAGGAGAAAATTGACAATACCCATTTGTCTAACTCTTGGTACAGAAATGTTCCTGTGTGCATGTTATGCTCTTTTACCTTTTGTGACTTTTTTTTAGGGAAATAGTATCAGTCTTATTATTTGTATCTCTGAAAGCAGATATGAATGTTTTCTTTTTTTTATTAGTTGTTCAAGACAATACAATGATCTTGACATATCATACATTTGATTCAAATAGGGTATGAATTCTCGCCAGACACAACAGTCAGTGCCAGATCTCCCTCCAGAGTGGATGCATTTCACAAAACTCTTTTCCTGTTCCTTTTAATACCTTAGTTTCACTGTGCCACTGGAGTATGCCACAAGCAACACCCTTTCCCAGGAAATTAAAGCAAGTCTCAATTTTATGTTTCTGGGTTTTTTAAGCCATTAAACCTAACAGAAATGATATAAAATATATAGAGTTCTGAAGAGACTACGAGATTATGTAGTAGGTATGTGACTTTTACCAATACTGTCCTTTTACAACTATACCAACATAGAAGACCCCACAGAGTGGAAAATGTCCTGTTTTCTTACCCTCTGTTGATAGATTCATGATTGTCTTACTGCGAACTATCTTCCTTCATCATCTGCATGAAAGCACATACACAATAAGAAGCTCACTTGTAGTGTAGTAAACATAGATTTGATATTTTCCACTTTTCTTTTTTTCCCCAGGTAGTTGGGGTTTAAATTCCTATTCAGAACTCTTAATAAATTAGATCTTAATAAATATAAGTGATCCACACGTGCAAAAGAAAGAACTATTTCTTGCTTCTTCTTTGGTAGCTTAAATGATTGGTACCAAATAATAGACCTATACTTGCTAGCCTACATTCTAGTGTCAAAATACCCTTCAAAATATTTTAAATTTTCTCTTACCAAAGGATCAGCAAATAGAAGCTTGGGTGAACTGTAAATGTGGAAAATTTAAACTGCTTTCATCCCCTGAAGGAACTGTTGAGGAAGCCCACAGCAGATGTCCCACGGGGAATAGACCCAAATTAACTTCTGTTTCCACAGAGCAGTTTAATGATTTGCTTCATAACAAAAAGTAAACCATTCTGGTTGAGGCCCAAGCTGATGCTCTTTAATGAGTGAATAATGTTCTCTGTCCTGTGTTTTAAATATTTCATGGTTGCTTTTCCCTAACTATTGGTGATGTTGAGCATCTTGTCCACATATGTTTTGGCCATTTTCTTCTTTACATAAAGTATAGTCAGATCCTGTGATTATTTTTAAATTACTGATTGTGTAATATTTTATAGATTAGTTTTACTTTTTAATAAATTTACTTACTTATTTATTCATTTTTGTGATGCTGTGGATGGAATCCAGGGCCTTATGTATTCTGGCCTAGTGTTCTACCACTGAGCCTCACCCCAATCCTTCCTCATATATTTTTTATATTCATTTCATATTAGATTGCAGTTTGTAAATATTTCATCCCATTTATCACCTGCCTTTTCACTGTGCTAATTGATTCTTTGCCTGACAGAGATTTTTAGTTGCATAGAGAGTCACTCACCATTTTTTCTTCCCACTTAGCTTTCTTATGGTCATGAAGAAATTTTGGCCATTATCTGTTATGAGTATCTTTTTTAGGGCTTAGGATTAAATATTTAATTCATATTAAGTTGATATACCTACATGGCATAGTTGGAAAGTCTGACTACATTCTTTTGCATGTGGATATTTGGATGTACTAAAATGGTTTGTTGAGGATACTATCTTTTGCCAAATGTGTATTCTTGAAATCATTGTTGAATATCAGTGGCCCTATGTGCATGGTTTTGTTTCTAGTTTGCTGATTGTGTTCCATTGCCCAGAATTTATTTTTCATGGAAGTACTTTATTTTAAAAATGTCTCTTAGTTAATTAATCTGCCATGCGACCAGCGCTGGCTTCATGAAAGAAGGTTCAGTTCATAAGAAATTACTAGGGAATTTTAAATTAAAGAGACAGACTCTCATTACCTTTAATACCAGCTCCGAGACAGCTTCTCCTAGCTCCCACCTCCAGCCACCTAATGCAGTAGCGAGGTTTACTGAAGAGGCTAGCGAGAAAGGGAGAACACATCAGGGAGTGAGCTTTTATTGGGGAACAAAAAATTTCCAGGGAAAAATCTCATCCAATGAAGATTAAGGGGGGCAGCATCCCAAGCTCAGGGGTGACGATTGGGTCTTCAGGTCAGTGGCCAGGCATGTCTCTGCAAGGAGAAGCCCTCCGACCTAGGAAAGGGTGGGGAAGGCTTTAACACAGCTGTGTCTAAGCGCCTCTCACCCAGCCAGGGAGGTAACTCAAATCACGTGTGAGGACGTTAATAAATTCATTTTCATCTGATACATGAAAATATAAATTTGTACATATTAATTGGTTAACATGTAATTCTTCTATGTCTGTATTCATGATGTAATATTTAAAGCTGGTTAGACATTTATAGATATATATTTATATGTTGTTTTGAATAACACAATGATCTCCCATTCCACCCATGTTGTCCCAAATTAAAGCATTTCATTGCTTCCTCTGTGCAAATCACATTCCATTGTGTATGTGTATAGCATACTCTATATACCTGCATCTGTTTGTGAGCACTTACTTGCTTCCAGTGTGGCTATTGTGAACAGTGGTGCCAATAACACTGGAGTTTAGAAGTCTCTTCAATATGCTGATTCCATTTTCTTTATATGTGCAAAGCAGAGGGATGACTAGAGATCATTGCAGAACGATATTTTATTTTGCTATAATGCATGTTCTGACAACATGTTCTAACAACATTCCATCAACAGAATACAAGCCTTCCATATTGTTCATGTATTTACATGAGTATGTTATCATTTGTATTTTTTTTTATTTGTTTGTTACTGTATTTGGTAATAGTCCCTTTTACTCTTTTAAGATGATGTTTCTTTATGGCTTTGATTTGAACCTCCCAGGTGATGAGTGATACTGAACATTTTTTTCATTTTTCTGTTCTCCATTTGTATATCCTCTTTTCAGAAATATCAAAATAAATCTATCATTTATTTCTAATATGGGTTATTTGGGAGCTTTAGCTATTGATTTTTGACATTGTTTATGGAGTCTGAGCTTTTACCCCTTGTCAGATGTATAGAATACTTGTATTTTCTTCTACTCCACAGGTTGTCTGTTCACTCTGACGAGCATTTCCTTCACTTCACAAAAACTTTATGGTTTGAAATAATACTAACTGTCTACTTATAATTTTCTTTTGTGCTTTTGAGGTCTTCCTAGGAAATCCTTTCCCATTTCAATGTTCTGAAGTATCTCCCCTACATAATCTTCTGGTAGTTTCTTGTTTCCAGGTCTTCCATTTAAGTCTTTAATCCATTACAAGTTAATTTTAGTAAAAGGAGAGATACATGTCCAGTTTTATTCTTCTGAATGAACATTCTCTCTTCTACAAGCAGTTTTTCTTGAAAAGACTGTCTTTGTCCCTAACGTCTTCTTAGCTCTTCTTTTGAACCTCTGGTAGCATGAGATGCATGGGCTCATTTAGTCTCTCTAATCTGTCCCTGTATGCTGAAGATCTGTTTTTAGGCTGAATATAGATCATCTGACTGTTGTAGCTTTGTAGTATCTTTTGAAATAAGGCAGTGTAATGACTCTCACTTTAGTCTTATTGGTCATGATGGCTTTTGCTGTTGGGGTGTGCGTGTTTGTGTGTGTGTGTGTGTGTGTGTGTCTTTCTTTATAAATCTTGGGGAACTTTTTCTAGTCCTGTGAATTAGTACAATGGTATTATAGCTGGCCAGACACCCCCATCCAAAAGATCCTTGCCATAATTAAGCTTTTCCTCTTGCCAGATCAGCGGGATGTCTGCCAAGGTTATTGTGGTTGGTGTTTCCTCTTTCTTGTAAATGACAGGTTTGCACACAAAAGGTGTGACAGAGTGAGTCTGCAAGCTTGTTGTACAAAAAAAAAGATATTATCTCTGTTTTCTTGGTAAAAACTTGCAAAACCTGTGTCTGATCTAGGAAATGGAAGAGAAAGAACTTGTTATGTGAACTTCCAAGGATCCATCCCACTCGGTATGAAGTTCAAAGAATTCCCAAAAGCTTTGTTGAGAGGAAGAATCCTTAGGCTAGAGCCACCTCTGAATCCTGCAGTCAATTATCCTGCTTCCTGAAGTTTTCTCAGGTGTCCAGCCTATTTTGTCCTACTTCAGTATCTTCATAGGAATTGCCTTAAATCTATGAATCTTTTGGGATATCGTGGATGTTTTAAGATTATTTATTCTTCCAGCAGAGAAATATGGGATACTTTTTTCCATTTTACTGTGACTTTAATTTATTTCATTAATATTCCATAGTGTTCACTTTAGGGATTTTTCACTTTGTTTGTTAATATTTTTCCTAAATCTTTATTTATATTCGTAGCCTTTGTGAATACCACTTCTCTCCCCATTTCCATATCAAGCAAACCCCCTAGGTTTTGTATTCTGCAACATTGGTGCTTTTTTATTAGTTCTAAGAGTATTTTGCTGCAATCCTTTAGATTTTCTGTGTATCAGATCATGTTGCTACAAGCAGTTGCAGTTTGACTTCTGCTTTTCCCATTCAGGTGTCTTTTGTGCTTTTTTTCTTGCCTGGTCATTCTGGCTGGTGAAAAAAAAAAATGGAGGAAGTGGACACCCTTGTTTCAGATCCTGGAAAGGGAGATTCAGTTTTTCATCTTTCAGTATCACATTAGCAACTGGTTAGTTGCATATGGTCTTCATGATATTGAGGTCTATTCTCTTCCATTTCTGCATGACCAGTGTTTTTATTTTGTGAAACACATTTTCTGTACATGTGGAGATAATCATACATAGGGTTTTTGATGTTCATTCTGGTGCTAAAGTGTAGCACATTCATAGAGTTTCATATATTGACACATGCTTGAATCCCTGAGAATAATCTCACATGATAATACTGAAAAAGCTATTGAACTTGCTGCTGCTTTTGACTTGTGTAATTTAGTTGAGCATTATTGTATCTTTTTTGATCAAGGATATTAGGCAAAACTTTTTATGTCACGTCCTTGTAAGGTTTTGATGTCAGGGTATTGCTTATTTCATAGAATGTGTTAGAAAAAATTCCTCCCTCTTTTATTTTTTGGAACAAATTAAGAAGAATTAGTGTTAGTTATCCTTTAACTCTTAGAAACCAGAAGGTAAATGTTTTCTCCTGAGATTTTCTATGAAAAAATATTTTCACTATTTTTTTCAAATTTAGGCATGATCATAAAATCTCTGGCGACCCTTTGTATTTCTGAGGTGTCATGTGGTATTATCTCCCACTTTTTGTTTCCTCACAATGGTTTGAACCCATAGCCTGAGCATGTTAGGCCGATGTTCAACCATTGAGCTATATCCCTTTTCCCTATTTATCCATTATTTTATTTAATTAAGTATTTTGTTGCTTTTCTTAGTCTAAGTATGGGTGGGTCAGTACTTCTGATCGTTTTGAAGAAACTATAAACACATTTTGTGGATAGTTTGCAATCCTGTTGGTCTCAGTATCATTTATTTAGGTTCTACTCTTTATCATCTATTTTCCTTCCAACATCCTCTTTTTCTTATCATTATTACTCTTCCTTGTGATGCACTGATAGGGTGTTTATGTTTTTTCTGATTTTTGATGTAAACATTGCTTGGTAAAACTCAGAATTTCATATTGATTTTCCAGATCCCAAGGTTTTGTTTTTTTCTGTGTTCCGTCTGTATCTTAATTTATTTCATGGAACATTTAAATTTATTTTTCTCCCTTGATCCACTAGTTTATTCAAAGTGATTTCAGTTTCACGTAATTTTATATTGTCCAAAGAATATCTTTTCAATAATATCTATATTTCTTGTATTTTGATTGGAAAAATATGATTTTGATTACAATATTTGTTCATACTTTTCTGTAGTTGATCATGTAATGTGTTCTGCAGAACATGCCATGTGCTGATGAGATGGATGTGTAGTCTTCAAGTGTTGCATAGAATTTTCTGTAGATATTGGGTCTGCTCAGTTCAAGAAGCATTTTGAATTTTGCTTCTCCATTAATTTTCTTCCTAAATTATATATCCATTGTTGAAAATGGAGCATTAAATTTTCCTAGGATTATGTTATTACAGTATTATTATCTTTAAAGAAAAAGACACTGTAATCTCTCTTTAATATTTATATTTACTTGGGTTCTTTGATTTTGGATACATAAAAATTTAGAATTCTATTTACATTAGTTGGAATGACCCTTTTATCATTTTATAATAATTGTACTTATGTATTCTCATTGCTTCTTATTTTAAGTACATTTTATTTGTTACAAGTATCCTTACTTCTTTTCTCTTGTGGATTCGAAATGCAAGGGATGTCTTCCTTTATTCTTAAATACCAACTCAAGCATTTACTTAGATATAAAGTTGACCCCTTAAAAGAAACATATAATAGGTTCTTGTTTTGTAATGCCTTCATTCACTCTATATCTTTTAATTGGAAAATTTAATCCATTTACATCTCTGACATTTACAGTGACTTTGCCTCAGTGTCACAGCTAAAATGATGAATAGGTAGAAATCAGATCAAGCAGGATAAATACAGGCAACTTACCCCAATCTCTATCCTCCCCCTCATACATCCAGTGAGGGAAAAAATGGGCAATTTGCTGTTGTTTTGCTTTTCTTAATTTCTATTTTCATAGGTGTTTAAGGGAAATTTTCATGTAAATTACCTTGATATAAATTTATGTATAATTTAATTATAATCCCCCTTCATCTGGGGGATTATCATTATAATTGAGATACCCTTACTTATGTGCAATAAGTAGGATATTCAGTATTGTCTGTTACAGTCTTATTTAAATTTATCAATCCAATTCCAGAAAAATATCTTTTGGTTGTATTCTATATAATGAATGTATTGTCCTACTGCAGTGAATAAAATAAGAAACACTTGAGAGAGGATATGGAGTTAAAAATAATTTAAAAGTAATACAAGAAGATGGAAGACAAGAAAAAAAAATCACTGAAACAAATTTAATGGAGACATATCTGTGCTCAGTGTAATGGAAGCAGGTTTAAAGATGAACACATTAGAGATCACAGAACATTCATTATTGTATCTGGGTGACAAGAAGCCATACCATCTGCAAGAGCTTCTCAGAGTGGTAGAATCAAGAACAGAGCCAAAGCTGAGCAGGGGCCAAGGCTGCATGTAGGGAATCTCATCATGAGAGATGTGTGCTGAGTTCGGGAAAGAACACAATCTATCATCCAGTTGTACATTATTCTCTGAAGTGTGCTTTTCTTTTCTTATTCTCATGTTTAAGAATAAACTTGAAAACTGCTAACATCTATTTCAATTGTCTGAGAGGAATTAAAGAAAGGCTTCATCTCCATACTACTATGGAAGACAAAATAAAAGAAGAAGAAATTCACTTCACCAATCATGCTATGGATGTGATTCTAGAATGTGAGCATGTTATCTTTGGTGTCTGAACCACACGGCTGAATAGATTGTTGGATAGAAATAAGGATTCAGCAGATTGCTTTGACTGCATCCAGGTACCTAAGAGTCCATGGAAGATGTCCTGGGCTTATGGCAATAGTGACTTTTTTTCTTTTGGTTTAATATAGTTCTTGACCAAGTTGGTTGACATGATAAAATTATTCATCAACACAAATACTATAGTATACTTTATAATTTAGGCAGAAAACAATATACAGAATATTGAAAATTACATAAATAAATTCAAGTTTGCTTTGCAGTTTTGGACATTTCACTTAGTATCAGCATTATGTACTTACATATGTGTACACAAATTTAAGTATGAACATAGCAAAAAGGAAATAGATGATTCTACATTTAGAACAAAACAAAAACCAAATGACCATTATTAGTATTTCAAATGTCCACAAATAATAGAATTATATCAATACAAGGAAACAAATATTTTCAGGAACTCTATGATATTGACAAATGTATCATTCCCAATTTGTTTAATGAATGTCTATTGAGAAAAATAGAGTTTATTGATAGGCCAAATATTCCCAAACACTTTCTGCATTCCTGCTTTTACATCTTTGTTCCTCAAACTGTAGATAAGGGGATTCAACATGGAAATAAAAGTGGTGTAAAATATTGAAACTACCATGTCATGCTCCAAAGCATAGTTGGATGTTGGTCTTACATAAATGAATACAGCAGTGCCATGAAAAATGCACACTACAGTTAAGTGAGAGCCACACGTAGAAAAGACTTTCCTCTTCCCTTCAGCAGAGCGTATCCTCAGAATAGCCAACAGAATGAAACCATAAGAGATCAGGACAATTAGTATAGTACATATCTCAATAGAGCCAGCAAAGTAGAAGAGCAGAAGCTGATTGGGGCGGGTGTCAGAACAGGAAATTGCAAGGAGAGGAGGGATGTCACAGAAAATGTGGTTGATTATGTTGGATCCACAGAAGGACAGGCTGAAAGTGGCTGTGGTGTGTGTTATAGCATGTAGAATTCCACTAACAAACAAAGCCACGATGAGTGGCACATAGACCCTGGGTGACATGCTCACTGAATACAGAAGTGGGTTGTAGATGGCCACATAGCGGTCATAAGCCATGACAGCCAAGAGAAAGCACTCTGTGGTTCCACAGGTTACAGCAAAAAACATCTGGGCTGCACAGGCACCAAATGAAATGGTTTTCTCCCTTGACAAAAAGTCGACCAACATATTTGGAGTGATAACAGACGAATAGAAGGCATCTATGGAAGACAGTACACTCAGAAAATAGTACATTGGGTTGTGCAGCCGGGAATCCCCAATGACCAATAAAATCAGTCCTAAATTTCCCATCAGAGTAAAAAGGTAAATTGCTAGAAACAGGAGGAAGAAGAAGATCTGCAGTTCAGGATTGTCAGTGAAGCCCTTCAACACAAATACAGATACTTCAGTGACATTCTTCATGCTGAAGTCTCATGGAACACACTTGAAGATGACCAAAAAATGACAGGTGATGATACTAGGAAAGAATGAACAGCACTGTAACTGGAATGAACATGAACCATGATCAATTATGTACATTTTTTTTGTGTGTGTGTGAACAATGTGTAATTTCCAAGCAGCAGAATAGAAGACAATGTGAATCAATCATTCATGCCAGTCACTGCAGAATCATGGGAAAGTTATTGGTGTTCATACAAGAAGGATATTATGTCATTTTAAAAAGTAATCATATTAACTGGTTAATATATAACTGAGTTGCAGTAGGCCTTTTTTTTTAAAGCACATTAGTGCAAGAACTGAATAGCTAAAAAACAACATATATTTGATATCTACATACTGGAGATATGTCAGCACAAATCCTTGTATGGAATCAGAATTCTACATCCTTTCAACAATTGAATAAAATTATTTCATATAAAATCATCATCTATATTATCAGAACACTAATTACTTTTAAAGGATTGCAGAAATATTTAGGGATGAATAACTTTTTAGGAGATGTTTAAGTAGGTAGTTTTGAGAAAGTATTATCTGGGGTAAAATATTATTAAATCACCCTTAGGATTTTGATACTTTTTTCTGTGCCCACAATACTTTTTTCTGTGCCCTAAATAACAAAAGAAATATTATAATCTTTACAAGTAAATCAATATCTGCATATATTCAATACAATAGAAGATAGAATAACTATGATTTTTGAAGATAGTATAAGATCAAGTTATAAATCTAATCTAAATCCACTTTTACAAATCCAGTCCCAGTTGAAGGTAGAAAGCATAGAAAGCATTGATTAGCTTGGGCTTCATGAGCAAACACTGTATCTTCAAAAGAGGAGACAAATGATAATACTCACTTACTGAGCTCTTGGTACAGAAAAATTCCTATGTATTTTATGCTATTTCACCTTTTGTGACTTTGACAGATAATTGCTTGAGATCATATTCAGTGCACTTGGCAGACTATTTTTCTGCTTCCTTTAATATCTTGACTTCTTTGTGCCACTGGACTCTGCCCCAAGCAACAACATCCTGATCTTGGAAATTAAAGCAAGTCTCAATTTGATGTTTTAGGAGTTTTTAAAGTCATCAAAACTAGCAAATGGTATAAAATAAGTAGTGATCTGTGGAGACTACCATATTACATGCAAAGATTATTACAAAATTTGTTCCCTGTGGAAAAAACAGAAGGCACCAGAGAATTGAAGTTAACATCAGTGCCTTCTTACCCTGTGTTGAGAGTCTTGATTGTCCTTACTTTGAACTCTCTGCATCCATCATCAGCATGAAAGCACACACACATTAAGAAGCACACTCATTGGTGTAATAATGTACATTTAATATTTTTAATTTGTTTTTTTTCCCCTAAAATTTAGGGTTTAAATTTCTAGGCAGAACACTTAGTAAATCATATCTTAATGAGTATAAGTGACCTACACATGCAATAGGCAAGAACTGAAATGTTTAGTACTATCGTTAGTACTAAAATGTCTAGAACTGAATAATAGACATGTCCTTGAAATCCTAGGTTCTAGTGCCCAAAATACCCTTCAGAATTTCCGAAATTTTCTTACCGAAGGATCAGCAAATACAAGCTTGAGTGCAATGCGACTGAGGCATATTTAAACGGTTTATGCCCAAAGAAGACACTGTTGATGAAGCCTACATCATATGCCCCACAGGGAATATGCCCCAATTATCATTTGTTTCCACAGAGGAATTTAATAATTTGCTTCATAACAAAAAAAGTAAATCATTCTGGCTAAGGACCAAGCTTATGCTGTTTATGAGTGAATAGTGTTCTCTGTCCTGTGATTTGATTGTTTCAGATTTGCATTTCCATAATTAGTGATGTTGAACAAGTTTTTCATACAACCTTTGACCATTTTCTTCTTTGCATAAAGTACATTCAATACCTGTGATTATTTAGAAGTAAAATATGTTTGTTGTGTTTTAGAAAATCCTTGTGTTTTTCATACTCATTTTGTATCAGATTTTGACTTGCAAATATTTCATCCCTTTTTGTCACTTGTCTTTTTTCTGCTGATTGCTTCTTTGCTTGGCTGAGGATTTTTAGTTGGATGTAGGCTCACTTGCCTAATTTTGATTTTGATACTTGGATTTGGTGTGGTTTCCCCCAAATTATGGCCAGCCCCATGATCCTGCAGCTTTTATCTTATGCATTGTTCTTTTAGGACTTATGTTTAAACTTCTATCCAGATTAAATTGATACAATTACACGATGTAGTTGGAAGATCTGATTGCGATCTTTAGCATGTGCCTATTTAGTTTTACCCAAACCTTTTGCTAGTGATATTGTTCTTTCATCATATGTAGACCTCACACCATTGTTGAGCATCAGGGGAAATAACAAGCGTGGTTTTGTTTCTAATAGCCAGTTGTGTTCCTTGCTCAAAATTTATTTTTCATGATAGTACCTTATTTTAAAAACTTCTTTTGATTGTGTTAATAAATTCTTAAAACATAAAACCAAATTATACATATTAATGGGGTACCATTTAATGTTTTATGAGTCCTAATATAATGCTTGTATCAGGTGAAAATATTGATCTCTTCACTTATCATTTCTTTAAAGTGAAACATACAAAATACTTATATTTTTGACTGTTTTTGGTATTGACTATTACCCACTATGCAATAGCACTACAGAATCTACTATTTTTTGTCTTTCTATAATGACACATTGAGCAATATGTCCTCATCCCCCCCCCATCATACTACCCTGCCCCCTGGTAAACAATATTTTCCTTTCACCTTCTTGAGATTAACTAGTTTATTTGCTACATTTAAGTGAGAAAATGAGGTACTTGACATTTTTTTATATGTTTATTTTCAATAACACAATGATATCCTGTTCCATCCATGTAGTTACAAGTAACAGGTTTCCCTTCCTTTCTGGGGTAAGATAATATTCCATTGTCTATGTGCATGAGGTTTCTGTATACCTGCATCAGTTGGTGAGCACTTGGGGTGCTTCTAGCTTGTGGCAATTGTGAAGAGTGGTGCAAAGAACACTGGAGTATGGACATCTCTTCAACATGCTGATTCCATTTATTTGCATATGTGTTCAGCAGGGGATGACTAAATAACATTGCAGGAATATTTTTCATTTTCTGCGATCCTCCATATAGTTAGCATTCTGCATATTCTGACTTATATTCCCACCAACAGTGTAAAAGTCTTCCCTTTTATTCATATCTTTCATTTATATCTTTACCCAAATTTGTTAAAATTCTGTTTTTTATTATTATTTTAATTGTTGTGTTGTTTTGAGTAATAGTCACTTTTACTCTTTTGAGATGACATTTCATTATGTTTTTGATTTGAATCTCCCAGGTGATTAGTGATGCTGAACTTTTTTGTTCTTGTTGTTATTCTGTTCTATGTTTATATGTCATATTTCCACAAATATCTATTTAGATCTTTGTGCATTTCTAATTTGGGTTATTTGATTAATTAGCTAATGAGTTTTTACATAGTTTATATAGTCTGAACATTGGCCCTTTGTCGGATACAAAGATCTCACACATATTCTGCCATTCTGTAGGTTGTCTCTTCACTCTGGTGAGTGTTTCTTTTACTGCTTAAAAGTTTTATAATTTGATGTAATCTTCGGGTAATTTCCAGTTTTCAGATATTTCATTTATGTCTTTAATCCATTTTGAGTTGATTTTAATAACTAGTCAGAGATAGGGGTCCAGTGTTGCTCTTCTGAACACAGATATCCACTTCTCCAAGCACTATTTTTTAAAAGACTGTCTTTTCCCTAATGTGTGTTCTTAGCAATTGTCTTGAATCTCAGCTGGCTTTAGGTTCATTTCTAGTCTCTCTATCTTGTCTCATTGATCTAAGGGTCTGTTTTTAGGACAAATACAGTCCATCTGATTACTGTAGCTTTGTAGGATATTTTGCAATATGGCAGTGTACTGACTCCCCCTGTGTTCTTATTGGTCAAGATGTCTTTGCCACTTGGGGTGTGTGTGTGTGTGTGTGTGTGTTTCCATATAGATTTAGAGAATTTTTCTCTAGTTCTTTGTATTAGCTTTTTGGGATTCTCATAGGGATGTCCTTAAATGTGTGGATCATTTGGGAGAACATGGGCATTTTAAGAAAATTTATTCTTCAGTGCTAGGGTCTGAACTTAGGGCTTTGTGCATGTTAGGCTAATGTTTAATCACTGAGCTATATCCCCACTCCATGTTCATCAATTTTATTAATTTAATCTAGTCTGTTCTCCCTTGTTTTATTCTATATGTGGGTCATTTTTTCTGATCTCTTTGAAGAAACAGCTCTTCATTTTATTGATCATTTGCATTTGTGTTATTCTCAGTTTCATATATTTATTGATTGCTCTTTATCACTTTGATTAGAAAAGCTCTACTTAATAGAGACCATAGTAAAATTAGTATATTTCAAAAAATGCCACATGGAGGTTAATTATGTCAACCCAGTGTAAAGAATATATTTTCAAAATTTAAAAACAAATATATATATATATATACATATATATATATATATATACATACATATATATATATACATATATTTATATATATATGTATATATATGCATATATATAAATATATATATATATATATATATATAAATATNTATATATATATATATATATATATATATATATATAAATGCAGAGAATATTTTTGAAAATATATAGACATTGTCATGTAACTATTGGGAGGTGGACTGCCATGGGCATCTGAGGGTTAGAGGTCAATTAAACTGCAACCATACTCCTAAACCTAACATTTAGTGCCAAATAATAAGTATATCAATAACTGTTTCATATTTGGTAAACAAACCCTGATAATAATAGCCTATTAAACATGCAGATAATTTTAGAGATGTAAATATAATGTTACACATAGCAAAAATGATAAAAGTTTTAAAATTGTAAGACTATTGGTGTTATATAAATGGATAATTATTGTACCTTTATCTATCATATAAATATTTATGAGCACCTAATAATATTTACTGTTTCAGAAAATAACACGGTACATATGCCACTTACATAATAAAATATTCCAAAGAAACTCCAACAAGCATACAATTCCAAATCTCAACTTATATTCCTATAAAATTCTTATACTTACAAATGCTACTGCCAAATATGTTAACAGATCTATAGAGACATGAATAGAAACTATAATAAATCATATTGAATATTGTATTTATATTAAAAATAAACTGATATTAATATGTACACATATAAATATAGACTATGTGGTAACTTATGGTGTAAACATAGGGTACTTTGGGAAAACAATTTGATGAAAACTCGTCAGTATCATTTACAAAAAAACAAAATAACTGGGTTTTGTTGAGAATGATGAAGAATGATTTAATGAATCAATGTGTACATGCTATTTGGAAATAGATCTCAAATATATATATATATATATATATATATATATATATATATATATATATAATGTTTTATTCCTACATCTTTCAGTGGTGACAGCAACCTACCTAAAAGAGGTTCTCCCTTCTCTCTCTCTCTCTCTTTCTCTCTCTCTCTCTCTCTCTCTCTCTCTCTCTCTCTCTCTATATATATATATATTTACACACACACACACATGTGTGTGTGTGTGTAAATATATATACACACACAAGGACTTCACCTCCCTCCATGTCAGGGCTAAAATGATGAATGGGTGAGGATCGGATCAAACAGGATGAATATATACAACTTACCCCAGTTTCGATTCTACCCTTCCCTCACCCAGTGAAAAACAATGGCAGAAATATATTTCCCAAATTTTGTCCATCTGGGATCTCTTGATCCAGATACCAGGTATGACATCCTTGGTAGGCAGTTTTGTTATTGTTGTCATTATCATCGATTTGTTTTCTTTCCTTACTGTGAATCTCTCATAATCTTTACACTCATGGACTGTAAAGTTTTCAGCTAATGTCATCTACTAGGTAAAGTGAGGCATCTGTATGTGTTACTTAGTTTTTCTTTCTTTCTTTTTTTTTCATACTGCATTGAGAATCATTTCATTATCTTTCAACTTGGAGAGCTGGATTATATTTTTAGTTCAGATTACATTGACTTTTACCTATTTACACTGACTTGTAAACTTTGATCATCTTCAATTTATTACTTACATGGATATTTCTTTCTTTCTCTAGATTTGGGGGATTTTGTTGTATAATAACTTTGAATATGTACTCTAACCCTTCTCAAGTTCAATATAAACACTGATAGCCTATTTTCACTCATTTTAATGGTATCCCAAATTTTCTGAAAGTCTTTTTACACCTCTTCATTCCTATTTCTCCTTCAACTGTGTATTCTCAACTATTTTTCTTCAAGCTCCTAAGTTTGAGGTTCCATATGATGTATTCTGTCTTTTATATCTTCAAGCACATTTTAAGTTTTGCTTAGTATTTCTCAGATTAAAATTTCTGCTATAATTTTTAAAACCACTTTAATTCTGCTGTAAGTTCCTTGTTAGAATATTTAATTTTCTTTCTTTTTTTCTCATTAAATTAACTTGAAAAACTGTTTTAAACTCTCCACATGAAAATTCTCTTTTACTGATAACCATCATGTCAGGTTCTGACACATTATTTTGACCATTTAGTGAGTTCATCATTTCCTGAAGTGTCCTGATGTGTGTTGGCATGTCTTGTTATTTTTATAAATACTAAGTACTTATTCTAGTCTTTGCAATTTAGATTCATTTGTGCTTGTCTTTCCAGAAATTCCAAGCAATCTGCTTATTTTCATAGTTCATTGTTACATCTAAAGCCCTAACAGTAGATGGAAATCTGAGTCAATTTCCTAAAGTCAGCTTTTGGTATCTTGTCATTGTTTCAGCACTAGAAGGTGGCTCAAGCCTAGGTTTTTTCTAATTCTACATTTAGGTTGTTTTTCAACTTAAACCTGGGGTATACCTATAAAGGGTAGTACAAACAGAAAAACTTCTCCCTATGGTTGGGATAGGCCCAAACCATATATACTGAGTCAGTACCCTGTTGTCAGGAATTGCAGGGTTCTTCCTTGGTGTGGGTCAAATCTCCATTAAATGACAGACCAGAAGGCTCTTCTGCTATGCCTGCGCCCACCTATAAAACAAAGCTTTGTCACATGCTTAACCCAAAGACCACCAGAAACATTTTGGGAAGATCTAATCCTACACTGCTGTGGGGTATTTGTTGCTGAAAGTGTTTATCTTTCCTAAGATCAACTGAACTAGTCACAGGTGATATTGGTCTGAGTAGATATTTTAGTTAGCTTTTTTTGCTGCCATGACCAAAAAACCTGACAAGATACATTTAGGAGGAAAAGTTTACTTGGGGGCTATGGTTTCAGAGGTCTCAGTCCACAGATAGCCAACTTCATTCCTTGGAGGTAGAGGTGAGGCAGAACATCATGGCAGAGGTTGTGACAACTGAGAACATGACACTGGCAAACAGAGAGTCTAAACTAAGTTCCCAAAATATATACCCCAAAGGCACACCTCCAGTGATCCAGCTCCAATGACCCACCTCCTCCAGCCTCTTTTGCCCTATAGTCACAATAACTCTATTACGGAGATTAACACACTGCTTCAGTTAAGACTCATAACCCAATCATCCCACCTCTAAACCTTCTTACATTGTCTCACACATGAGCTTTCAGGGGATACCTAATACCTAAACCATACCAGTAGGAGTCCAATAATCTGGTGCTCTGTGTCTTGGCAGGGATGTTTCAGAGGATCCACAGATAGACATGGCCAGAAAGAGAAAAGTAGCAAACAGGCATAAGTGGTAGGAACCTGCAAGTGGATACTGTGATGATAAGCAGCCCCTTATTGTGATATCTTCCCACAAAGAAAGCAATTTACCTCAGGCTATGCTGGCCTTCCTCTGGCTTAACTCACTGGGATATGCTACATTACTCATCCAAAAATCTGTTATCTGCAGAGGTATTTTCAGGGCCTCACTGCTGATAAAAAGGGAAAAAAAAAGTTACTCAGAAGACTTTTATGACCTTTATATAGATCAAAGATTAATAGGACTCAGAAAAATGGGCTAATTAAAAACAAAGATCACCAAACAAATTAAAATAAAGACTTAAAAAACTAAAGCAATCCTATTGTCAGACAGAAATTAAGAGATGGCATCTGGGAAGACCTCCTTAAAATTTTCCCTAAGATTCCTCAATTAAATTGTGTAAAAAAAGGCACATTGTCACTCTGCTCACAGAAATAATCTACTCTCTCCATCAAGAGTCTTCTCTTTTCCCTTCTATTAATGTTTGCTATACTTTTACTACGTCTTCTGTCTTGCCTGAAATTTTCTCATGCAAGACCACAAGAGCTGAGGTCATAAAAATCTCCTGTAAGAGTGATGTGGGCTGTTAACATCAGTTCAGTGTTTGGTTTCATGAGCCCAGTTCTGAGTTCCAAGGGAAAGCCCACCATAGACTACCCCAACCTACCCACAGCAAATCCAGTCCTGCACCATGCTATGCTGTCCAATGTTGGCATAATATTTGTGAAGTCCATACATATTTGTAAAGTATTTGTAAAGACTTAACAACTCCATTGATGCTAATGTCAAGAAGGTCCCTGCCTGAATCCCACAGCCACAAGGACCTGCACAGTCTCTGGAGTGTACAAAGGCTCATGTCCCAGGTGTCAGTGATGGAGGCTAAATCACTGAGAAACTGAGAAACATATCTCTGCTGGGTGTTGGAGCAGGTCTGAAACCTCCATCTATGAATGGAACACTAGTCTAGCAGTGGTGCCCAAGGTTAGAGAACGGGTGGTGGAGATGGTTTCTTGCCTACCACGTCTGATGCTAAGCTTAATCACATCTGATTCTCCCAGCAAAGGTAGTCTTGCATGGAAGGGGATGTTCTTCATAACCACTCTAAGGCTTTTAGAGACTGACCAGACTTGAGGAGGTAGATATCCACCTAATCTTGGGGCTGACCTAGAGAACTCATTGGTGGGCTCTATCCTGGTTCTGGGCCTTTTGTTTTAGCCTTACATTGGTTCTCATTTTTGCAGTGTTCCTAGCACTGAGCTCTAAGACCAACTCCTGTGCTGTCTTTCACAGCCTGTTTCCCAGGGTGTAGAGACCTGCTTCCTGCTCTGCTGGTGTGGGGGAGGGGGGTGGTAGAAGCAGTTTCTTGGCAGCCTGCATTGTACAATTCTAGTGTCTCAGTCTCAGGTATTGGCTTCCGGTCCATAGTTGTTGAGCTCTAGTGAGCACTCAGATTTACCATGGTTGACTTGATGCTGGTTTTCAAGTCTATACCCTTGGGTCAATTCTCTCTTTCTCTCCCCAGAAGGATGAATATCTACATTGTACTGATTATATTTGGGAAGGCTGATGCAGGCTGCTTTTTCCTTCTTGCTTTCTTCAACGTTGTTTTTACTATACTAAATAAAGCCAGGTTCTATGGTCTCTCCCTTGACATCTTAGCTATTGTGAAATAATCTGATGCTTCAGTAGATGCCACAGTGGTTTGACTGTGGGAGAACAATCAGAGGAAGATCTTCTTCGTCTGTCATCTTTGTCTACATCCTGAACTCTTACAATGTATTATTATTAACTAAGGGGATTCTACTAATCTTAAATGCTCTGGAAATTATTAACAATATATTTTAAATTCTACCAATATTTCATGAATATTATATAATGGCAGGTAACAGGCATGTTAATAGTGGGAACATGAGGTTAATGGAATTAATCAGTAAACTCTTCTGGTGTGCTGATCTCCACAAGCTTTCATCTAAAAAGCAATTTAACTGCAACCTTGCCTAGTTTAAGTCAATAGATCATGCTACATTTCTCAGCAAACTTATCTGAAGGAGAAATGCAGGTCTAAAATGATGCTAAGAAGAATACAAGGTATCATGAAGAGGGACTTCTCTGACCCTCATAGAGACCAAGTTCCAGAACTCAGGGAGATAAGGATTATTTTTCCTAACCACAAAATTTTTAAGAGCAAGTTTCAACTAACCATGGTCAGCATGGGCCAAAGTGACTTAGTTGCCTTGAATATTTATGATGCACAGTGGGGACTTGAAAATCTAATGACATCCTGATGTCCGACAAACATCAAGAGATAGACCTGGGTGGGACTCTCGGGAACCATCCCTGGGGCCTTCAACAAAACTGGAGGGGAGGAGACATGTTCCTTTTCTTCTCAAAGAGGACCCACTGTCTCCCTAAGAGTGTCCCCTTTTCCTATCCCTTCTAATAAACTTTGTTATCCTTTCACTAAGTCTCATGTCTTTACCCAGAATTTTCTCAAGGAAGAACATAAGAATCCTTTTCAGGGAACTCTGAAGCTGTCTCACTGAAGTTCTGCAAATGGATCTTCTCTGTAAGACACAGGGATAACATTGACTTTATATATTCACACCAGGAAGTGTCTGGCTTGTTTCAACCATTAAATGTATATTTCATAAAATAAAAAACTTTGTGTACTCTTTTGTCTTCTGTTTAATCCTGTCATTGATCCTAACAAGTTATCTATTTTACTAGAGGTAAATCCTACTTACAATTGTCATTCATATGGATGTGGCCATTGGTGACATATCTTCATGCACTCATCACAATCTCTAATATTGTGTGAAAGCATTTGAATTAATATTGAAGTTGTTATATGTTTTATCCTGAAAATATACTTTTTTATTCTGATATGGTTTTTGACATATTCATGCTAATTAGTTTATAGGAAATATGTTTCCTGATTTGGCAGGGTATATAAGAAATTTGAAAATTGTTTCCCAAATGTGTTATAAATTTTATACTTACCATAGTAGAATGAGAATATTTCCTTTACCCCCTCACCAATACTTAGCACAGCAGTTTTATCAAATTCATGAATTTCTAGGTTGTTTGTATACAGATTTTATTTATATTTTCACATTATTAATACATAAGATATTAAATAAATTAAAATTTATATTCTCTAATTATACATTAAGTTAATTTTCTATGGATTTTGGCTTAGTTCATATTAATTTCACCCATGTATCTTGTTTCCCTAATTGGTTGCTTGTTTCTATTATCATACTTGCTATTATTTTCTTTGTGCAAACTTTAAAATTTCACATATCAATCTTTGTGATTTTTCAGTAGTGTTTAATGATATTTTCCATGCAGAATCATATACATCTATAGACACAAAAATACAAAACACACACACATACAAGGGAAATTTTTATCTGTGAGTCTAGTAAATGCATAGATAATGTGTATGTGACCATGACTTAAGAAGAAACTGTGAATAGTAGTGAAGGGCGCCTTCAAAAACAAACACAAACAAAGCAAGACATTCTCATAGGAATACATAATGGGAAGAATTGCTCTACATGAATAATTTTGAGGTCTTATTTACACTTAATAACCTTAAGTTACAAATGCATCCTTCATTTGAATTCAGAGTTCTCAGGGAAATTTTCTTTTGTAATTAAAGAATGATTTCTCCTCTGGAAGAATAAAATTACTACTGTAATACAATAAAAATTATAAATAGGAATGATAGAGAAAATAAAGAAAAGGACACATCCAATCTAAGAAATTTTTATTTTAATGTTAGCGTGGTCATAATTATTCCTATCAATACATATGGGAACTTAAACATTTTAAAAACGTTTTCGTTTTCAATTTCTTCATATGGCACAGGAAAGTAAAATTATGAATGATAAAACAAAGATTAAACTTCTTGCTTAAATCTAACTGGGTGTATTGCTGTTTGAACATAGTGCTGGAGTCACCAGCGAATATTCTGTTTAGAATTTTTATATATGTGATGTTTTTGACTGCCTTTGATATCTGAGGAGTGATCCACAAAAGGTTGTTAAACTTACCTTCTCTTCATATTTCCAGAGATTTGTTACTTGGATTTCCCTGAACACTTGGCTATCAAGCCACAAGGACTAGATTTTAATGGAAGAGTAAGCTGGTAATTTTATTACAAATTTGAATTTGAGACTCATTTAATCATAATTTTTTTTTCTAGTGTCTCTTAGTGTCTTTGTAAGGAAAAATTACAATACATCACTCTTTATGATATTCAACTAAAACACAGGTTGATATTTTTATAGATATTCTCAGTGTCCCTAAATATGCTTGTGTTTTTCTTATTCTAAATTTTGTTGACCTTTCTGACCATTATATAAACTATAGAAGTTATTGACTATATTTTAGCAAATAATAAAATCATATTCCAGACACATGTTTAAAAGTTTTTCTTTTTGTATTCCATGGTTTAAAAAATGTAGTAAAAAAGGAAGAACTTTTAAAAGAATGAAATACATTAACAAATATTAAGTATTAGCATATTGATTTTGGGGGGTTTTGTTTATCACTTGAAGGAGTATAAATATCCCACTAAAATTTATATTGGAAATGGTATATTGAGTTACTCTATTCATATAATTTTAAAATTAGAACTTAAAAATATATATCTTTCTCTATTATAAAAGTGGTACTGTTTCTCCAACGTTAGTTTGGTGAACCATATGAAATAATTTACAAATAGATTAATATACAAGTTTCTATTGTCCTCTGCCAACAAAGACCAATATGAACATTTCATTTTACTTCTGCTCAACAATCCTTTCTAGAAAATTATACTCTCTTTGTAATTACTTATGAATTTAAATTCATAAGTAAACATCTACCCATTAAATATATATATAGTCACAATTAATAAACAATAATATTTTCCATACACAGACAATTAATACATGCTTTTATCATTCAATGAATTATTTTTATTCATATATGATCAAATATAAACACATAATGTTATTCCATGAGCTTATAATAAAAACTAACCCTTTCATTATGTAAATAATGTCATGAATACTAAACAATAAAAATGATGAAATCATGGAGGACTGTAGAGGTGGCGTGGATGAATATGTGCAGAAGACATGAAAAGTGTGAGACTCAGTACCCATATTCTGCTTCAGACCAGAGATATAGGAAAGCCCACTCTGTGGGGTTATGTCTATTTGCTTCCTCCATGATGGGTTAAACAATCAATGAAGTCAAAGAACACATCCAACCAAAAGACAACATGCTCACTTGCCTACTGTGAAGAATGTTGGCCCCAATAAAGAGGATCATAGCCCACTTCATATAGAGAAGAAAGAATAGAATCATAAATAGACTTTCACTTTTTAAAACGTACTATTACTTTTGTTTGGAGAGGTAAGAAAGAATAATAAGATAGTTATCCATTAAATAAAAACAGATGGTAAAGAATAAAGATCATTCCAGTAAGAAAGAAAAGAGGAAAAAAAAACCTAGAGACTTCTTTGAAAGAACATAGGAAATTCATTTTAATTGGTATATTCACTCATACATACACCTGTACTGAATGAGACAAAATTCGATGTAGCATTGAAGCTAAGGGTTACTAAATGACCAAAATTTTTAATAAACTCTTTGGAGCTCATACATGAAAGTGAGGGCCTGGATGAGGGGAAAAAAATAAGGAGTCTAAAATTCCCACATGGAATAAGGGCCTCTGGACACATTTGGCTCACTGTTCCTTCAAAGTTCACACTACAGTGAGCCTCCCAATATCACAATGATGCCCAACAAAACACTCAGAAGTGGATGAAGTTTAAAATTGAAAGATTATGCTTAAACACACACACACAATATACAAGCATACACATGGACATGGGAAAGTTTACTATAATACTTGATATTTCAATAAAAAACATTTCAAGTCCTTTTCAATACACACTTTTATTGCACAAACACTCTTCTTCCTCAGGGTCATGCAGGATGTGAATCTGCTACCTGATTTTATGGTCTACAGATGCTAAACCTGATTATAATTTACTATACATTTACTCAATTATTGTGTCTACAATGTATCTTTCCTCTTCAAGGAAAGCAAAGATTTCACTGCTTTTTTCACTAGTATGTTTTAGCTTTTAGAAATTTGATGGAAATTGAGAAGGCCAATTCTTAAATATATGTTGGGCCCTTTTGTACTTATAATATATTCTGGAGGAACACAAGGCACGTTCACATCCCAAACCCATTCTTAGGATTTACATTTTATGTAAAAAATGTTAAATGTGACATATCTTTTTCAGTATTCGTTGCAGAGCACATTTCACATCTTTATTCCTCAAGCTATAGATCAAGGGATTTAACATGGGGATAACTAGAGTGTAAAATATGGAAGCCATTTTAACAGAGATGAACGAGTGCCTGGAATTGGGATGGACATACATAAATATCAAAGTCCCATAGAATACCATGACCACTGTCAGGTGGGATCCACAGGTGGAGAAAGCCTTGTGCCTGCCCTCAGCAGACTTCATCCTGAGAATGGCTAGGAGGATGAGCACGTAAGACACAACAATGACCAGAAGAGAGGAAATTGAATTACTATATGTTAAAATCATAAATATCACTTCAATTTCATGTGTGTTTGAGCAGAGCAAAGATAATAAAGGAAGACCACCACAGTAGAAATGACTGATGACATTGTATCCCCAGAATGATAACGTAAATATCTTTATGGTGACCAGAAGAGACACAAATGTGCTGTAGAGATAGGGGAATGCTACCAGTATATAACATACCCTCTGGGACATAATGACCGTGTAGAGGAGAGGGTTGTAGATGGCCACATAGCGGTCATAGGCCATTGCAGACAGAATAAAAAGCTCACTACCAATGAACAAAATGAAGAATGCTAGTTGTGTAGCACATAAATAATATGAGATTACATTTCGATTCACCACAAAACTTACTATCATTTTGGGGCCTACAACTGTAGAATAACCAAGATCTGTAATACTCAGGTGTCTCAGAAAAAAATACATGGGTGTTTGTAGGCTGTGGTCCACCTTGGTGAGGATGATCATGCCCAAGTTTCCCAGCACTGAGATTACATAGATGACGAGGAACAGCCCAAACAGTGGAGCCTGCAGCTCAGGGCAATCTGTGATGCCCTTCAGAATGAACTCCTGAACCACTGTGAGATTGTGTTTCTCCATCCAGGTGTGTTAGAAAGCCTACATTTGATAGACACAGTAGGAAAGTCACCATGTTTTAACAATCATCCTATGAAGACTAATTATGCAAATCTAGTGTAAATAAGATATATCCAAATTTTCTAATTTAGAATTGTTGAAAATGAATCAATATTTACACATATAAATACGCATAGATAGAGATAAACACAGAGGTGGAGCAGTGGTTCTCATGTAGGATGAATTTACTCATAAAAGAGCATTTTTAATTGCTGCATATTTTGATTGTCCCAACTGGGTGATGAATTGCTACTGACCTCTAATGGTTAGTGGTTGTTTAAGCTGCTCAATATGCTATATCCAATATCCAGCCAAAGAAATATCTATGTCAATAACTTTATTGCAAATTCAGAAAAATTAACAAATGGATACCCAGGGAATAAAAAGATAGGGATACAGATTCACATAAATAGGTAGAGTTTACAAAGTAAAAATGAATTAAGTTTAAACATTATTATGATATTTGGTGTTAGATAAATTGATGATTATTACACTATTAAGTATTCTGATTTTCATTTCCATCATTATATTTGTATGGTGACATTTAATAAGTACGTTCAAAAATATTACTTAATACATAGTCTAATAATGTGCTTTTTAATGACAAATTTCAAAATTTCAAATGATTTCCTAACTCAAAACCTTGTCCCATACATCCTAATATTTCAAGTAGGTAGAGGTGGAACTGCTAACTTCCTTGATAGATATTGGCCAGATGCATGAATAAAAAGTCTATAATAGATTACACTGCAAATATATTGACATGAATAAACAAAACAGGAGTTCTATGTATGTAGATACAGTTCATATAATATATTAACTCAGTGTATACAGAGCTTAATTTTGGGCAATAATATGTCTAAAATTCTTATTATCACATATATAACAAACATGATCTTGCAGTGTATTTCAAAGGATGAACTATGATTAAGTGATTTAATATGTCCATGCTACTTCAAAATACTTCTCAAATATCATTTTGCTTTTATTTTTAAGTATCAGTAACCTACCTGTGATAAGTTTTCTTTACACATTTTTGTGTACAGTCTTCTCTACAGGAGTTCCACTTCTTTTCAAAAGCTAGAATGAAGAATAGGTAAGAATAAGTCAAATAGAATACAATATATGTGAATTTTTCCATTCTCTACAATGGAAAGTCATAAAATTCTCTTCTAATACAGGAAAACTATCTCAGAGAAAAAAATAGTTCAAAAATGTTAAAATATATTTTTAAAAGTTATATATAATATAAAACATTTATTGTTGTGTATAATATCACAGAAACATGTTTAAATAAACTGAAGATGAGATATACATGGATTCCTCTTATGTTTTAGAATCTTATTTGCAATATCTTCATGAGAACTTTTTGTGAATATGACAGCACATTATCCAAATAACATCTGCATAACCAAACAAAATGTATCTGAATACCTATGATAGTCCAGAGATTTAAAAACCCAGCATAGTGACATATGAATAGCATATTTAAGGCAAAATAATTAGTATATCTTTAAAAATTGATAACTAATATTCTCTAAATAAGAAAAAATAAAATGAATGCCATTCTAGAGTAAAAATAGTAGTGTAAGCTGTCTGTGTGCAAGCTATAAGTAAACAAAAATATTCATACAACTGTCTGTGTGCAAGCTACAAGCAAACAAAAAAATCATACAATTTGCAAAATTATATATAAAGCCAGCTTATATTTACATACAATTTGGTCTTAAATTATATAAATTATTATTTATATGATTGTGGCTTCCTGTTATCCTACCACACTCCTTCTAGAACCCTTTCTCATATTAAATATAACAAAATACACATCAGATTATCACACTAAAGAAGTCCATTCGATAAATGCAATAATAATATTTCAATCTCATTTTTATTGTTTTGCTGTGATTTGGTGTGAAATCATGAAGTACTACAAAAATTTGTGCAGATGATAAGTAACTATCCATAATGCTGCAATGTAAAAAAAAATACAGAGATGTTTCCTCCCCTTTGTTTTGGAGTTCAACAGAAATAACTGAATTGTTTCCTCATAGTTTACTAATCTATGTTCATACTCAAGTGTACTTAAAGTTATACTCTGAAAAAAACCTTTAGTTAAATACCCATAGAAAAGAAAAATCCTTTTATATGACTATCAAACTGGATACATAAAAGTCTCTTGATAACAAAAAAAGTATTTTTATATCTCTATATGAAGGGAAACTCTTCCTTATCAAAAGATTGAACATTCATTCAATTGTACACATAACTTTAAATGCTAATTATGTAAAGAGGATCCCAAATGAGTCGAGAGGCACCAAATACCTA
Source organism: Marmota marmota marmota (assembly GCF_001458135.2). NCBI lineage: Eukaryota > Metazoa > Chordata > Mammalia > Rodentia > Sciuridae > Marmota > Marmota marmota. Next base: position 58,934,534 of record NW_026000174.1, on the reverse strand, counting down.
CATATTCAGAAGGACATTAGGATGAAAGAGTGAATCCTTGCTATTTCCAGTTTTGTTTTTAAAATGGGTCTCCTTTTATATGCTTCATCTGCTCTCACTTTTTCATCTGTTAAACATGAGAATCTATGCCCACAAAATTCAATGCTATCTAAGCACACACAATGTGCATGTTTCAAAAATGCTTATAAGCATTTACCCATTCAAGTTGGGTGAAAATATTCCATAATTAGTGTGAAAAATAAGGGAGAAAGATCCCATGGCTATTAAGACATTACGGAGTAGAAGAAAGTGCAGAAATCAAATCAAAAACGTTCACTTATATTAGAGGCAGCAGCTATCGTAAAAATGTGCTCATCTCTGTGGAGACAGGTGAAATAAGCACTTCATTATACTACCATTGATACCTATAATGAAACCCCTCTCTAGATTCTCCTGTGTATTCCTTAACATGGCATTTTTGTAGAAAAAAATTTTTAATTTCTTTTTAGTGTAGAGATTCTCCCTTAGGAGATACCAAGCAATTTGTGATTATCCCTAAAGAACTTGAAACGCTAATGAAATGCCTGCAGGTTGTTGAATAATTATCAGGGATAAATTTATACAAATTTGACTTCACTTGTTTTTGCATTTATTGTAGGATCCTACAAACATTGTTTGCATATTAGGATCACAAAGAGATATGAGCACTCTTATGTTCATTGCAGTATAATTTGAAAGAGTCAAATGTGTCAATATATACTGAAGGACAAACACATAAGTCAAATGTTGTCTATGCAACATTCAGACTTAAAAAATTATATAGTTCATAGTGTGATAAAAGGATAAACCAAGAGAACATTAAATAAAACAAACCAGTCACAAAAGAAAAGACCCTTTGCCCTATCTAAAGTTCCTCCATACCTCCCATGCTCCTCCCCATCTCCATAATGAATCAGCATCCTTATGTCAACAAAAACATTCGGCCTTTGGTTCTTTGATATTGGATTAATTTTTGTAGTATTATATAATTTAACTCCATTCATTTACCTATAAATGATTTTATTCTATTTTAATGATACATTGTGTATTTATACCAAAGCTTCCCTATTCATTCATAAACTGAAGGGCATCTGGATTGGTTCCACAATTTAGCTATTATGAATTGTGCTGCTATAAACATTGATATGGATGTGTCCCTGTAGTATGCTTTTTTAAGTCTTTTGGATATAAACCAAGAAGTGGGATAGCTTTGCCAAATGGAGTTTCCTTCCAAGTTTTCCAAGGATTCTCCAAACTGCTTTCCAGATTGGCTGCACCAATTTGCAGTCCCACGATCAATGTATAAGTGTGCCTTGTTCCCCCCACATCTTTGCCAACACTTATTGTTGTTTGTATTATTGATAGCTTCCAATCTGACTGGAGTGAGATGAGATTTTAAAGTAATTTTGATTTTCATTTCTCTAATTGCTAGAGATGTTGAACATTTTTCCATATATTTGTTGATTGATTATTAATTCCTCTTCTGAGAAGTGTCTGTTCAGTTCCTTGGCCCCAAAACTAAAATACTTAGGAATAAACTTAATGAAAGAGGTGAAAGACCTCTACAATGAAAACTACAACATGCAAAAGAAAGAAATTAAATAAAACCTTAGAAGATGGAAAGATCTACCTTATTCTTAGACAGAATTAATATTGTCAAAATGACCATACTACCAAAAGCACTAAACAGATTCAATGCAATCTCAATCAAAATCCCACTGACATTCCTTATACAATTGTTTAAAAAAATCATGAAATTCATCTGGAAAAATAAAAGACCCAGAATACCCAAAGCAATTCTTAGCAAAAAGATTGAAGCTGGTGGCATTATTATTCCAGACCTTACGCTATTCTACAGAGCAATAGTAACAAAAACAGCATGGTATTGGCACCAAAATAGACTGGTAGACCAATAGTACAGAAGAAAGGACACAGAGACTAACCCACATAACTACAGTTGTCTTATATTAAACAAAGTTGCCAAAAACGTACATTTGAAAAAAAATATAGCTTCTTCAACAAATGGTGCTAGGAAAACTGGAAATACACAAGTAACAAAATGAAATTATATCTCTATCACCATCACAAAACTCAACTCAAAGTGAATCGAAGACTTAGAAATTAAACCAGAGGCCTTGTGCCTAGTGTAGGAAAAAGTAGGCACAAATCTCCATCCTGTTGGATAAGAACTTCCTTAGTTAGACTCCTATAGTGCAAGAATTAAACCAAAAATTAATAAATGGGATTGAATCAAACTAAAGAGCTTCTTCTCAGCAAAAGAAATAATCAGTGAGGTGAGTAGAGAGCCTAGAGAATGGGATCAAATCTTTACCATAGGCATATTCGATAGAGCACTAATCTCTAAGATATATAAAACACTCAAAAACCTTAACACCAAAAAAACAAAAACAAAAACAAAAGAAAAGAAACAAAAACAAAAACAAATAACCAAATCAATAAATGGAGTTTGTTTCTTTTCTATTTCATGGAATAATTTGAGAAGTATTGGTTTTAATTCTTCTTCGAAAATCTTGTAGAACTCAGCTGAGAATCCATCTGATCCTGGGCTCTTTTCACTGCTAGGCTTTTGATGCCATTTTTCGTTTCTTTGCTGGAAATTGATCTATTTAAACTTTCTATCTCCTCCTGATTCAATTTGGGTAGGATATATGTGTATATAAATTTGCCAATGTCTTCATGATTTTTTAAATTTTATTTCAGTATGTATTTTCTAAATAGTTTCTGGTTATAATTTGTATTTCAATAGTGTCCATGGTGACTTTTTCTTTTTCATCATGAATTTTAGTATTTTGAGCTCTCTCTCTACCTCTCTCTCTCTCTCTCACACACACACAGAGAGAGAGAGAGAGAAAGAGAGAGAGCGCTTGGTTAAGTGTTTATCAATTTGATTTATTTTTCAAAATATCAGCTTTTTTCTCATTGATTTTTTGATTTTTTTAAATATAATTTCATTGTTTTTTGTTCCGATTTTATTTGTTTACTGTTTTCTACTGCTTTGGGTGTTGACTAACTCTTCTTTTGGGCTTTGAGATGTAACTCTAGGTTACTTATTTGGTGACTTTTTTTTTTTAATAAATCAGCTCAATGCATTGAACTTTCTTCTTAGAATCACCTTCATAGTGTCCCAGAATTTTTGATATGTTTTGTCACTATTCTCATTTAGCACTAAGTATTTTTTTATTTCATCCCTGATTTCTTCTGCTATCCATTGGTCATTCAAAAGTGTATAATTTAGTCTCCAGGCATTACATTAGTTTTTATTTTTCTTATTTTATCATTGATTTCTAATTTCATTCCATTATAACCTGTTAGAATACAAGGAATTATCATGAATTTTTGTACTTACTAAGGGTTGCTTTGTGGCCTAAGATATGTTTTATTTTAGAGAAGGATCCATGTTCTGTTGAGAAGAAAGTGTATTTGGTCATTGAAGGATGAAATATTATATATATATATATATATATATATATATATATATATATATTCTAAATAATTAATTGTACTTTAATTTTTATAGCTCTTTTATTTAGCTTTTGTTTGGAGAATCTATCTAGTGATGAAAGAATTATGTTAAAGTTATTCAGTATTATTTTTAATGTTCTATTTGATCTTGAAATTGAGTAGGGTTTGTTTGATATATAGTTATGATTGTTATGTCTTTTTCATATATATAATTCCCTTAAACAGTATGAAACATCCTGATTTGTCCCTTTAGATTATCTTTTACTTGATGTTCACTTTATCTGATATGAGGTTAGAAACCCCTGTTTATTTATGAAATCCATCTAAACGATATTTTTTTTACCTTCAGTTTGTGGATAACTTTGCCTATGATGTGAGTCTCTTGGAGACAGAATATTGTTGGGTCTTATTTTTCTTAATCCAATCTGCAAGTGTATGTACTGTGATTGATGGGCTTAGGCCATTCACTCTCAGAGTTATTACTGAGAAATAATTTTTACTCCCTGAATTTTATTTATTTCTGGTTTTTAGTTTGAATTCATTTCTCCTATGTTTGCCTATTCTTTTAGTGTATTTCCTCCCTTTGGTGGTTGTCAACTTTATTTTTCATTTCCTATTCATGAAATATCTTATTGAGTATGTTTTATAGGGTGAAATTTCTATTTGTGGATTCTTTCACCTTTTTTAAATCATTGGAAGTTTTTATTTCTTCATTAAAAATGAAGCTTAATTTTTCCAGGTGTAGCATTATTTTCATCCAGAGCTTGTTATATATTACTTCAAGACCTCCTAGCTTTGAGAGTCTGAGTTCAGAAATCAGCTGAGATATAGATTGATTCTAACGGTGAAATGTCACTTTACTCTGGCAATCTTTAAAATTTTATCCTTTTTCTGTATGTTAAGCATTTTCATAATAATGTGCCTTGGTGTGGGTTTGTTGTAATTTTGTATATTTGGGGTCTTGTATGTCTCCTATATTTGAACTTACATTTCAGACTTTAGGTTTGGAAAATTTTCAGATATCATTTTATTAAAAAGTTTGTGCATCCCTTTGGTTTATATATCGGAACATTCATCTATCCTGATACATCTTAAGTTTTGTCTTTTCATGTTATCCCATATGTCTTAGAATTTCTGTTTATGGTCTCTTAACATTTTTCCCCTATGGTCAACAAACATTATTTTCAAAATTATATATTTTGTCTTCCAAATGGTCTAGTATGCTGGTGATGCTTTCCAGTGAAATTTTACTTTGGTTCATTGATTCCTTCATTTAGAGGATTTTTGACTTATTTTTCTTCAGGATCTCTATCACCTTAAAGAAGTGATCTTTCAATTTTTTATATTTTCTCTCTGATTTCAATTATTATATCATCTTTTTCATCATATATTAATTTAAATGAACTTTCTGAATTCCATTTCTGACATTCCCAGTACTGTAGTGTCAGTGGAGTGTGTTGCTTAAGTATTCTGTGTTGTTTTGGGTGGTTTGTTTCCTTCTTTTTTCATATTGTTTATGGGTCTATCCATCTATCTGGATGGGTCTGAAGCTGTAGCATTTCTACTTTATGATTTTATAGTGTCCCTCTATGTTATTGATACCTCATAGATTGAGAGGGGAGCTCAATAATAGCAAAAATTTATGTAAATAATATGCAGCAGTCGCTTTAGTACTTAGTTCCTATTTTTATATTGACAGTGTTAATTGATACAATATGTAGAAATTGTAGGATTAGGAATTTCCATCAGTAAAAACTGTAAATATTATTGAATTATGTCTGACATAAAATCAAACAGTAAGTGTTGTCTACGACTTCTACTATATTAATTATTGTTGTGGCATTGGTGGTATGGGTAAATGTAATAGATATTAATTAGTATTAGGAGGTGTTAAGGATAGACTTGATTATGAGGGATAAGAAGAAATAGGACAGTATAAAAATATCTGTAATTTCAAAAAGAAGGTGAATAAGGCACATTCATAAGGTGAATAAGGCTATGGTGTTAATGAGAAACAAGAATATAAAGGAGTAAAGGAGGAGGAGAGAGAGAATATAATTTGGCTGTCAGAAATAGAAAAGAGAGAGAGAGAGAGAGAGAGAGAGAGAGAGACATGGAAGATAGAGTAGTGACCAATACTACATAAACAAAATAAAAATATGCTAATTAAAACCCTAACTCTCAAAATATAGGACTTGAGAAAAATAACACCTTCCCCCCCCCAAAAAAAAAAATAAACCAAACCAAAACAAACAAACAAACAAAGGCTAGAAATAAAAAAACCAACAATAACAAATATATATATATATACATATATATATATATATATACATATATATATATATATATATATATATATATATATACACACATACATACATACATAGATGTCCTTTGAATCAATCAGCACACATTCAAATAAAACCAAAACAAATATAGACTATGTAATGTACAACCACAGATATGAAAAATTGTGCTATATATATTTTATGAATTGAAATGCATTTTGCTGTCATATATAACAAATTAGAATAAATTTTCATAGAATTGTTTAAATTAATACATATTATAAGTAGAAAAACAAAAGAAAACCAAAACCGAAATATTCAGTGAGCATAAATGTTCATTGTCAGTGCCCAACTGACTTTTTTTCATTTCTTCTTGAGGTGTGAAGTAAGTGTGGAAATATGGGACACAAGCTGATGATTCTTTCTTTTTTCTTATGTAACCCAGTTAATATTTGGTGATTAAGGTTTCCCAACTTCCCTTCCTGGGAGACTGCTGTAGGCAGCCCATGCTGCAAGTTGGTTAGCATAGCCCCTGGCTGGGGCAGGTGAGCCTGGCAGTGAAGGGGCTGTTGAGCAGACTGAGCTACAGCCAGTACAGCCACTTGTTGGGAGGGTCTAGCCAGCCTAGTCCAAGTGGGCCCAGAAGTGAAATCTTGAGCTGGGTGAATGTTAAGGCAAAGTAATTGGCTGGTTCAGGTGGGCCTGGCTTCAAAGTGGCGGGCCAGGTAGATGGGGCGGTGGTTGGCTGACAGTGTAGCTGGTATGTCCAATGGACCTAGTCATCCTGGGCCAGGAGCATCAGAGGCAGGTGTTGAGCCTTGTGGGCTGGCAGTGAAACTGTGGCCTGGACTGGGCAGGCTTGGTGGTGAAGTGGCAGCCTGGCGGTTGAGCTATGAGCCTGCAGCTTCGTGATGGACTGAATAGGGTGCCAGAGGGTTGGTGGACTTGAGCCTGGGGGTTAGGGGGTCTGGGTGGGTGCCAAACTTCCAGATCCGGTAGGCATCAAGGACTGGGAGACCCAGTAGGTGGTGGATTGGGGAGGGCATCAGGGACTGGGCTAGTAGCAGGGACCCCATGGGTGCTGGCTAGGTTGGGCTCCAATAACCCACTGGGAGTGTTTCTCTGAGACCCATCAGCTGGGCATGTTGAGATCCCAAGGCCCTCAAACCCACCCTTGCAACTTCTTAACCTTCTGTAGCTGACCTTGTTATCCACTGCAACCTGCAGGACTTACAAGGTTGAGAAGAGCCAAATTCTCTCTAGTCTCTCTAACTTGTATTCTTGCTGGATGAAATGCTCTCAGTTTCTGATTTTCCATGAATTTGTTAGGCCTAGTAAATCTTTGCTAGGCTCAGATAGATTTTTGAAGACCTGGCTGCAAACTCATGGATCTGGGTTTCCAGTTCCTGTTGATGCTGCTGCACTTTAGTCTCAATATTGCTCCTGTATCTGCTCTCTGCAGAGGATTGATATACTCATGCAATATGTATTTGTAGATCTGTTTAATGAGTTGAACAGTCTCTAATTGGCTAGGGAAGTCTGTCCCACTCACCGCCATATTTTTCCCTTTAAACCTTGGGGGAGAAGCAGTATTCCCACTGCTTGAGTTCTGGGTAGCCAAGTTGGAGAAATTCTGCCTCACACTAATACCGCCATCTTGCCCCTGTCCTCTGAATGCTTTATATAAAATATTCAGAATATAAAAATTCTTAAAGATGGAAAACTTGTTGCCAGGAGGTGAAGGACATTAAAAAAATAATAGCATGTATTTATATAAGCTTAAGTATTGGATTATTTGGGGGAGTTTCACAAAAAAGCCTAGAGCCATAGAAAAACTGAGTATTGAAATTATATCAATATGACAGGCTGAATCCTAGACGTTTCTGGTTCAGTCAATGGCTAGACTAGACAGAGATGAGGGTTGCATAATTTTGCAAATGTAATGATTGCTCTTGAGTCATTCCCTTTAAAACAGTTGATTTATGACACATAAATTTTACCTTAAGAATTTTCAAATGAACTCTAATATTTTCTCATGTTTGTTATCTGTTTTTTTAGTGAATAGCTTGTTTATATATTTTATCATACACATGTATTCCTGATAATGATATGTGTCTAATCCCATGCAATAATTGTTTTTTAATTAGTTGAAGGTAATTTGGGGTTTATTAAAACTTCAATTCTGACATATTCAAAATAGATTATATCCACAAATTACTCAATTTATATATATTAAATATATATATTTAAATTATATATTATAATATTATATATTATGTATTTAACATACATAATGCATATAGAATCTATGCTATATGCATTATGTATGTTAAATATATAATATATAATATTATATATATATATGATTAACCTGATGGTATTATAATAACTAGAGTTCTGATAAATATTAACACTATTAATCTGTGTTTTGTAAAGTAAAACATACTTGTTTTTCATAGTAAAAATTACATAAGAGTTAAACTGTCTTTGTATATTCACATTAGTCCATTTTTATTCACTTTTACTACAAAAAATCATATTTTATTTAATTGATACTCTTTCTTAAAACTTCTTCCTATGATTCTTGGTTGTAATCCAAGTTAATTTACTTCTTTACCAGAAGCTATCATTATCTACACATTTCATTCACAAGCACCATTGGTTATCAATAAAATTATGTTCTTATACAAAATATGCTTACAGATGTTTGCTATTTGAATGGTAAGCAGAGTGAATAGGAATTTTAAAATTTAAGTAAACCTTAGGTTTTATTTTTCTTAATTTTTAAAGAAAAATGAACAAATCTTAATCCGACTTGTAAATTTTAATATCTTTCTCTAAGGAACTGGTAGAACAGTAATTGATTAAACATTAATTGATAGAAAAACTAAAAAACTAGTCAGTGAGGATATTAAAGAAAATTGTAACACTGTTGGCACTTCATTTGGTAAGTGCATGAAGTATTGCATACATGGCATAGGTTAAGGGCATCTGAGTGGCAAACCACTCCCCCATGCTAGGCATGTGAGAAGCAAACCACTTACCTTGTTGGCACAGGCCTGGGCCTGAGGTTTCATGTTGCAGTCCCTGCCCTTGCTCCATGGTCCATTCCAAGATTGGTCGCTGCAGGCAAAGTTGGCCAGAAGTTGCATTGGTGGCTGCCTATAATCTGCTTAGCTACTGCCTGAGTATATATACATGGTAATGGCGCAATAAAATCAGACCTGCTTCCCCCTTGATCTCAGGAGGACTTGATTAGCAACTCCACAGCCACACTCTCCTCTACCTTGTTCTGTGGACCTCCTTGCTGGACAAGAGAGAGTTCATGCAACTTCAACCTAATCAATATGCATAAAAATATGTAAAAGTCTATAAAGCAATTCTTTTAAAATTCATAAAGATAATGATATGCCTCATAAAGTCTTAATAAATCTTAACAATGAAAATTGGAAAAAAAAGATAATGTGACATACTACCTAACATCTTAATTTGCAAATTTCTTTTTTCTTTGGATCAGTTTTGGTATATCCATGTTAATTAATTTAGTGTTCATTATTCTGATTTTTGTGAATATTTGAGGTCATTTGTAACTTACACATTAAATTCAAAGTCTCCATTACCCTTCCACTAGAGGAATAGAAATAGTTCAAATACTTCATCTTCTCACCATTACTTTAAAATCACAAACTCTTAATTTTGTGTCAATTTTATGGGAAAGAGTGTTTCATATGATTTTACATTTGTAATTTTTATAAAAAATGTAAATTGAATAAAATACACAAAATAAATTTAAGTACATACTTTATGCATGAAAATTTTTTTTCTTTGAAAATTTTTGTATGCATACTTTGTCCAGCAAACTTGTCATCTGTAACAGCCTCACAGAGTAATAGGGTCATAAGGAAACAACAAAAGCTGAATATGGACCAAGTTTGGAGAGAATCCCATAATAATGGATGGAGATACAGTTCTGGGTAGAGACAAATTTGCCATTCTGTTATTTATTCTATGAGTTGCGAATTTTATTTATTTTTTAAAAATCTTAACTTTTAAAAAATGTTAGTATAATCTTGAAAAATATTAATTTCTATTCTTTGTATTCTGTGAGGAATTAAAAATGGATTTTATACCTGTGCTGTGGATTATATGATAAAATAGGAAGAAATTCACTCTAACGAGTTGGCCCAAGGATGACTCCCATAATTTGAGCCTGTTCCCTGTCTGTCTGAGCCTCAGGCTGTATAAGTAGATTCCTGTGTAGACCGAAGAATGGAGCAGATTACTTCAAACCCGCAACTCGATACTAACAACTCCATGGAATATAATGTGAGCTTATTAGAAAAGTTGTTACTCTTTCTACTAGGTCATGTTTGATTAAACTAGTTAGATATAAATAAAAAATTTTTTTTTTTTTTTTGGTACTGGGGATTGAACCCAGGGTTACTTAACCACTTAGCCACATTCCTAATCCTTTTGGTATTTTATTTAGAGACAGGGTCTCACTGAGATGCTAAGTGCCTCACTACGTTGCTGAGACTGACTTTGAACTCTTAATCCTCCTGCCTCTGCCTCCTAAACCACTGAGATTACAGGTGCTCACTACCACACGTGACTAAATAAAACATTTTTTAATAAATGTGATGATGTGGCCTAATAATTTGAATTAGCTGGAGATTAAGGAAAATGGGATATAGCAATTTAAATAAAGATTACATAAATATATGCCTGTGCCAGTGTTTTGTGTGTATCTGTAAATATCAGAATTCATGTAAAACTATGTACGAATACACACATATTTTTACAGGAACATTGTGAAAGGCAAAATAAAACCACACTCATAATTTTCTCATTATCATCAAGCTAGCAACAAAAATAGATGCTGATTCTGCAGAGAACAAATCCTGGTCTGTAAGAAAGAAACTTCAAGGAAAATAACATTTCTTTTGATGTGCCATTGAACTCTATCTAGTCTCAGATAGACAAACATCAACACAAATCTTTTTCTCAAGTGTCATATGCCCCTTAAAGCAATTTTTGAATTTTTAAATCTGAGCAGCAAAGGCGGATTAAAAGGATAGGGACTTGTCATCTTCTGATGGCTCAGAGGTTTTCTTATGGCTGATAAATGATACTGTGGGGAAATCCAGCATCAAGAATAAACAAACAAATGATTTTAAAAAATTGTAAAGGAAGATCTGCTTTAACAGACCAAAAAGAAAAAAAAAACACACCCAAAATATTAAATCCTAATTTTACAGGAAATAAATTAATTGAATCACCACCCATTTATTTACCCTCCTCCCAATACAAGCTCAGCAGAGATTAGCTGTTTGAGTGTCTACGCACAGATGCACTTTGCTGTCCTTTTCTGAAACAACTGCCACATCCACCTGTGCATCCGCCAAGATGAAAAGAAATTTACAGTAGGCTGTTGCCATTTTATCCAAAAGTCATTCTCCTGTGTCCTTCATCTTGGCCAGACTCATGATGTCTTGTCCCATTGCGCTAAGCAAGTCCAGAGTGTGGAAAAGCAAAAAGACTAGGGTTGGGTGTCAGAACACCTGGCTCAGGTGAGAGAGCTCTTCACTACAGGAGGTATTTAGGTGACAGGCAGAGATGATATGGATGAAACCTAGGGTATCTTCAGCCATCAGAGCCAATGGATCTATGGCAAAGGGGTACCTCAGAGGGAAGGAGACCTCAGAACTTCCTCCCTGGTAGTGGTCCCTGACTGGTTTCTAATCCTTCTGCCTTTGGTCACTGGTATTGAGGTGACTACCAAGGATCTGTTTTTGTCGCTAGTTTTGCAAATATGAGCAAATTACTAGCCTCATGTTTGTCTTCTTTCTTTCTTTCTTTCTTTCTTTCTTTCTTTCTTTCTTTCTTTCTATCTTTTTCTCTCTCTTTTTGTTTGTTTTTTTTATGATGGGGTAACGATCCATTCATTTGATATTCAATGGCTATTAAAGTACACTAATGGGGATTCTGAAAATGGTTAACAAGTAAATACAGTAAATGCTTTCTGTGAAGGAATCAGACAAAATAACAGTTCTGCATGGGACAATGGAGTGGGAAAGGTGTAGGAAATTACCCGAAGGCAACTCAGAGAGCTAGCAACCAGGTGAAAGCAACAGATATTGGGTTTGGGAACAGAAAGGGAACTAACAATAAGAATAAATTGCAGAAGCACCAGGTCTGTGGGATCCTTCAGTGGGGGAGGGAATATCCCCTTATTGACCTGCAGGAACTTTGTAAGGAGACTCTGCTGTGCAGGAAATTCAGTTTGACGCAGAAAAAAATGCTTAGATACTGTGAAGTGTGCTGGTGCAGGAGAGAGACTTGGCACTTCCCAGCATATTTAATAAAAATGGGGATGCTGTACCAGCAGCATAAAGAGACTGGATTTTCTGAACAGGAGATTAAAAATCCCTGCATTTTCCTTTCTTTTTCTTTTTTCTCTATTTATGTATCTGTGTATTAATGAATGTATGTATGAAATGTTTGCCACACTGGGGACTGAACCCAGGGCCTCTCATGTGCCAGTCAAGTGTTCTAACACTTAGTACATCCCCAGCCCTGATTTTGTAGTTTTGATTGTCTTTTTCTTGTTTTGCTTTCTTTTTGTGTCCTCAAAACCCAATGGCCACTTATGCTTTGCTTTTCACTGGATCAGTGGGGGCCCAAACTGAGTCAATCGGGGTACAGGAGTGAGACTGGCATGGATTTAGGGGCAACTTTGGTTGATGATGGGAGCCACAGCTGCTGGCCTGCATGTCTGTAGAGCACAGAACACTCAATGTTGTTTCCTTTTGAAATTTGTGGTCCCACTCTAAGATAAGGAATAAGGCCAACATTGAGCAGAACAGGATCAGGTCAGTGATGGGCGGAAGCTGCTACCACAGCATCCTACTGCTGGCAAAGGCTCAGGCCCATACCCAGAGTGTCTGGAGTATCTCCTGATGGGACCTGAACACTCCCACCTACCTCCCCCCAGCAAATCTACACACCAAGTTCCTTGGAATAAGGGAGTAGTACGACCTTAACTGGTGAGGATTAGAGGCCTGACCAACAGCTCCTGCCGGAGATTAACCTCCACCTCCAAATATAAAAATGCAGCCTTAAGGAGGGCACATTCTGGTCTGAAATAGACAGGATCCCTCAAAATGTGCTGGCATGCAAGGATGAAGCAGAACTCTGCATGACATCTTCCCTAACGTGTTTTCTTGGTTTGGCTCCAAGCTGAGAGCTAACAAACAATACTGTATTCCAAATTGTGTTCCAAAAGCATCCTCACAGCAGGGGGAATTCTGAAATTGAAACCGTGGAAAGAAGTATTTGCTTTTCAAAATTAGATATTGAAACTTTTATCTTTCTCTCTATAAAAGGGTATAATTATTTATTAAAGTTAATTTGTGGAAACATAAAATATTTTAATTAGACGTGTAAAACTTGTAGTGAATTAACATTTGATTGAGTTTCTGTCTAGCATATTTTCTAGGAAATTAAAATATTTTTAAACCAATTTCTCTAGGTTTGTATATAATTTTATCATAATAAATAGAATTTATAAACTCTTCAGTAATATTCATCCTTAAATGATTATATGTGTGTGTATGTATGCTGTTATCATTTAAATAAAGTTTTCATTCATATTTAATTGGCGAAGATAATTTTATTATATGATGGTATACTAAGAAAACAGATCAGTCTCTATATTATGTAAGTAAAATAATATGAATGTTAATAAATAAAATGAAAACATAAAGATCATTTTTTTTAGAGGATGATGCAGCATAGTTCAGAGCTGGGGAAACAGGTTTTCCTAACATACATGAGGACCTGGGTCCAATCCCCAGCACCACCAAAAAGAAAAAAGTAAAAATAAATACAGCATAGTTCAAATTATAGGATTGTCTGTTTGTCTCCTTCAAATTTGATTACCATCAATATAGTCAAAGAATATTCATATCCCAAAAATAGTACACTGTCACATGGAGCAAATATAAGGCAAATCAGCCACAACACAGAACATTAACCTTAATTTATCATAGAGTAGGTACCTTGAGTAAGAATAAAATACGAACAGGCTATGACTTTTAAAGAAGAATTTTCCTTTTCATTTAGAGAGGTAGGGAGAGTTACCATCCCTTAGAAAAAAAAATAGGTAGTTAGGAATTAAGATTAACCCAGTAAGGAATGAGTGAATAAATGAACAAAGAAAAAAAGAAAGACAGACTGATCTTGGCAGCTTCTATGGAAGAATTTTATAAATTCATCTTAAATGGTGCATCTACTCATATATATTTAAGGGCTGGATTAGACAAAACTAGGTGCACTGCTGAATCTATGGGTTACTAAATGGTCAAATAAATTGGTTTAATAGGTCCTCTCAGGCTCATATATGAAAGTAAGGGTACAGATGAGAAAAGGGAATGACTCTAAGACTCTAAGTGGAGGAGTGGCATTTGTGCATATTCTTAGGACATGTGAATCCTTGTGTTACATGAGCCTCTCTATACTACAATTAAGTTGAACATGTCTATAGATGTGTATAAAGCCTAACAGAACAATTGTGCTTACCCCAAGGGACAACAGGTTCACAAACACAAACATGGGTACTAAACACTATAATAGTTAAGGCTATAAATATGGCTAGCTCAACTCCTAACTGTACATGTTATTCTTTTTTTTATTCTCACACAGCATACACTCTATAGTAGAGAGATGATAAACCAATTATATTATACTGATGAATTGCTTCAATTATCATACTACAAATTAATCTCCCCCTTAAAGACGGCAGTGTTTTTCATCATTTTGTTCTCTTATGAGTTCATAGCATTTAGAAATTTGAGAAGGACTAAGAAGGTCAATCTCTTAGGGCATATTTTTGCTTGCTATGCTATTTTGGAGAAACACAGCACAAGTTTCCATACAAACCTGATGTGTATGACTCATATTGTATGTAGTTTGTAGGAAAAACATTGCATAACTTTTTCCAGGTCCTCTGTAGGGCATATTTTACATCTTTGTTCCTCAAGCTATAGATCAATGGATTTAACATGGGGATAATTATGGTGTAAAATATGGAAGCCACTTTATCAGTGTCAAAAGAGTGACTAGACTTAGGTTGCACATACATAAAGAGCAAAGTCCCATAGAACACTATGACTACTGTCAGGTGGGATCCACAGGTAGAAAAAGCCTTACGCCTGCCCTCAGCAGAGTTCATCCTGAGAATGGTTATGAGAATGAGCAGGTAGGACACAAGGACAATCAGAAGAGAAGAAAGCAAATTAAAAGCTGCTAAGATTAGAATTATCACTTCAATTTCATGAGTACTTGAGCAAACCAATGGTAACAAAGGGAGGCTGTCACAGTAGAAATGACTGATGACATTGTAGTCACAGAAGGGTAAGGTAAAAATCTTTATGGTGACCAGAAGGGACACAAATGTACTGTAGAGATAGGGAACTGCTACTAGTATATGACATACCTTCTGTGACATGATGACCGTGTAGAGGAGAGGGTTACAGATGGCCACATAGCGGTCATAAGCCATTGCGGATAGAATAAAAAGTTCAGAAGCAATGAACACAAGAAAGAAAGCCAGCTGTGTAGCACACAAATAATAGGAGATTGTATTCTGATCCACAACAAAACATACCAACATTTTGGGGCCCACAACTGTAGAATAACCAAGATCTGTAGTAGCCAGGTGTCTGAGAAAAAAGTACATGGGTGTTTGCAGGCTCTGGTCCACCTTGGTGAGGATGATCATGCCCAAGTTACCCAGCACTGAGATCACGTAGATGATGAGGAACAGCCCAAATAATGGAGCCTGCAGCTCAGGGCGTGATGTGATGCCTTTCAGAATGAACTCCTGCACCACTGTCAGATTGTATTTTTCCATCTGTTTTTGTTAGAAAGCCTATTCTGGATAAATGCAGTATCAAGGTCAATTGATTACAAATATTTGCAAGAGATTAACTTTTTTTATGCAAACCTAGGGTAAATAAGCTATGTCCAAACTTTCATATTTAAAATATTCAAAAAAAATGTGTCTTTACAAATAAAAAATATAAAGAAAGGAATCAGAGATCAACTACTCATTCTCATCTAGGGTAATTTTCTTACTAATGATAATTTTGTGATATCTAGAGATATTTTGTCACAATTGTGAAGGAAACTGCTAGGTTAGAGATCAGGTAAACTACTGAGCATTCTGCCTAAATCAGTGTCTAGATCAACAATTTCATTCTGAGGTTCTAAAACCTTGATAGATAGAGGTAGTAGATAGATACATAAATAGATAGACTTTCTGTAGAAAATGGATAGATACATAGAGCTTGAAATACAGATACAGTTATGTGGATACATAAAGCAAAAATGATAACAGCTTAAACATTTTAAAATTTTGGGCATATAATTACGAATAATAATTGTATTGTTTTTTATTTTTATTTGCAATTCTATAATTACAATCACATAATTACAATTATATTTAATTTAATGACATGCCCTCTATGAGGATTACATAGTAAAAACTTCTAACAAATTTCATAAATGAATACAACTTTCTATTTTGACATAATCTTATAAAATCTACATACTGCTATTTAAAACTGAAACCCTTAGCCTAGTCAGTGTATACAAATATAAAAACTATAAAAAATATTACTAGAAGTTATCTTTATATATGTATAAAGAAATATATGTGCGTATACATACTGTCCAAGTTATATGTGAGCATATTGATTACAAAGATTATTTTGAAAAAAAATATTTTAACTATTATTCTCTTGTACAAAACAAACAGCCTTTAAAAAGCAGGGTTGTTGAGAATGAAGGGTGATTAAGTGATTCCATGTGTCTACGCTACCTTGAAATATTTCTCAAAGATAGTTACCTAATGTCTTTGTTGTATTGTGGTTTATATATACGATACATACTGTTTATAGGTACTACTTTTATAAAAAGTACATTATATTTATACAATAAATACAATATAACTGTACATTTACATTATAAATTTATAATGTAAATTGTAAATATACTGTCATTTAAAATGTAAATTGTTTATATACTGTCATATATATTCATATATATATATATATATATATATATATATATTTAAAATTGTTACCTACCTGAAAGAGGTTTCTATTATATACGTAAATTAGCATTCTTGTGCACAGGGACTTCACTTCTTCTCCAGGACTAAAATAATGAATAGATGAGGAACAAGTGACATAGGATGAATATACAAAACATCCAAACTCTATTCCATGACCCCATACTTACTAAAACTGGACAGTGTGCTGTTGGTTTGGATTATCTATCTTCTATTTTTCATAACAATTTTAGAAATATTTTAGTGTAAGTCACCTTGATGTAAATTGACTTAAAATGTTAATATTCTCCTGCACCACTGTCCTTATAATTAAGATACCCTTACTTCTTTGTAACTGATTCTTAGTATTTTATATGCAAAAATCTGGGTGAAAATGAGGTAATCTAAACAAATTAGTAGAAAGTCATTGGCACTGGTTTTATACAAGGAAGACTCATAAAATTTTCTTTTGAGAAAGAAATACTATATTTCAATGAAAAAAAAGGTTGAAATCATTTTGTAATAAATTTTATAAAGCTCTACAATGTGTAAACATTTAATATGATATATAATACCATCAAAACAATAAAAAGTGACATGGATGAATTGATGGATGTCATTTGAAATATTACTGTCCATTAAATTCATAGAAATTTTTTCAAATCTGATCAAAATTTTTTCAAACCCCTTTCAAATATGGTAATGCATACAAATGTGCATATAGGCAAATGAAAGCTATCTGAGCATCTCTAAAAGACTGGAGATGGACAGGTATAGCATAGGAGCAGATGCATGACATTCAAAGAAAAAAAATACTACTGGAATAAAATACTGTGAGCACCAAAGTTTTCTAAATAAAAAAGATAGAAATGACACCTTAAATAGTGAAAATTGTCATGACATCAATCTACAAGTGAGGTTCAAGGACATGGAATCATATAATTTGACAACATTAATTATAAACAGATTTCATGCCATGGACAATTAATTTACATAAAATATTGCTTAGATTCACGTGACTACCTGACATCTTACCCTGCTACAAATACACAATATTACTAAATTAAACTTATGAAATATTTTAAACGAAAGATTAAAGGGCTATTTTCAATAAATTCAATAAGAAATAGAGTAATTCTTGTTTTCTGTTGTTAAGGTTTGGTTTCAATTGTAATCATGAAAAGTTTAAAAAGTGACCTGGTAAGTATGAACTTCTATAAGTAAGCAAAGATGAAAAATGTTTGCATTCATCAGTGTTGGAATTCAATTGAAAAAAATAATCTGGTTTTTATGTTCAAATCTTCACTGAAGACTGGAATTTCATTTTTTATCCCTATAATCTAATTTTTTTAGACTCAGATCCTGCTGTAAAAGGAACACTTTACCATCACAATAGAACTGAGAACTTAAAAGTCTCTGACTCTTCACAAAATGCTTTTCATATCTTATTGTGAAGTGGAAACTCCCTTTTGCTTATGAAGAGATAAGGAATGAATTGTATTTATATATGTATTTACCTAATCATTAAATTTCAAACTATTTTTAAATTGTCACAAAAACAGTCTGGATACACTAGTTAGATAATTATGTCAAAATAAGTCCTAATGTTATTTATAACTAAAATAAATCAATAAAAAATCTTTAAAAAAATCAGCCTTATGTAATGCTTTGAACAACCAATAAAAATAAAAAAAATAAAAAATAAATTTAAAAAAATCAGCCTCAAATCACTAGGTAACTAAGTGTTTAGAAGTATGTCAAGATGAAAGACAGAATGACTGCAATTTAAATGTTGCCATTTCATATGGAAATAGTTGCTCAGTGGCAGAGAGCTTGTCCAGCATCCACAAGATCTTGGCTTGCATCCCCAGAACTACACAATTCCAATTCCTTGATCATTTACCTCCAGTAACTATTGGCTTCAATTGGACATATGGTCCTATTTTTTTCTGTATCATGGAGTTGAAAGCACAGAACTCAAATAAGAAATGATCACTAATATTAAATGGCAGGACCATAGCGAAATAGGATCATTTCTATAGATACTGGTAGCATACACCCCACATGAAACCTTCTGTCTTTGTTACCTGCAGTGAAACCTCTTGTTTGGATTGCCCTGTTTTGTTAGTATGGCATTTGCAAGGACAATTTATGGATTCTTTTGCCTTTGGAGGCTCTCCCTGAGGAGAAGCCAAACAACTATTAGAGTATCCCTAAAGCATTTGGAGATTAATAAACGACCTGGAAGTTACCCAATAATTGTCAGGGACAATTTGTTTTCAATTGTGATTTTGCTTATTAATTGATCATATGAGCCAGTAATCCAAATTCAGGGTTTTATCCAGAAGTATCTTGTATTAGGATCTCAAAAATATTCTAGCACTCTCATGCTCATTGCAGCATTATTTGAATACCCAAAATGTGGGGGAAAAAAAGTAAACATCTTATATAAGGCATTGAAAACACTCTGTAGTACTAGTTATCATTTTTCTTGGTTATCTATGAATGTCTATATCTACAAACACTGTAAGTTTGCAGAGATTTTAAGTAAATTTTGTAATATACCAGTGACTGTCTTCTTCCGAAGGTTTCTTTCTTCACTTCATTATTTGTCTTGGACTCCTCCATGATAATTAGCTAGAGGTTTTTCCCTTATTTTGCCAAATACATAAATTTATTATATATTTGAAATGTTTCCCCAAATAGGTGGCATCATCAGTGAACTCTGCCCTGGGTGTAAGGCCCCTTGTTTTCTGCTCCTGCTGGTTCTCACTGCAGTGGACCTGGCCATGAACCCCAAGACAAAGGCACATGCTCAGTTTTATACCATGCTACCAAGCTGATAGTCTTGCTGCCTGTGCTGCTACCCAGGGCTAGCAGAAACATCATGGAAGCAGTTTCATTGTAGCCTGGATTATGAGTTCTAGTCACTAAGTCTCAGATGTACACCTTTGGGTATTGATCAAAGGACTCTTCCTGTCACTTGGATTTATCTTGGTATGTTCCAAACTGGGTTTCAAGTCTAAGGCCTGACTCAATTCCCTTTTCCCCTTTCACAGGGTAAACTTCTCTCTCCAAGCTTTATCTCAAAGAGTTGGATAAATATAACCACATGATTCCACTCTTAAATCATATTGGATTTTCAAAATTAAATTGTTAAAAATCAACTTCACCTACTCACATTAGTCTTTCTTTGATTTATTTTTATTTTAATGTATTTATGTGTTCATTTATTCATTTATTGGTGCCAGGGCTTGCCAAGGGCAATAAACCACGGAGCCACATCCCCAGCACATCTTTATTTTTTAAATTAGAGACAGGGACTCACCAAGTCTCAAAGACTATCTTTGTATTCATAATCCTGCAGCCACAGCTAATGGGATTATAGGTATATGCCACTGCACCTAACTTGATTTATTTTTATAAAAAATTTATACTTTATAAAATTGAAGCTTTGTACATTCTGTTATGTCCCTCATAATCATGTTCAATCTTATTAGTTACATTTTATTTTCCCCAAATTCCTATAAATTTTGTACTCCCACTAGAACAGTGGGGATGTTTCTTTTACTCCACTTCTCCACCATTATCTGATAGCCTTATATTTTAACACTTTTTCCATTTTATGAGATTATGTTTTATATATTACTTTTTCACATTATTATTGAAGCATATATCATCATATTTCTTTTTGGTTTTTCTATATATATCTTTTGTTCACTTTTCTATGGCTTTTTGACCTTTAATTATTATTTCTATTTTGCATAATTGTATCTGTTTTCTCCAATCTGTGGCATGTTTACTTTTTAATATGTATTTCCATTGTGTAAATATTAGAAGCTTTAATGAATAAATGAGTCAATCTTTTAGAATTTTGTTTTTGTTTAAGGATATTTTCTGTGCTGAATCATACACAATTATACACACATATACTCACAAATAAACAGTCCATTTGTATGAACAAAATGTATTCAGATAATCATTATCAGTGACCAGTTTTAACTTTTGACATTTTAAAAAATGCTATGCAAATAGTAGTAGCTTTTGGGTTTTTTTAAAAATATATATCCTAGAGATTAATGCTGTATCTGATGTGTGAAGGGTAAAAATTTGCTCCCAAGATGCAGGCTTTCTAGTCACCTCACAGATTGTTTCTTTTGCTGAGAAGAAACTTTTTAGTTTGAATCGATGCCATTGATTGATTCTTGGTTTTAATTCTTATTAAAGAAGTTAATAAGAATTAAGGAGTCTTATTAAGGAAGTTGGTGACAATCCCACATGATGGAGATTAGGGCCTACTTTTTCTTCTATTAGACAGAGAGTCTGTGGTTTAATTCCTAGGTCCTTGATCCACTTTGAGTTGCGTTTTGTGCATGGTGAGAGATAGGAGTTTAATCTCATTTTGTTGTATATGGATTTTCAGTTTCCTGGGCACCATTTGTTAAAGAGGCTGTCTTTTCTCTAATGCATGTTTTTGGCATCTTTGTCTAATATAAGATAATTGTAATTTTGTGGGTTAGTCTCTGTGTCTTCTGTTCTGTACCATTGGTCTACCAGTCTGTTTTGGTGCCAATACCATGCATGCTGTTTTTGCTACTATTGCTCTGAAGTATAGTTTAAGATCTGGTATAGTGATACCACATGCTTTACTCTTCCTGCTAAGGATTGCTTTAGCTACTCTGGGTCTCTTATTTTTTCAGATGAATTTCATGATTTCCTTTTCTGTTTTTATGAGGAATGCCATTGGGATTTTGATCGGAACTGCATTAAATCTGTATAGTGCTTTTGGAAGTATGTTTAGCATTTTTTTTCTTTACATGACAATATGCATATGCTTTTATTATTCTAGTAACTGTGACTTCGTAATGTTAACAAAATGCAGTAAGTTCTAAATCATAAAACAATGAAGGAAACATGGAGAATTTTAGAGAAGCTCGTGGATGATGTGCAAAACCATGGCATGTTACACTCCAAATAGACATAGCAGAGCATGGATCATGGGCTCATTTCTGGTTACACCAACTCAGAACACTGGAAATACAGGAACTACAAACATAGTTTATCATAGAATAAGCATATTCTGCCAAAATAATATTAACTAACAGACTAAGACTTTTTTAAAGAAGAATTATTCCTTGCATTTAATGAGGTAAGGAAGAGTGACTATCCATGGAACCAAAACAGGAAGAAAGGAATTCAGAATGAACAGTAAGGATAATAAATAATGAATAAACCATGGGAGTCTTTGATTGAATTTGAGACATTAGTCTCAACTGGTGCATTCACTTGTATATACACATGTACTGAAAGAGACAAAATGAGAAACTTCACTGAAGCTACAAGCGGCTACAGAGCTGACTACGCTGAGATAATAGACTCCCTTGAGCTCTTATAGGAAGGTCAGGGTTCCCATGAGAAAAAAGAAGGTGCCTAAGGTCCCCACATGGAAAAGTGGCAGGTTAGCACATTCATATGACTCTTTTTTTTTTTAAATCATCAGATTACACTAAGCCATCTGTTACCATAATCAAGATTGAGTTTAACATAAGCCACAAGAATAAAAATACCAAAATGGAATGAGTGTGTTCATATAAGAAGAGAAATACATACACAAACATGGACAGTGGAAAGTTGATTGCAATGCTTGAGAATATAACAAAAATATTGTAAATTCTCTTCCATACACAGTACTCATTCTCCAGGAGAACATGGGACTCTGGTACATACACTAATAGTCTAAGCACAACCCCAAATCCATTATAATTTATTATAAAATGTAATCATTCATTATGTTCACAATTCATATGTCATGCTTAAGAATGGAAATTCTTTTGCCATTCATTTTGTTTATATGTGCATTCATACCATTTAAAAATTTGGCTAGTACAAAGAAGGCAGATTACTGATTATATGTATTGAGTCAATTTTTTGCTTCTAATACAACTTGGAATGAAACAGACTGGGTTGCTGTAAAATCTGATTTAAATGGCTTTTTTTATATACCTTTAGGAAAAGATATTGTATATTTTTTTCATGTGCTCAGTAGGGCATACTTTACATCTTTGTTTCTCAAGCTGTAGATCAAGGGATTCAACATGGGGATGACAAGGGTGTAAAATATGGAAGCCATTTTATCAGTGTCAAAAGAGTGACTGGACTTTGGCTGTACATACATATATAACAAAGTCCCATAGAATACTATGAGTGCCATCAGGTGGGATCCACAGGTGGAGAAAGCCTTGCGCCTGCCCTCAGCAGACTTCATTCTGAGAATGGTTATGAGGATGAGCAGGTAGGACACGAGGACAATTAGAAGAGAGGAAAGCAAATTAAAAGCTGCTAAGATTAGAATTATCACTTCAATTTCATGTGTGTTTGAACAAAGCAAAGAGATCAAGGGGAGACTATCACAGTAGAAATGACTGATGACATTGTAGTCACAGAAGGGTAAAGTAAAAATCTTTGTGGTGACTAGAAGAGACAAAAAGATCCCATACAAATAGGGGACTGCCACCAAGAACTGACATATGCTCTGTGACATGATGACCATGTAGAGGAGAGGGTTACAGATGGCCACATAGCGGTCATAGGCCATCACAGACAAAATATAAAGTTCAGAAGTAATGAACACACAAAAGAAAGCTAGCTGGGTAGCACATGAATAATAAGAAATTGTATTTTGATCCACCACAAAATTCACCAACATTTTGGGGCCCACAGCTGTAGAATAACCAAGGTCACTGAGAGCCAGGTGTCTCAGGAAAAAGTACATGGGTGTTTGTAGCCTCTGGTCCACCTTGGTGAGGATGATCATGCCCAAGTTGCCCACCAGTGTGCTCATGTAGATGATGAGGAATAGCCTAAACAGTGGAGCCTGCAGCTCAGGGCGTGAAGTGATGCCCTTCAGAATGAACTCATGCATAGCTGTGAGGTTGGGTTTTCCCATACAGTTTTTTTTTTTTCTTTTTCTTTTTTGAAAAGTCTATTCTGGAAAGACATAGTAGCTGAATCAATAGATTTTTCAATGCTGTCATTATGGGAACATTTGTTTTTCAAAGCTATTGTAAATAATATACATATATACATATATATGTGTGTGTATATATATATATATATATATATATATATATATATATATACACACACACACACACACACACACACATACTTTCAAATGTATAACATTCAAAACTAAACTCTATATATGTCATTACGATGAAAATATATAGAAATAGAGAGAGTTACAGGACGGTATTTATCAACCAGGGTAATTTCACTTACCAAATACATTTTTCAACATCTGTAGGTACTTTAAGTGCCACAGTTGGGAAGTGTACACTACTAGCATCTAATGGTTCCAGGGCTGTTAAGCTGCTAAACATCCTACTACATCTAATATCCATTCAGATGTAATAACCATAACAATAAAATTGTTCCAAGGCTAATAAACTCAGAGAAAAATAATAAGAAGATATAAGGATATTGATAAAGATATAGACACATAAATAAAAACTAAAAAGAGTTAAACATTCCTTAAACTTTGGGTGTTTGGTAAGTAATTATT
This sequence comes from Marmota marmota marmota, assembly GCF_001458135.2. Lineage (NCBI taxonomy): Eukaryota > Metazoa > Chordata > Mammalia > Rodentia > Sciuridae > Marmota > Marmota marmota. The sequence continues at coordinate 58,910,068 of NW_026000174.1, read as the reverse complement.
GTACTATTAATTTTATTTGTCACTTATATAATTACAATATCATTTTGATATTTATTAATTACATTTAATAAATGATAATGCGGTATGTCAATGACATAATAAATATTTGTAATTATTAATTAAAAAATGAATACAACTCAATACATCAATCCATAATCCTATAAAATCTATATACTTTCAAGTGATAGAGCTGAAATTCTGAGCACTCTAGGTAAGTGTATGGATGGAAAACTACAACAGACCACTTTAGAAATTGTCTTTGTATAATTAGAATAAATGTGTATCCATTTCCATATAGTCTATGTTATGTGTTTATTTAGTGGTTATAGAGATTACTTTAGGCAAATAATTTTGAAAACTATTCTCATAAACAGAACCAAACAAACTGAAATAAGCGTGCTATAGTGATACAGGCTCAACAATGTTTATATCAGTGCAATTTACAGTCACCATATTATGGAACCATCCCGGGTGTCAATCAACAAATGAATGCATACATAAATGTGGTATATGTGCACAATGAAGTTCTGTTTAGTTACAAAAATAATGAAATTATGTCACTTGCTGATAAATGAGGAGAACTGGAGAATACCATGTTACATAAAATAAGCCAGACTCAGAACATCAAAGATCAAAATGCTTTTTTTCATCTACAGAATCTAGAGAAAAATAAGGAAATGAAAAAGGTTGGGTGGGGGGATTCCATGAAAATAGAAGGAAGATCAGTGCAGTAGAGGAAGGGGATTGAGGGGGAGGCAGAAGGGATGGGACTAGAGAGGAATTCTGGAATGAAATCCACCAAATTATTCTATGCACATATCTGAAGACACCACAGTGAATTATACCTTTATGCATATCTAAAGCACAAACTTAGAAAAAAATATGATGAAGACCAATAGAGTAGAAGAGGAGAAAGGGGGAAGGAAAAGAGAAGGTAAAGAGAAAATACTGGGGACTGAAAGGAAGTATATTATATTCCTTGAAGTATGGTTATATCAAAATGAACTCCACTATTATGTGTAAATATAATGCACTAATAGAAACATAAAATATAAAATAGAAAAGATCACGTATATATGTAGTTTCATTTTTACTTTATATATATATATATATATATAGAGAGAGAGAGAGAGAGAG
>NW_026000174.1:58893629-58905607 GCF_001458135.2 Marmota marmota marmota | reverse complement strand
TTTTTATATATATATATATATATATATATATATATATATATATATATATATATACACATACAGATTCCTAACTGTGATTTGAAATCTTTTTGGTGCTAAGGGCATAAGTACGCCTTCCAAATATGATATAACCACTAATGCATAAAATTTGTGCTTAAGTAAACAAAATGTCTCAGAATATTTCCAGTAGCCTGAGGTTTGAAAAATATAGCATAGAAGTAGGTGCATGGCATTTAAGGTAATTATCACTGGTGCAAAATGATCATAAATAGCTTATACATTAAAAATTAGAAATGACACATTTTATAGTGAAAAATTTATTGAGTACAGTGTGTAAATGAGCTATGAGAAAAGAGAATTATTAAATTTTATCACATTATACATAAAGCTGATTATATGTAATTGACATTTAACTAATGGACACTTTTGCTTGCATGGCTGTGGCTAACTAAAAATCAACCCTGTCCCAAGCACACACCTTTCTTTAATCATAAGTATGTTAAAGAATATCAGAGTACAACATTCAAGAAATACCTAAGTACAATAAGAAACAATGTAAAGCCTGTCTTTTGTTGTTACTGTTTGATATAATTTCTAATAATGAAAAACTACAAATAAAGAAGTGTACACGATCAGTGTCAAAAAGGTAAGGAAATAAATTTCTTTTCTGTTTACTGGATTGGGACTTCAATGGAGAGAAAAAAAAAATGCGCTTTCATAGTTGACCATCTACTGAATACTGGCATTTTAATTTTTAGTGCTGTTGTCTGAGAAAAGTTTTTTTCACATTCCACTGCAAAATGAACATTTACCACCACCATAAAACTGGAAACATAAAGGTCTCCTATTTTTCATAGAATACCTTTCACATATAATTGTGAATTGTAACCACCTCTTCTTCATCAACAGATGAGGAAGAGATGAGATGAGATACATATTTTCATAATTCTTAAAATTTAAATTGATTTTTAAAAGGATCACTGGAAGGGCTTAGGGTCACTAAATAACCAAATGTTTGGAAGAATATCAGAACAAAACACTGAGTCAGGGCTGGGGATGTGGCTCAAGCGGTAGCGCGCTTGCCTGGCATGCGTGCGGCCCGGGTTGGATCCTCAGCACCACATAGGAACAAAGATATTGTGTCTGCCGAAAACTAAAAAATATAAATAAATAAATAAATAAATAAAAACACTGAGTCACTGAAGTTTCACATCTATCATTAAAAAAAAATCATCATCCTTGAAGGTTTCTCTTCCTCCCATTTTTGGGTGATCTCAGAAATAAAATTTTATGTGTGTGTGAAATTCAATATTTTCTAAAACACACACACAAAGAATGAGTTTCAAATATTCTTACCCTCTCAACTCATTTGAAAATATTTAAAAAATTAGCATTCAGAGAACAGAATGGAGGACTTCTTACTGCTCACACTTCAACAGAGCTGTACAAAGCACAGAATTGAATAAGGTTTGGTCTCTTACATCAGATGGCAAAGCCAGAGCACACTGACTATTTCTGTAGGTATAGGCAGCATACAGCACCATATGACACTTTCTGTGTTTGTTACCTGTAATGAACCTTCTCTCTTGATTCTTCCAGGTGATTCTTAACATTACATTTATGAGGAAAATTTATGGAAGTTTTTTTTTTCTTTCATATTTGAGACTCTCCCTGAGGAGGTGCTAAACAATTAGTGGATTATCCCCAAAGTATTTGAAAGCTGAATGAAATTTGGACAATTTATCTGCTAACTGTCAGGGACAATTTATGTTCAACTGTGGCTTTATTTATTTATTAATAGAGTGTAAGAGCATGTAATCCATCTTCAAGGTCTTGTCAAAAAGCCCTTGTATAAATATCTCAGAGATGTGCTAGTACTATCATTTTCATTACAGTGTAATTAAAACTAGCAAAGATGTGGAATCAACCTAAATATCCATCCAACGATAATGGATATGTAAAATGTAACACCTAGATGTGGTAGAATATGAATTAAATTTTAAAGACAATCTACTTTAAAATGAGATAACATGGATAGACTGGAAGTACATGATGCTAAATCAAATAAACCAGGTACAAAAAGACAAATACCGCATTAAGCTGCTTAATGAGGTATCCAAAATTCTCAAATTGAATCAGAAAGTAGAATAATAGTTACATGTAATAGAAACTGGGGTAAATGAAAAATTTTCAGTCAATACAAAATCTGAATTACTGAAACTAAATACGCTCTAGAGATCTCTTGTAAACATTGCACATGTATTTAAAAGTATTGTATTATACATTTAAATACAAAAGTACTGTATTATGCAGTGGAAATATTTCAAGAAGATAGATCTTCTGCTGAACACTTTGCAATAAGTTACAATAAAAGTTGATTTTGATACCATCATTGAAGTGTTTAAAGCTTAAAACAAAATGTTTTTTTCTTATCCAATAAAGGAAGCAAACATAACAAACATACACACATGTGGATACTGAAAAGTTTATTGTAATACATGAAACCATAAAAACCACAACAAAAAAAATCTCAATTCCTTTTTCAAAAAAAAATGTGTGTGTGTTTGTATGTGTATAGATAGATAAATAGGTAGATATTTTTTTTTCATTCCCATACAGCATACTATTCTACCTGAACTTTGGATCTGAGGACTTTAAACACACATTACTTTACTATAACATTTACTGATTTATTATGTTTATAATTCATTTCTTCCCATCAAGTAAAGCAACAATTTTTATCATTTAGTTCACTTACATATTTATAATATTTAGAAATCTGACTAATAACAAAAGACCAATCTTTAAATATATAATGAGTGCACTTTTGCTTTCTATACATTCCAAAAGAATCAAATGCAGGTACTTGTTTTTTATATATATATATATATATATATATATTTTTTTTTATTTCTATGTGGTGCTGAGGATCGTACCCAGTGCCTCATGTGAGCGAGGCAAGTGCTCTACCACTGAGCTACAGCCCCAGCCCCATAATGCAGGTATTTGTATGACTTGTCTGACTTAAATTCTATGCTACTTTTAAGAAAAAATATTCCACATCTTTTTCCATGTCCTCTGTAGGGCATATTTTACATCTTTGTTTCTCAAGCTATAGATGAAGGGATTCAACATGGGGATGACCAGGGTGTAAAATACGGAAGCCAGTTTATCAGTGTCAAAGTAGTGACCTGAATTTGGCTGCAAATAAATGAATATCAAAGTCCCATAGAACACTATGACCACTGTCAGGTGGGATCCGCAGGTGGAGAAAGACTTGCGCCTGCCCTCAGCAGACTTCATCCTGAGAATGGTTATGAGGATGAGCAGGTAGGACATAAGAATGATCAGAAGAGAGGAAATCAAATCAAAAGCTGCAAAGACCAGAATTATAACTTCAATTTCATGTGTGTTTGAACAAAGCAAAGATAGCAAGGGGAGACTATCACAGTAAAAATGACTGATGACATTGTAGCCACAGAAGGGTAAAGTAAAAATCTTTATGGTGATTAGAAGAGATAAAAAAGTACTGTAGAGATAGGGGATTGCCACCAACAAGAGACATACCCTTTGTGACATGATGACCATGTAGAGGAGAGGATTACAGATGGCCATGTAGCGGTCATAGGCCATTGCTGACAGAATAAAAAGTTCACAAGAAATGAAAAAAAGAAAGAAAGCTAGTTGTGTAGCACAAAAATAATAGTTGATCGTATTTTGATCCACCACAAAATTTACCAACATTTTGGGGCCCACAGCTGTAGAATAACCAAGATCTGTAATAGCCAGGTGTCTGAGAAAAAAGTACATGGGTGTTTGGAGCCTGTGGTCCACCTTGGTGAGGATGATCATGCCCAAGTTGCCCACCAGTGTGCTCATGTAGATGATGAGGAACAGCCCAAAGAGTATATTCTGCAGCTCAGGACGTGAGGAGATACCCTTCAGAATGAATTCATGTACCACTGTGAGGTTGTGTTTTTCCATTCAGTTGATTAGAAAGTCTCTTCTGGAAAGACATAGTAGCAAAATGAATAGATTTCAATTATTATTGCAAGGGGAATATACATTATGCAAAGCTAATATACATGAGATATATTTAAACTTTCAAATTTAGATTGCTTAAAAGTAAACATTTCATATTTTATTTTCACAAATAAAATATGAAAAATCAGAGATAAATGTAAAACAGCTGCTCTTAGGTGATTTGATTACTAAAGAACATTTTACTAGCTTAAAGATATTTTCATTTTCACAATTGAGAGTTGGATGGCTATTTTTATCTAATTTGTAGATGTCAGCTAAGCTGCTAAACAATCTACTATATATTACCTCTAGTCCATTTCAATAATCATATCATAACATTGTTCCACGGTTGAGAATTCAATGAAAAAATAGGCAGACAATGATACAGGTACACTTATATGGATATAGAAAGCATAAATGATGAAAGTATAAACATTTCTAGAACTTTGGATGATAGATGAATGGTTATCCTACTTTTACATTGTTCCTAAATTTTTGCATTTGTTATTTATATGATGACATGTAGATCTGTATTTATTAATTTAATAAAATCATTTATATTCCAATCATATACTAAATATTTCTAATAATACATTTCAAAAATGCATATATTATCCTACTTTAGTACACAGTCCTACAAATTCTTTGTACAGGTGTTAGTGATAAAACTATAAAACTTGGTAGATGTATGAGTAGAAAGCTGCTACAGATTACATTGGAAATTGTATCTGTATAAAAAAAAACAGAAAAAATATGTACATAGACAGATATGGTCTATGTTATACATTAACTTAGTGTATATAGTTTACTTTGTGCAAATAATTTAACAACAGCTCTTTACACTCATATATAAAGCTAAAAATGTCTTTGAGGTGCATTGAGAAGGATGAAGGATGACTTACTGATTCAATTTGCCTATGCTATCTGTACATAGCTCTCAAAGATCGTGTATATATGTATTTATGATTTTACTCTTATTTGTTTAGGTGGTGACAAGTACCTGAAAGAAGAATTTTTACATGAGTATATGAATAGTCTTCAGCCCATGAACCTCACTTTATCAGGGCTAACATGATGGACGGGTGAATAACAGGTGGAGAAAGATGAATACATGCAAGCCACACCTGTCTAAAATTGGACAAATGGAGCAATGCAGTATTGGATTACTCATCTTCTAAGTGTCACAAATATTTCAGCAATATTTTAGTGTGAGTTGTTTGGATTTAAATTCATTTAAAATCTTAGCCTTTCCCTGGGGGAATTGTCATTATAATTGAAATATCTTTACTTATAGGTAACAAATATGAATTATGTTATGTGTAATAGCCTAGATAAATATGAAGAAATCAGAGTAAATCCGAAAAAAGAGAGTTCAATGACACTGGTTTTATACAACAAAGACTCATAAAATCCCTATATTATAAGGAGGAATAAGAGGTTAAAATACTTTTATAATAAATATTATAAATTTCCGCAGTGAATAAAACTTTTAGGGTGGTAGACAATACCATAGAGAAAAATAAAATTCCACAATGATGACATATTTCTGGATTTGATTTGAAATTCTCTTGTGCATCATGTTCACAAGAAATTCCTCCTAAATTTAATTAGCCCATCATGCAGAAAAGTATGTGTAAAGAGCCAAGAAACATATCCAAACACCTTTAATAACCAAGAGATTGAATGGTGTAGCATAAAAACAGGTATAGAGCATGGAAGGTTAGATAATATTTATGGGTATAAAATTTGTGGGCAGCAAAAATTTCTAAATAAAAAGAACAATAAATGAAAATGACATACTTTACAGTTTAAGTTGTATTGAAAAGAGACTGTAAATGAATTATGAGGAAATAATATTCTATAATTTCATAACATTAAATATAAAGCTGATCACATATAATTTACATATAAGAAATATAAAATATTGCTGAATCTGCAGTGGTTAACTTAATTCCACCCTGCTTCACAGATACACCTTCTTACATTAGATGAATCTTGAAATATATTAGACCACAACACTAGAGAAATACCTTTAATAAATCCAACAATAAACAATATAAGGCTTTTTTTTTAAAAAATGCTTTGGCTCAGTTTGTAATTAAGATAAATTTAAAAAATAAAGTGGTAAGTATCAAATTTCCCACAAGGTTAAGATTTTTTAAAAAATAGTTTCTTCTTACCACCTTTGAATTTGAATGGAGATAATCAAGCAACTTTTCACCATTATCTGACTTCTCTGAATACTGATATTTCGTTATTTAACACTTCTCTGAGAAAAATTTACTCAGATTCCACTGCAAAAATGAAGAACATTTCTCATCACTGTAAAATGGGAACTCAAAAGACTCTGGATTTGCATATAATGCATTTCATTTCTCAATGTCTCAATATGAAGCAGAAAACCCCCTTTCTTCATCAAACTATTTTGAAAGGTTTACAAATAAAATCTAATGTCACTAAATAAGTATTTGGAAGTACATCAAAGTGAAAGACTGGATCACTGCAAATTCTATAATTAAAAAAAATCTGCATCATTTTTTACTTTGTTGCCACTATTGGCTTCCAATTAGACATAAAATTATATATGTATACTGAATCAAATATTTTATAAGCACACAGAAATTTCATGTTTCCAAGATGGTTTCTCTCAACCTATTTGAATATACACAAAAATTAGCATGAAGGAAAAAAAAGTGATTCCCATTTTTGCTAAGGCCTTATGGAATAGTAGAAAGCACAGAAACTGATTTTGGAAATGGTCACTTACATTAAATGGCAAAATCAGGGCAAAATGTGAGCATTTCTGTAAGTATTGTACCATACAGTATGACATAACACCTTCTGTCTTTATTAGGTTTATGATAGTCTCTTTTACTTCTCCTATTTGCTTTTTAACATGGCATTTGTGAGGACAATTTATGCATTTTTATCACCTTTGGGACTCTCCCAAAGGAGATGACAAGCAACTAGTTTAACCCTAGAGCATTTAAGAACTTAATGAAAGGCCTAGAAGTTATCCACTAATTGTCAGGGACAATTTGTGTTCAACCATGACTTACATATTTATTGCAATTGGTAATATGAGCCAACAATCCAAATTCCTTTTTTTTTTTCTTTCCCTCCCAAAAATGGTGCTAGTGTTTCGAGGAAATGTTAGTACTCTCATGTGTATTACAAGGAAATTTGAAATAGCCAAGTTGTAGAAAAAATGTAAACATCCACTTAGGAATGAGTGAATATATAAAGTGTGACAAATAGACATGATGGAATATTAATTATATTTGAAAGATAATACACCTCAACATGTGAACTTATAGATAAACCTAAAAAACATGATGCTAAATGAAATTAAACAATTGCAAAAGGACAAATATTACATAACCCCACATGCATATACTAGTGAAAATACTCAAACTTTTATAATCTAAAAGTTGAATGGTCATTGCAAAGGGGCGGAGATTGTGGAGAATGAGGATTTTCAGTAGACAGGCAATTTCAATTAAGCACACAAAACAAGTTATAGATATCTGCTCTGAAACATTGAGCTTATAGTAAAAAGCAATGTATTGTACATCTGAAAATTTTAAGAATGTAGATTTCATGTTAGACATAATGAAATAAATGTTTTTTTAAAGGAACAAACTTCCTGTACATGCTATTTTAAGTATAAATATTGAAAATAAATTCAAAGCAAATAGATAACAAGGATTACATTTACTATGATTTTTTTGAAACATGCAAAATAGAAAAATAAATAAAAATGGAAAACAAATTACAAGGGGCTAAAGGAAGAGGAGAGATGGGAAGAAATTTCTTTACAAGTGCTTTGTATCAATGAAAATGTTTTAGAACTATATTGCATTACATTGTGAACATAGTAATTACCACTAAACCATACCCTTGCAATTTAAATACTTTAATTTACAGCATATGAATCTTGCCTTTATAATTATTTTAAATAAACTTAGGTATAATATATTCAGTTGTTTTATGTGTGTACTTTTTGTAGAAATGCCTAATTTTATATTTTGCCTATATATTGTATGCATTCTTGAAAATAGTTTCTATTACATGAAATAAAAATTGTCTATTTCATTTGTTTATTATAGTTTTGGTGTATGGAGATTTTACTTTTGGTGTGCTCACGGAAGGTTCTATCATGAATTTACCTAATTTTTGAAAGATTATAATAAGCAAAGGGGGTTCTACTAATCTTAAGGGTTCTGTATATAATAAAAATAAAACTATGTATTTTGCTAAACTAATCATTGTTTTCATAATTCTTATATATTAATAAGATTGAACCTGCAATTTTATATTTTTTTTCTAAAATATTTTCAGTTTTTAATGGACCTTTATTTTATTTTACTTATATCCAATGCTGAGAATTGAACTGGGTGCCTGAAACATGCTATGCAAGCACTCTACCACTGAGTAACAACACCATTCACTACAATTTTTTATTAGTCATTCTTTATTTTGCCCATAAAAATCATATTTTCTCATATTGGAAATATTTTTATGCTCCTTACTCTTTTTGTGAATTCTGATCCTTTTCCTATCCAGTTCTCTCCTATACCAAATATAAGCAATATCTACCATTTGTCATTGATCAACTATAAATTCACATACTTACCATTTAAATACATAATTAATTTGAGGGACCTCAAGTCAATTTTTGTTTGGATCTGCACAGATAATGGATATCAATGTCCATGACTTGGTTGTGACATTTGAAGGAAGGGATCACATGATACCTAAGGACAGAAAACCAATGTAATGTTTCTCTTCAGGAATATATTATGGAATGAGATGCTTTTTGTATGTAGTTTTCTTTAGTTTTATTAACACCACTGGGGGGGAAAACTTATACACTCTATGTGCTAGAGATATTGCTGTGCTATAATTAATGGCTAAAGGGAAACACCCAGGGAGATAATGAAATCACAGTATATAATTTAAATTTAATAAATGAAGATGAAGGAAGGGGGAAAACATTACCACTGAAACTGAACACTGAAGGAGACATTTCTGCACTAAAAATGGTGTCCGTGGGGAGCAGGAATAAACATGAGCAGAGTAGATACCCTTTTCTGATTATCTTAACTTTCATTTTTATACTTGGGCCCTCAGTAAGGGTGGCATGTGCAAGAGCCTCACAGGAATTGTATAAGTCAAAAGAAAACATCCAGAAACTGAGCAGGAATGAGTGCATGCCCGTGCCAGGTAGTGTAATAAAAGAGGAAGAAATTAACCTTCATCAGTCAGTTCTTAGATGACACCCAGGATTTTGTGCCCATGTGACTGAAACACAAGCTATGGTTAGACTGCTGCATAGATCTAAGGATGGGATAGATTACTGGGAACAGGAATCAGGTCCTTATGTCTCTGTGAAGAATAGTCTAGGCCCACAGTGCTAACTTTTATTAGAACTTGATAGTATTTTATCAAGAAATTCGGAAATAAATATGTACTTCCTTATAATTGCAATTATGGGAGCTTCTCAATTCGATGTGGATGAAAGTCAAAGAAAATCAAATATAGCTTTTTGAAATAAAGATTATATAATTATATACTTTTTGTGTGCATTTCTTTATATATTTTGCAATATCAGCATCTATTTAAATGTAGTGTATATATATGCATTAGTAGAATATATTTTTTAAAATACAAATATTTTTTTTTTTTATGTAGGGTTGCAGCTCAGTGCAGTTTGCATGCATGAGGCCCTGGGTATGATTCTCAGTACCAAATAAAAATAAATAAATAAAATTAAAGACATTCTGTCCATCAACAACTAAAAAATAAATTTAAAAACATAAAGAAAAAGAAAAAATGAGCCAGGTGCACTGGTGCATAATTGTAATCTCAGTGACTTTGATGGCTGAGGCAGGAGGATTGCAAGTCCAAAGCCAGCCTCAGCTATTTAAGGAGAAATTGTCTCAAAATACAAAGAGGTGGGTATGTGATTCAAAGGTTAAGTACCCCCAGGTTCAATCCCTTATACCAAAAGGGGTAAAAAGGAGCAAAGGAAAGTGATGGTTATGACTTTGGCTGTAATTAAAAGTCTCCAAGAGAATAATTATAGTAAACAAAACCAACATTTAAACATATGACATTGACATATGCAACACCACTTTCATTTTTTAATGTTATCTTTAGTGTGAATAATATACTTTACTTATACACTGTTATTTTGCAAGTACTTTGAATTTTTTTCCTTTGTATCTTAGCCCCTTAAACTGTAGATGATTAATTTCAACGTGGGAATCACAAACATTTAAAATCTGAACACTATCTTGTCAAGCTCCAAAGCATAACTGGAACATGATCTCAAATGAAGAAAAGGGTACTATAAAGCAAACATTCTAGTTAGTTAAGAGCCATATGTAGAAAGACTTTTGCTTTCCCATATAACAGTGTATCCTCAGAATATCAGACAGAAATAAATCATAGGATATCAGGATGATTATTATAGTAGCCATCTCAATGGACCCAGCAAAGTACCATGTTGAAGCTGGTTTGTTTGAGTAGTAAAATAAGAATTTTGGAGAAGAAGAGAGTTATCAGAAAAATATCTAATTTCATTAGATGGACAAAAGAATATTCTAAAATTGCCCACTATGTATATAGTAGAATGCAGAGTTCCACCAACATAGGATACTAAGATGAGTTGGCTCATAGACTCTGGGTGACATTCTCATTAAATGAAGAAGTCAACTGTAGATGGGTACAGAGCAATCAGAAGTCCATGATGCCAACAGAAATCATTTGGTGGTTCCAAACTGACGGGAAGAAATGACTGAGTTGCACATCCACAGAATGAAAGTACTTTTCCTTGTGATACACAGTCTACTAACATACTGAAATGATAACTGAGGAACAGCAGCCATCTACTCAAGACTACAGACTCAGAATACATTACATTGGATTGTGGTGGCAGGAATCAACAGTGATGGATAAAATAAGTCCTCTATTTATGAGTATAGTTCAAAGATAAATTTCTAGAAACAGAAAGCAAAAGATGATATATAGTTTAATTATTTGTGAATCTATTCAATAATAATACAGTAACTTCATTGACATTCTCCATGATGAAATTTTGTGGAAGAAAAGTGAAGATAACCATAAATTAGAATTCCTACAACTATGAAAGTTTGAATAATACTATGACTCCAAAGAACATGAAGTACACATACATCTACAAATATGCATATATTTGCAAATGTGTGCCGCGACCCCTCGCTGGCAAGGGAAAACACGACACAGGATTCTTCTTTCAGCAGTTTATTCAGGCCTTGATTCATGTATCATCTTCTAGTGACCCGTCACCGAGCGCCCAAGCACAGCCTAATAAAGCCTCCAGCATACCAATCCCAAGCTGCCACGTGGATCTCTCTCATAGGGTGATAAGGGATTGCGTGCCAATTCTCCATATTAGGAGTTGTTTATCACAGGCCACAGTGGAAGCCGGCGCCATCTTCTACTGGTGGCCACGGTCCAATTAGAACGGCTCACCACAGTTCCCCCTTCTGTTTTATAAAACAATGCAGGCGAAAGTAGAGGTCCTATCCCACTGTGCAGTAGTGGCTGCAATGTATGGTTCAGTCCTAAGGAGGGCCCTTCCCTAGACCTGGTCCCATATCAGCCGACGCCTTTTTTCGTAGGGCGGGGCGTGGACGTCAAACCTGCATGCAATAGGACATGCTTTCCTTGAGGTCCGTTGAGGGATCACTCAAGTGCAGTGCCTTGCCTCGCATCCTGCATCGTGATGACGGCGAGAAGTAGGATAACACAGGTAGCCTGATAGTAATGACAAAATTTAAGTTGGCAACACAATCCCTAAACCCCAGAGGAAGGTACAGAGTCTGTAGTCGAGAAGAAAGACCAGTCCTGAAACCCATCTGCGTGCAATGGTAACAAGACCTGCAGAGTGCAAGGGCTATTCAGCACTG
>NW_026000174.1:58855687-58892765 GCF_001458135.2 Marmota marmota marmota | reverse complement strand
TCTAGGGCCAACAAAATTGGGCTTGAAGAGGTAGAGCCCATAATGTTTTTAGAGCTATAAAGAAAGTGAAAGTACAAAAGCCCCGCTCTCTCCTTATTTACAGGGGAGCGTCCTTTTTTCCGCTCTCTCTTTATTTACAGAGAGAGCGCCCCGCTATTTGCTTGCGGATTCCCACTTACCTGGGAACTTACTGGTGCACCACCCTGACTGCTGAAAGTTCTGGATCCTGGGTTCGAGGAATATAATTCCACGTCCGGGCCACCAATTGCCGCGACCCCTCGCCGGCAAGGGAAAACACGACACAGGATTCTTCTTTCAGCAGTTTATTCAGGCCTTGATTCATGTATCATCTTCTAGTGACCCGTCGCCGAGCGCCCAAGCACAGCCTAATAAAGCCTCCAGCATACCAATCCCAAGCTGCCACGTGGATCTCTCTCATAGGGTGATAAGGGATTGCGTGCCAATTCTCCATATTAGGAGTTGTTTATCACAGGCCACAGTGGAAGCCGGCGCCATCTTCTAATGGTGGCCACGGTCCAATTAGAACGGCTCACCACAAATGTGGGTGTCTGTGAGTGTTTGTATTTATTCCAATGTGCAATTTCAATGCAGTGGATCAGAAGACATTAACGTGACAGGGTTTCCAGTGTTAGTGCCACTCTAGAAGCAAGTATATGTGAGGGGTGTTTACACAGTGCTTGAACTCCTGCCAAGAAACTATGGGATCAACTACTTTATGTGCAATGAGTTCTATTGTTTCGTTTCATACCAAATCACAGTATAATCTAAAGTGGGTGACTAAGAACAAATCCTTCTGACATTCAAACACACGAGACATTTTATCAGGGGACACAACAGTCGAACAGAATCAGAATTCTGGATCTGTCATCAATAGAATTATTTGCTGTAATCCACTCACCTGTATAATGAGAATTTTAGTATTTATTTTACATTATTGAAGTAAATATTGAAGAACAAATTATGCTAAAAATTGAATCTTTTAAATAATTTTAATTGCAGAATATGCTGAACTTGCTTGGTTCTATACAGTAGACTATAAGGAATAAACTCAGTGAAATGTCTTTTTGGGTTTTGATTACTTCCTTTGCCAATGCTATGTATAGCCAAATTGTTTTTTGGAGACTAAAAACTCTATGAATTGTGTGATTGTTTGAAAATATATATGTGTGAATATATGCAAATTACCAGAATTCCATTTTCCACATTGCAATGAGCTTACTTTTGCTTTCTGCAAATGAGATGTTTCAGCAAAATATCTCTTGAGCAGGCATTAATATTAAATGCTGATAGAAAAGTTTAATGGATATGAGTAAGAATATGAATGCACATTCAAGGGATTCAGAGTTATCAAAAGGAAATAAGATTTTTAAAAACTGCATGATGTGGGATCAATGCATAAAATTAATAAAAATCTATATGAATAGAAGATAGAAATATCCAAATGTCTTGGACTTTGCAAGAAAACCATACATTTGCAGAGAGAGAGAGAGAGAGAGAGAGAGAATAATATCCACTTATTCAGCACTTGCTGTAAAAATGGACAGTTAGGAGCATTATGTTATTTCATATATATTACAACTTAAATAACTAATAATTGCTTGTCACAATTCAATCTCACATTTCAGAGCGCATGCTTTACTGCCTCCTATTACACCTTGGCTTTATTACACAACTAGACACTACCCATACCCCGAAGTTTATTGTTCTTTTATTTGGTTCATTATAGTTATAACTAAAAATGGAATGCATTATGATATATTCACAAAAGCATATAGCATAAGTTGGTCAATTTCATTCTGCCCTTTTTCTCCTTATCTATCCCTCTTCCCTACCAATTTTACATCAGCACATTTCACAACAGCCAAGTTAGGGAACCTGTTTGGTATCCCTCAATGATGTGGTATATATACACAAGGAGTTTGTTTCAGCCATAACAAATAGTAAAATTATGCCATTTGCTGGTAAATGGATGGAACTACAGATCATCATACTAAATGAAATAAGCCTGATTCAGAAACGCATTTGTGGAAGCTAGAGAGAAAAACAGGGGTTGGTAGGAAAGTGGGACGGGTATTATGAAAATGAAAAGGCAAAGAGCTTTGTTTGTTTTGAAAATTGCCTTTGATGATATGATTCTTTCATTATTGCTAGTGATTTTCAGGGTTGATTTTTTTAAAATTTATTTAAATAAAGCCAGTGGAATTTTAAAATAATTGCATTGAGTCTGAAGATCACTTGGGTTTCTATGGAGACTGTAAAATACAAGTCTAAATCACAATGGAATGTAATCATGGCAGCCAGGTGGAACATTAATGGATTCTTTCTATCTTTGCTTTCCTAGCTCAGCTTTATACTTATTCTTCTTAGTCATTTTCCTTTTGATTAACCTCCTTCAGCCTCAACATTCTCCATGTTTTCTTCTTTTTATTTTAGATGCAATCATTTTTATTTGCCCATTTTTTCCTCTTCTCCCTTTTTCAACCCTTATGTATTATACTACCAAGTTTAATAACCAATTACTTAACCTATTCAAGAACAAATGTTCATTGAACTAAAAGAAGATATAATGAATGAGCTACAGTGAGTGAAAGACCACTTCACTAAAGAGAGATTCTGAAAAAGGATCAAATCTTGGAAATGAAAGCATCAATAAATCAAATTAAAAATTTTAGTTGAAAGGATCATCAATAGATTAGATCACTAAGAAGACAGATTCTCAGGCCTGGAAAACAAAGTATACAATCTCGGAAATAAGGTCTAAAATAAGGGAAAGGTGTTAAGAGACCATTACCAGCATATTCAAGAAATCTAGGATAATATTAAGAGGACAAATATATGAATCTTTGGCATAGAAGAAGGCACCAAAATAGGAATAAAAATGCACAAACTTTTCAATGAAAAGGTATCAGAAAAATTTCCAAACCTTGGAAATTCAAGTACAATAGTTGTTTAGAACCTCAAATATGCAAGAACAAAAAAGATCCTTTCAAAGTCACATTATAATCAAAATGCCTAATAAACAGAATGTATATTTGTTCTCAAACATACAATTTATAAGGCTATAAGAGAAAATTAGTAGGTCACATTTAGAGATTAGGCAATTAGATTTTCTAATAATTTGTTATTCCGAACCCTAAAAGCCATTACAGCTCAGAATAATAGATACTAAGCCCTGAAATATAATGAGTGCTAACCAAGATTTTTATATCAAGCAAAACCATTCTTCAGAACTGAAGATGAAACAAAAACTTTCCAGGATAAGCAGAAACCAAAACAATTTTAAAAAAGAAATAATGAATTATTTTACACAGAAGAAATGAAAACAAAATATCAGAGTCAGCGTGAGTTAAATATCATTAGAAATATACTCAATTAAGGGAGAATTAAATCCAAATTAAGCATTAGAAAAAAATAAAAATGACAGGAAAGAGAAATCATCTATTGAAACACTGAATTTAATGGTGTAAACTCTCCAATAAAAAGACAAAGATTGACAGAATTTATTTAAAAAGAACTATGTTCTGTTAATAAGAGATTTAAATTACTGGGAAAGATGTCCACATGGTAAAGGTGAAAGGAAAAAGATATCCTATGTAAATAGAGTTTTAAAGACAAAATTAATCAGAGGAGACAGAAATCAAATCATGCTGGTTAAGGGAACTATCCAATAACAAGATTTAATGATTATAAATATTTATGCCCCAAATATCAATGCACCTATATACATTAAACAAACCTTTGTCAATATAAAGAATCAAATCAATTCCAATATGATAAAACTGGTGATTTCAACACATATTTCTCACTACTAGGTAGGTCATCTGGACATCAACTAAATATTCTTCACAACTAAAAAATATTATCAATCACATACACTTAACAGACATCTGTAGAATATTCCATTCATAAACAATTGAATTTATGTTCTTCTCAGTTGCATACGAAAACTTCTCTAATATAGACCCTGTATTAGAACACAATATATCTTAGCAAATACAAAAAAGGATAGATAATCCTTGCATCCTATCAGATTGTAATGAAATAAAATTAGAAATCAATAGCTAGCTGAAAAATAGAAACCATTTTAATATCTAGAAATTAAATGATACTCTTTTGAATGATGAATGATTAATATAAGAAATTAGGGAAGAAGTCAAAATAATTCATAAGTAACAGATGAAGGTAGACATACAGCATATCAAAATCTCTGGAATGGTATGAATACCGCTCAAAGAGGAATGTTTATAACATTGAGTGCCTAGTAATTTAAAAAAGAAAACATAAAAATCCCAAATAAATATGTTAGCGGTATATACCTTAAGGCCCTAGAAGAGAAAGAGCTTACTAAATCCCCAAACTTGGTTGTTCTATATTTACATCTTGCAAGCAGACTATGTAAATATTGTAACTTTAATTTTCTATTAAAAATTTATTTGAAAATTTTCTATTCTGTTGATTTGACTCTCATGGATTTGGTGCTTTTTCAAATAAACAGTAGAAAACACTTGTTAATTTTCACAAAAATACTTTTGAATAAGGAAGCATTAAATCTATCAATAAATTTAAGATTGAACTTTATACATAGTTCAACATTCAGTTGATAGTGTTGATATTTATTAAATAATTCTGCATTCTGTCATAAGTTATTTTTATATCATTTTGTTATATGCATACTTATAGGATTTTGATAAAGTTCATATGTTAAATTCTCAGGAAGAGGAAACTGGATTTCAGGGAATATCTGCATCAACTCAATAGCACATAGATAATTAGAATCAGAGCTGGCTGTAGGTCCTATCATCAGTTGGCTTTTCCACTGAGGGATCATTTGTTTAAACAAGGGCCCAAGTTACTTCATGTCATCATTTCCATTATGTTATTCATTGTTATAGTTCCATTCACCTGCTTATTTTGGAAGAAAAAAATTAGCTTGTTGCTTTTCTATCCCAGAAAAGAATCAGTGTTTTCCTCCTTGGGGCATACCTGTGGACATTAAAAGGCTCAAGCAGTTAGTACTAGAGTCCAAATGTACAGTGTTCATACTAATCTATACCTGAGAGAGGGGTTCATTTCACTGGTAAGCTAAAAGACATTTCATCACTTAGAAAATATTTTAGAAGCTATCATCTTGAATCTGAAACTAATGTATAAACTTGAAGAGTTAAATCAGAGAGAAGGGGGATTCTAGTTAATTCAAAGTTGTATTAGAAATTGAAGAGTAAGCCTTCCAGTGAATTTAACAGAGAAAAATAGGAAGGACTCTCTCCATATTTCAATCAATAGGACTGTAAATTAGAAATTTACTTTTACTTTCATGATTAAAGATAACAGAAGAGATGCAGTAGAATAATAGACCATATTTAAAATATAGGAAAAATAATTAGATGGATAAAAAACTCTCAACCAGCCATTGAGGACATTTCATTTTGGAATTGTTGTTTTCTCCAAATGGAGAGAAACCAATTTAAACTTATTTTACGAGTTAGCCAATTGATTTAGAAGCCATTGAGTGTTTTAAAAATAATTGTGGTTTATTTAAACTTAATTCCTTTAAAAGAAAAATTTAAATAAGCAAAGACCCTACCTTTTATTATTTCTAGTGGATGATATCTGCAGAGTTAGGACATGTCACATTGACTATAATAGGGTTATATAGAAATAGTTCAGAATGTGGAGTCAGAGGGATGTGACCTGGAGTCCTGGCTCTACTAAAAACTGTGTGACTAACAACTCTTCCAGACTAGGTGGGCCTTAGTTTTCTTGTCCACATAAGGACACTGGGTTGTTTAGATTTTAAGTTGCTGGGTGGATGGAATAAGATAATGTACACTAAACGTGTAACCCCATGTAAACATGAAATCCAAATATGTGGCTGTTGCTATCGTAACTTTTCATTTCATATTGTAACTTGACATTGTTAGTGATGCTGTTCTTGTGGGGTTCTGATTTATGATTTTTGACAATAAAACTTGAACTGATTTTATTTTCATTTTTCAGTTAGGACATACTTTGTGAAAATGAAAGATCTATACTTGGGTCTTTCTAGCCTCTCTCTATTAAAAAAAAATAACTAGTCATAAATGCCACCATTTTTAATTTTCTAAAATCTTTATTAAGAAGAATGCTGTTTGAAGAGTAGCTTGGATAAAGCAACTAAACCTCATGTTATTTCTCTGCCATTCCTCCATTTAAACTGTGAAGTATATGAATCCTCTAATGGGACATGGTTTGAAATAAAATAAATAATCCACAAACTACATTCTTATTCCACAGATAAGATCAAACCTATCAGATGATCCCAGAACATTATACAGACAAGAGTATAAGGTAAATTAAGTAGACATACTATTATTTTACTGACATGGCTATAAGTAGAAGAGTGACAGTGTCAAATCACAAATGTGTGTATAATTTAGAAGACAAACCTTGCTTCTGGTTTTCAAAGCTTCATTAAAAATTTTGATTATATATCTCTCAATTTATTTTGTCATCTAAATAAAATTTGGAATTCATATCTCACATCTGTGCTTTCTTCACACATAATTAAAACTTCAGGTATTCAAACGAGCTATGTATGAAAATTTTGTCCAAACTTAGTTACACTAGAAAGTCACTAGGCTCTAAATCTTTAATTATAGGTCTTTACAGTCCAAATACAATTTCCATCAGAAAGCAAAATGTAAAATTATAATTTGTCTGAAATTTCTGTAATGTATATAAGTTCAAATATAGTTTATGGATTCTTTTAGAATACGATTAGTATATTCTTCCCAATTTGCTCCCATACTTTATTTGTGCTTCTTCCCTATCTAACACCGTTTTAACCCTCATCTCTATTGTAAATAATTTTGTATGATCTATTGATTTTTATGCATGCTTGTGAAAGACAAAGGGTGATAGAGAGAGAAGTTTACAGGAGAAAAAAATAATATGAAATTTTAAAACAGGAAAAATTTTGTGATATCTAAATCACACATTAATTCATACTTGTACTATTTATTGACTTTTAAAAACTATATTATCATTATGACATTTAAGAAAAACTATGCATCAAGACATTTATGTGTTCTTCTGAATAATAGGAAAGCTGTCTGTATTTAGAAAGAAACAGAATCTAACATAGCCTTATTTCACTATCAAATTTTTAAAGAATGTGAAGAGCATATGTTTTCCTGTTCTTCTCTATCCCCACATTTACAAAAGTATTTGTTGTATATATTAGCAAAATCTTTCCATTAGAACAGTGATGTTACTTGTAGGATAATATAAACATGGGGCTTCTCTTTCTAAACAGTAGTTTTATTTATTTATTTCTTTAGCATGTGAATGTCTCAATATAATCAAACTATAGCACTTGTCAACTCATAAATTATTTGCTCATCATTTGAATTTAGCTTGGACCTAAGTGCATTGTGGTCTCTCATCTTTGTAAAATCTTTTCATCTATATATGCTAAAGAAAAAAACAGATTTCTCATGATAGAACCTTCCTTCCAACTTCTGTAGGTCCAGTATGTAACATATAACATGTTTTTCAGTAACTGAACTGAGGCTCTCAGTATAGAAACAGATTCATCTTTGACTATTTTTGCTGTTGATGTTGGAGTTGCTCATGTATTTTCTGATTTATCATTCACTGAATGAGAAAGACTTGGTAATTGGGGAAAAAGCTGAGAAATTAAACACTAGCAAATATAGTGATTTTATTATTTCAGGAATTGCTTCTATTCTAGCTAATAAATATTTTTATTGGCTATTGTCAAGTGACATTTATTTCAGAGTTATTTTTTAAACTCCATTAAAAACTATAATATATTATGAATGAGCATGATTTATTTTTGACACAAATATATCTAGAGCTAAATTCAGGGACATTGCAAGTAAAAGGAGAGACAAATTAGGAAACATCTTACAATGTCATTAAATAAAATTTTAAAAAACAGTAATGTTAAAATTAATTATCAAGGTAAAACATGAACAAATTATTGAACCATATATTGGGGTGACAGAAAACAAAATAACTTATCACTGTTTTTATTTTAAAAATCAGGGGCATGTATCTCCAGAATTTTATTGACTGTTCCATTTATGGAAATAAGGAAATTATCAGGAAGAGTAAATAACATGATTTTGGTAAAAATCCAGCATGACAACTTCAAATACAAGTGCATCTGATTTACTAGTCATCTGCAAACTTTCAAAAATAAAATAATGTAGACATCTTTTTTTTCCTCAATTCTATTTGACTCAGTCTTCTATTGTGTGCTTCATTGCTGCCCTATAACAACTATAAAAATTAAGAAAGAAATTCTCATGTACTTTGTAGTATAGCAAGGACCTATATGCAATTGCGTGTTTACCACAACAACAGTTTGGATTTTAAAAAATGTTTATATTAATTTGTCTTTTTGAAATTTAAGATGACATAATATCAGAATGAGTGGGAAAAAAATTAACAGAAAATGAATGGAAGCAAAAGCAAGGAATTTTGGCATAAGAAAATTTTAGCATGGTAAATTCAGCCAACACATGGCTTAAAACATTTGTCCTTTTCTTTATACAGCAAAATGTGTCCATTTGGGTCAAACTTTCCTAAAACTGTTTATCACATTGCACTGAGGAAATCATGACACCAGTCTAAGAAACAAACATGAGTATATAATTGGATGGACTCTATCAATGCAATAAATTGCATTTAGAACAAGTAAATAAACATAATTCAGAAGGCTGTCATCAGACATGGATATACACAAAATTCAGTTGAAGAATATAACAGAAGTCACCATGTTTGTATTGATGGGCTTTACGGATGATTTTAACCTGAAAGTCTTCTTATTTTTACTATTTCTTGGCATCTACCTTTTTACTTTGGTAGGAAATTTGGGACTGGTTGTGTTGGTCATTGAGGATTCCCGACTCCACAACCCCATGTACTATTTTCTGAGTGTCTTATCATTCTTGGATGCCTGCTATTCTACAGTTGTCACTCCAAAAATGTTGGTAAATTTTCTGGCAGAAAATAAATCCATTTCCTTTCTGGGGTGTGCCACACAGATGCTTCTCTTTGTTACATTTGGAAGCACAGAATCTTTTCTCTTGGCTGCTATGGCTTATGATCGCTATGTGGCCATCTACAACCCACTTCTGTATTCAGTGAACATGTCACCCAGGGTCTATGTGCCACTCATCATTGCTTCCTATGTTGGTGGTATTTCACATGCTACTATACACACAGTGGCCACTTTCCGCTTGTCCTTCTGTGGGTCCAATGAAATCAGACATGTTTTCTGTGATATCCCTCCTCTCCTTGCTATTTCTTGTTCTGATACTCACACCAACCAACTTCTCCTCTTCTACTTTGTGGGCTCCATTGAGATGGTCACTATTCTGATTGTCCTGGTCTCCTATGGCTTCATCCTGTTGGCCATTCTGAAGATGCATTCTGCCGAAGGGAGGAGGAAAGTGTTCTCTACCTGTGGCTCCCACCTGACTGGAGTGTCCATTTATCATGGGACCATCCTCTTCATGTATGTGAGACCCAGTTCCAGCTATGCCTTGGATCATGACATGATAGTGTCGATATTTTACACCACTGTGATTCCCATGCTGAATCCCATTATTTACAGCTTGAGAAACAAAGATGTAAAAGAGGCAATGAAAAGATTGTTCGGGAAATATTGTGTTGTAAAAAAGCTATGTATGTAGTATTCAGTAAACCTAAAATTAATGCTGGGATCATTTTTCTATGGTCAGAAACTAGTAAGAAAAATATGCTGTTTCAGTTAATAATGCAATAGATCCCAGAATATTTCTAATTAAAAAGTTTATCTGTTCTCCAATGCAGCATTTGCCAACTGTAAATTCATTATATTTATTTATATTTAAGGGGATCCAAATTAAATATTTTTCCATAACTACATTTTTGTAATCATTGCTTATTTGATTTTAACTTGCTACAACCTTATATTTTTTTCCTCAGAATTTGATATATGCTCACTTTGTTTATACTAAATCTTTAGCATTCATTGTGACGATACTTCCCATTCTGCAATTCCTGTGAAGGTCACCCCAAATGTTATTTATTTTTTCTTTCTTGTACCTTGGTGTACTAAAATACATCCAAGCTTTTTGACATGCATTTTGCCTTATTTGCCTTACATCAATTATTGTTATTCCCATATTAAAATCTTTCCTTGCCATTGCTCCCTCACAGACATTGATGGGGATGTCATGATGATGGAGATCACAGACAACTATTTTGCAACTACTTTTAATATAGTGAAAATAGATTTTAATATTTATTTAGTGTGTACTTATGAATGTGGGAAAAAAAGAAAGGTATGACTTAGAAAATTATCTCCTACTAAATTGGTAGAGATATTATGGAAAGCAGTATGGACATTCCTCAAAAAACTAAAAACAGAACTACCATATGATCCAACAATCCCATTGTTGTAAAAACATCTGAAGGAGTTTGAGTTAGCATGCTGAAGGCATGTTGTTGCTCCCATGGTCATTGTAGCATTATTTATAGTAATTAAGTATGGAACCTAAGTGACCATCAAGGAATGAGCAGATGAAGGGTATGTGATAAAAACACACCAGAGAACACTATTTAATCTTTAAGAAAACAAAATTCTGTCATTTAGGACAAGTTAGATTAATTTAGAGGACATTATGCTTAATGAAATCAGTGAGGCACGTAAAAGCAGATACTAAATAAACTCACAGCAGTAGATTCCTAGATTGTACAGTTTTGCAAGTTACTCACTGAAAAGTTTCCAATTCCATTAGATGTTTCAGAATAGAATGAATCAAGGGTGAAGAATAGAATGAATTTTAGGGTGAAGATGTATCATTATATAAAATCATATAACAATTTATGTTTTATTTAATTTTATTATTTTATAAATAAAATAATAATTTTATTTATTATTATTTTATTATATTGTCCTTTTTACATATTTACATATTTTGTACTTTAAATTGTTTTGGAAATTCAAATTAATGTATGTATTTATATATTTATATAGACTATAAATGCATGCATGTATGTGTTTTATTCTGTCTCAAAAGTCTGTAGTAAAAATGAAAATAATTGTTCTGAAGAAAAAAATAATAAATATAATTTTCCTTTCAAGGTATTATGCTTGTTTTTATGTTGTTAATTATGCAGTTATTGAAAGTACCACTAGGTGACTAGTATCTAAAACTAATAAGTATTTCATGAAGATCAGTAATTTAAACTATTAATAAAAATAAGCACTGTTTGCAGTTAGGCTTAAATACTAACAATATGAAAGAAAAATAATTAGAAAAAAATTTAAAGTTAAAGGAAATAGAAAACAAATCCCTGTAGAGTCCTATGTTTAAGTAAGTTAGTAGTCAATGAGTTGTCAGTATATGAATTTAAATTTTTAATTATTAGCTCACAATATAGCACTAGTTAGTAGACAGATTGTATTGATTGTTTATTAAACTACTTTTTATTTATTTTTTTTCATATTGACCTACAGGAAACGTGTCAGTTTTGAGTACACATTATCCACTGCAAATAATATGCTATATAAATTGATCAACTCATAATGTACTTCAAGCTGCAGTTTTGATATGTAGAAATTTTCCACCAATAGGAGAGATGGCCATTTGGGTAAGAAATAGTGGTGAAAAGAGAAGAAAATCACAATTTTCTGGGAAAGGTAAAGTCAGGATTATCCAGAAGAAATAAGTATCAGAAGAATATATTTACATAGAAATTTGGAAAAAAAATAAGGGGAAATTACATAATGAATACTCACATGAAGTGTCAAGGAAAAATTTTGGCAAGCCATATATATGTATTTTAAATAAACAAAAATAGAATATACAAAGTATTCTTTACTTAAATACTTTTTAATGTCTTTAATACTTTAAAATGCATTAAATAACTAAGTCCTTTAATGAATTTTAAGTAACAAAATGTACTTAATTAAAAAAAATGTTCAGTGTATAGATAGAAACCCCCGCCAAGTGCACTTGTTTTATTTCTTTCAAAGTGCTATGGGAAAAGTGATACAAACTTTATCCAAAGAGAGGTAGAAAAAATCTTTTATGCAGATGAGATAAAAACAGATTGGAAAGAAATAATATAAAGAACTTTTATGAGTGTGATGAGATCAATCTATTTTAAGTGTAATTAGAAGTAATTTGAATGTCAACACCAATACAATTCTTGCTATCAGTTCAACAACATACTAGGTCCAAAGATTTGAAGTCTGAAAATGTGTTATCATTAACCTTGATAATTAAGAGCCATGTGTGGCATTAGACTTTCTTTCCAAATTGTACTTCTCTTTAAAATATCAATAATTTAAAATTTCCAAGTAGACATAGTAGGGTACAGATAACAGATTAATTAAACATGTGAATTAATATGTGGTTAAAGCAGCTTACTTTAAATATGCCTTTTTTTTTTTTTTGGTTATAAGTCTTAGATACCTAAAAAGAAAAGTGAATTTCTTTCATCAGATGTGTTTTTTCCAAAATTTATTGTTTCACAAATCTAGTACTAGAATTAAGTCATTGAAAAATGCATGTGTCCACAGCTGTGAGCCTAACATTTTATTCATTGGCAATATTTAATATATTTACTTTGTAATTATTAATTTATGTTTGAACATTATTTCATCACACTAAATCTAATGAGTATTATCATTACAGTTTTTACTTTGCTAACTATTTGTTTCAATTAGTGAATAAAGAAGCTTTATGAATTGTGAACTGTGTTTATTTGTTTCAACTAGTGAATAAAGAAGCTTTATGAATTGTGAACTATGTTGATACACATCCCCGTAAACACACCAGATCACCACAGTCCCATTTACTATATTACAGTGGTTTTGTTTTGTTCTGGGTAAATAAGGTAGTGAAAAAAATGCAATGCTAAGCATTTTCAAAAAAAAAAAAAACTGTTTCAAGAGCATTGTTTCTACATATGCTAAAGAGAAAATTAGTTTGGATATGGCTAAGTGAACATGCACACATATTGAAAGAATAAAAATTAAAAAGAGAAAATGACTGATTCTTGAAGATTTGCTTATGTAAGATCAAATGTAAAGCCACTTCTGTGAATGAAACTGGAAGAGAAAGCAAAGAATTGAAATATTGTGGACTTAATGTTGAAACAAATTTGCAAAGGAGAAGAAAATTTATAGCCTATGCCTGATAAATACTTATTGCAAAACTGAAATTCTGTGTCTATTCATTCATTGCATCTTTATATCTTCTCTCAGAAATAATAAGGGCCAGAGGCAAGATTCAATTCCAGGTCTCCTTCATCATAGTAAACACCCTTTTCACTGTTTTCCTATTATACCATCAATTCATTCTACACATGCCTCCTGTAAACTTAAACAAAATATTTTATAAAATATTTGGATGATATTTAAGCCAATAAAAATAGAAAAACAAGAAATACACAGTAATCTAAAGTGATTCTTAGCTTACATAGGTATGTGAAACAAAATACAAACAGATGGTTTGTTTGACAAATTATATTTAAAAATGTTCATTAAAACTTGGAAAAGAAAATATAACTTGAAATTTTAAAACTTAAGGCATCCAATTGCAGCAGAATATTGTTGGGGTCAGCAACTTTGTTTCAGGCACAGAATTAGCAAGGAAAAAAAGTTAATAACAGGACCTGTAAGACATGGAACCATGAACTTTCAAAACCCGTAGCTAAAAAGAAAAGACAATTTACCAACTGAGAATCTCAACAAAATCATGTTGAAAAGAGAGAAGAACCAGCACAGGTGGCAATTTACAGGTGAATGACCACGCCCACTTGCTCCCAGACTCAATGCAGCCAGCCTCAGCAATTTAGGAAGGCCCTAAGAAACTCAGTGAGACCCTCTCTCTAAATAAAATACAAAAGAGGGCTGGGAATGTGGCTCAGTAGTTAAGTGTCCCTGAGTTCAATTCTCAGTCCAAAAAAAAAAAAAAAAGATAAACAGTCAATTGATTTTGACAAAGTTCTAAGGAAAACGCATAAACAAAGGATTTTTTTTAAGATATCAAAAAATTTGACCATCCTAATGCCACCAAAAGAGAAACTGACTCATTGTTTACACTGTATATAAAATGTGTCTCAAACAAATCTTAAACCTTAAAATAACATACATATGTTTTGCAAATTTTTTTCAAAGAACTTCTTATATATACAACAATAAGCTAGTCTGTGCATTAGTATATTTGATCCCCAAAAGAAGAAAAGATGCTGTAGAATTCAAAAATTTGACTTTTATCTCTGTCAGACCTCTAATATTCTAAACTTTCATTGCACAGAATGTTATTGTCTGTAAACTGCCCACACTTTCATATCACTATATCCTATTTCTGTATTCATTGTTAATCTCCTCTATTAAAGTCTCAATAAACATAAATCTATTTCACCTGCCACTTAGAAGTATAGTTAAATAGACAAATGTTACTTTAGATTGTACAGTCTCTCAGAGGGGATACTTCTGCATTATTTTCATTAT
Source organism: Marmota marmota marmota (assembly GCF_001458135.2). Classification (NCBI taxonomy): domain Eukaryota; kingdom Metazoa; phylum Chordata; class Mammalia; order Rodentia; family Sciuridae; genus Marmota; species Marmota marmota. The sequence goes on along the minus strand of NW_026000174.1, from coordinate 58,878,223 downwards.
GTGCATGGTGATAAAATTTTCAGAAATTTTATAGATTATATTCCCAGTAAAAGGAAACTGATTTTCACAGCATTTAATTAATCAATTCAAAGGCACTTAGATAATAAGTACCAGATTTAGACTGTATCTTATATGATTAGATTTATTTTTACCTGGGGGATTTTTTTTAAGCAAAGACCAAAATTCAATTATGTTATCATTTTTAACCTTATAATTTCTTATTCTAGAAACATTCATTTGTTTACTAATAAAAAATGTCACTGGGATCCATTCTGTCCATAAAGAACTAGTGTGTCCTCACTGGGAACTCCCTGTGGACATGAAATGTTGAGGAGCTGGTATAAGAGTCCAGATGCATATCCTTCATGGTATTTCTTAATGAAAAAGCAGTCCATCCATGTACATAGGTAAGAGAAGGGATTTTTCTTAGGAAATATTTTATGTTATAGTGTACACCAAAGTATATGCCTTAATACTTAAATGTAAGAGAGAATATTACAGACTCTAAGGTATGCTGCCAGTTGAATCACACACTTTTCAGGTAATACAGGGAGAAGGAAAATAGATTACATTGTAGTTAGCAATTTATTGTGCATACTGTTTTATCAATAGAGCTGTAATAGAAATGTGCTTTAATTTGCTTGATGAAAGATAACAGAATAGGTGCAGTAGTATAAATTATTATTACTATTGTTTTTACTACACTTACAGTACTGAGGACTACTTAACTAAGGGTTTTGCACATATTGGCAAGTGCCCTACCACTAATCCCCAGCCCTAAGAACTACCTTTATTGTTAATTATTAGATGAAAAGAAAATTAAATTTAATCCAGTCAATGTAAATGTTTCACTTTGGGTTCAAGTTTTCTTATGTCTTTTAATTCAAAAAATTTTAATTTATTAAAATTCAAAATTTTAATTTATTTTGCTAAGTTAGTAATTGATTTAGAAGCAATTCTAGTTTTTTTTTTCTAATTGCAGAGTCTAAATTTAACATCTTTAAAAAATTCAACTACAAAGCAATGCTATTTAGTATCAGTTCTAGTTGATACTCCAGAATTGACATGTCAAAAGGGGTTATAAAATGGTCGAGTAGAAATTGTCAGAGAAATCTGACATTCTGTTTATTTCTATTAACAAACAGTCTGAGAATGGTAAAATTGTATCTAGCTGGACCTCAGTTTTTCCATGCATAAAATGAGGCTGCCTAATTTATTTTTCAAGTTTTTATTCAGATTGAATAAGATAATACACACACAATTCCCACCCCCTTGTAGTAGCTTCAGAACTCTGAGGGGCTTCTATTTTAACTCCCCATGTATCTTATCTACGTGTTTATAGTATTGTTGTCATGAATCTGTGAGAGTTGAGAAGTTATTTTTATATGTTTTAGTTTTTTTTTTTATTGAGCAAATTGTAGTTAGCAATTCAGTGTGTATACTTTTTGAAATTTAGTGTATATCTTAAATGACATACACTCATCATGAGAACAACCAATTCTAATATCCTTATATATAAGTTAATAAAAAATAGCTGTTCAAAGTGCATCTTGGAAAAAAAAATAGTCAGATTTCATGTTTTCCTCTATTATTTCTATAGTTTCCACAGAGAAGTAGATAAATGTTACAAGAAGACATGATTTGGAATAAGTCATACTCACTTCATAAACCACCTTCTTGTTGTACATTCAGAATAAACACATTAAGATTTGTTAGGAAGTTATTGACAAAGTATTAGAAGAACTTAAGTGAACATATTATTATTTTATTAACATGTCCACAGGCAGAGGAAGTGACAGGTACATTGCTAAATTTCTTATATAACTTAGGGTTTTTGTATTTAATCTTATGGAAAGTCAAATTCAGAATGTGTATACTCCAACATACTAGAATTGTAATGTAATTGACATTTCTCTTGTATATGACAGTCAACAGATATTTTGTAATGAATTCTTTTAGCAGACTCTTAGTAATATGTTTCAACATTAAGTTGAATGCTTATTTCCTTATACTGTCAATCTATTTCAAAAATTGCACTTTGTCCCTGATTCTCTGCACTAAACATTCCTGCATATATTTTACTAATTCTGTTGCAGAAAAAGAAGAAAGTAGGGGAGAATAGAATCAGAATGGAAACATTTTAAACAGAAATGTGTCTTTCTGAGCCCACAAAAGTAACATTAGCAAGTATTTACACAATTTCTTGATGACTTTGCAAGCTATTTTATGAACGTAAGACTTCAAACAAAATTATATATTAATATATTTGTGCATGTTCTTATGTCTAATATGCAAATTATCTGAATTTATATACCAGTTGTACTTTAATTTCATGAGGCATTTTACTATATCATTTTCTAAGGAAAAAAATTGTTTTGTTTTGTAATCCCACATTTAGGAAGTTACTTATTCTATTATTAGAAAAACAAAACCTTCCACAGAGATTTTTAAGAACATTTCTGATATAATAGAGAAATATGACTTCCTTCTCTTTCTAAAATTTAATCTTACTGTTTATTTTTTATGTGGGTCATCTTAATATGTCAAAAATTCAACAAGTTCTACAGTATGAATTATATGAATTATGAATTACATAAATTATGAATTATAAGTTTTGAATTCACCTGTACTTATTTATGGGAGAGTTTATAGAACTTTAAAAAAATTTTCCATGTTATATTATTGGTGTATTATATTTGCACATAATGATGGGATTTGTTGTAACATATTTGTACATGCACATAATATAATAATATAATTTGGCCAATATCACTACCCACCATTTTCCCCCTCCTTATGTACCTCCCATTCTTTAGTCCCTTTCTTTTACTGATCTCCCTCTGATTTCTAGGAGATCCATCCCCACTTTTATTTTCCCTTTCTACAAATGACAGAAAACATAGTACCTTTAACTTTCTGAGTTTGAATTTTTTCATTTAACATGATAGTCTTTAGTTCCATCTCTTCTCCTACAAATGCCATAATTTCATTTTTTCTTTATGGTTGAATAAAACTCCATTGTGTATATATACCGCATTTTCTTTAACCATTCTTCTGTTGATGAATCAATCTGCTGTTTCCATAGTTTGGCTATTGTGAATTGTGCTGCTATAAATATGGGTGTGCATGTATTCCTATAGTAGGGTGACTTTGGGTCTATGTCATGCTAAAGTTCAAAAAGTCACTGTATAGAAATCACTCCCATAACTTTCAATGGCTCCAATATTTAAATCTGTGTCAACAACTGAGACTTTTAGCCTAGATACAGGTAGCTCTTTAAATTTATCCGTTTACTTTTTTTCTTGGTCATGCACTTCCTTTCTTTTCTTTTCTTTTCTTTTTCTTTTCTTTTCTTTGTTTTTGTAATAACTGAATAGGAATGACAATTTAAGGGGGGAGGGAGTTCAGAAAACAAATTCTGCTTTGTGGCAAATACACTGACTTTATTTTTTTGGCAATAGTTTGTACCAAGAATTTTATTAACCCATACAGGGGACCTTTATTTCATAGTTATTTCAGAAATACCATAAGTAATTAGTCCTGTTACGGAAAGCCTAACCTGATTTCCAAATTGCTGGATTCTGCCCCCAACCCAAAACAGACAAAAGATGGAAAAAGGAACTACACACAGTTTTGAAGTTTGATCAAACTGGAGAGAAGAAGCTATATTGCCTACCCCAGAAGCAGTTACAATTCATTAAAAACAATATGTGCTACATGTATGAAGATAAATCTGGCCTGAACAGGGGCAAAGTGGGACCAAAAAAAAATGCAGAAAATATACATATTTAGATTAATTTAGCCTGTTCTAAACCAGCCCAGGCCAGGGCAATCAGTGCTCTCAGCTTCTTGGAATCCCTCAGATGCCATCGAGAAGAGAGGCAGCAGTCCTTCACTCTCAGCAGAGAAAGTTCCTCTATATTGGCATGGGGAGGGCAAGTTCATTCACTTTTAATAATATATTAAAGGTATGTATAGCCCGGAGAGGTGGTGCACACCTGTAATCCCAGCAACTCAGGAGGCCGAGGCAGGAGAATCACAAATCCAAAGCCAGACTCAACAATTTAGCAAGGCGCTAAACAACTCAGTTAGACCTGTATTTAAATAAAATACAAAAACGCTGGGGATATGGCACAGTGGTAGAGTACCTGAGTACCAAAATAAAGAAGGAAAAAGGAAAAGAATGTATATTAAAAGAATTGTCTCCAAGGAATTTGTAGGAATACATAAATCAAAAATCCTCTCATTACTATTGTTAAAATTTGAAAGACCCAAATTGAAAACTAGATACTGTATATTTACAGAGGAAAAATCCTAAAACAAAGCACTTGGTATTGTCTTGGTTTGCAAAGAAAGTGCAACTATCCCAGAATAAAGATTCCTGTAGTATTTAATGGAACAAGGCAATTTCAGAAAAGAGGACATGACATGGTTTGGTTTGAAAAGAATGCCCATAAAGCAAGTTGGAAAGTCAGTGTAACTATTTTATAAGAAGTTATCTGAAAACATTTTAGAGTAAACAACTTTGACATTGTGTGTGTCATCTAAATTTACCTATAAGTTTAGCTTAGTGTCTTCTATATTACAAAGTATGAAACATTAAGGAAAGTGGTTTCATGTACTTTGTAGTAAATCTAAGACTTCAACTCAACTATGTGTTTTCCAATGAAACATTTTTGGATTTAAGCTGAGCTATACTAATCTGTTTTTTTTTTTTTTTAATTTTAAGAGGATGCAATATATATACAAATGGCAGAAAATTCGTTCAAAAATTAATTGGAAAATAAAAATCACTTTAATTGCAGGAATTTCTAACAATGCATTTAGCCAACAATGAGTTAAATTATTTCTTTCCTTTTCTTTTTTTTTTTTGCCTTATATAGTAAAAATTCATGTGCTGCTGCAGTTCTATGTCAATGGCTATGTCATTACTACCAAAGAAATCATTATGCCCTAAGAACCAAATTGGAATATAATTACACAAATTCTATTAATAAAGGATATTTTTCAATCTTTTTGTAAAAACTAAAATGGAAAAGTTGTCATCAGATATGGATGTTTACAAGATTCAGTGGAAGAACGTCACAGAAGTCACCATGTTTGTATTGATGGGCTTCACAGATGATTTTAACCTGCAAGTCTTCCTATTTTTACTATTTCTTGGCATCTATCTTTTTACTTTGATAGGAAATTTGGGACTGGTTGTATTGGTCATTGAGGATTCCCGACTCCACAACCCCATGTACTACTTTCTGAGTGTCTTATCATTCTTGGATGCCTGCTATTCTACAGTTGTCACTCCAAAAATGTTGGTAAATTTTCTGGCAGAAAATAAATCCATTTCCTTTCTGGGGTGTGCCACACAGATGCTTCTCTTTGTTACTTTAGGGACTACGGAATGCTTTCTCTTGGCTGCCATGGCTTATGATCGCTATGTGGCCATCTACAACCCACTTCTGTATTCAGTGAGCATGTCACCCAGGGTCTATGTGCCGCTCATCATTGCTTCCTATGTTGGTGGCATTTCACATGCTACTATACACACAGTGGCCACTTTCCGCTTGTCCTTCTGTGGGTCCAATGAAATCAGACATGTTTTCTGTGATATCCCTCCTCTCCTTGCTATTTCTTGTTCTGATACTCACACCAACCAACTTCTCCTCTTCTACTTTGTGGGCTCTATTGAGATAGTCACCATCCTGATTGTCCTGGTCTCCTATGGCTTCATTCTGTTGGCCATTCTGAAGATACATTCTGCCGAAGGGAGGAGGAAAGTGTTCTCTACATGTGGCTCCCACCTGACTGGAGTGTCCATTTATCATGGGACCATCCTCTTCAGTTATATGAGACCAAATTCCAACTATGATTCAAACCATGACATGATAGTGTCGATATTTTACACCATTGTGATTCCCATGCTGAATCCCATCATATACAGTTTGAGAAACAAAGATGTAAAAGAGGCAATGAAAAAATTGTTGAGAGAAGTTTCTTTCTAACTCATCTAAATTTTTGATTTGAGTAAAATTTTAAAAATAAATAAAAGTGGATGTCTGTTCATATCTGTATGGCAGAAATTGGTGACAAAATGTCCTTGTTTAGTTAATAGTGCTATATATGCTAGACTCCTTATAAGTAAAATAATCATCAGCTCTCCAGTGCAGAATTTCTCAAATTGAGATAAATTGTGTCAGCTATATGTATATGCCTATTATTTTATCAAATACATTTATATTATACATTCTGGGATGTAAGGCTATTGATATTTTTGGTTATAGAATTGAGTTTTGTTTGCTCTAACTAGAAGCTATATCCTCAGAATTCTATAAATTAAAAAAAAAAACAACTCCAGGGCTGAGGATGTGGCTCAAGCGGTAGCGCGCTCGCCTGGCATGTGTGTGGCCCAGGTTTGATCCTCAGCACCACATACAAACAAAGATGTTGTGTCCGCCGAAAACTAAAAAATAAATATTAAAATTCTCTCTCTCTCTCTCTCTCTCTTTAAAAAAAAAACTCCAACTACTTATATCAAATCTTCAGCATTTATTATGGAGTTAATTTCCCATTCTAAAATCCCTATGCAAGAATCCCCAAATCTTATTTTCTAAACATTTCATCACATACTGAGATCCATTCAAGCTGTGAGCATTTCTTTTATTGTTTTTCTGTTTCTATACATTATGAACATTTTTTTCCTGTTAAATTTTCCCTGGCCTCTTTTATTTACAGAAATGGATGATCCATTTTGGAACTACCAGAAATATACAGATATCAAATGTGGATATTCATTGAGAAGTCTTTTAAGGTTCAAGAAAAGCCAAACTTTAGACTAGGAAAGAACTATTTATAAATGACTGTCCAAACATCTGCCAAATTAGTCTACCTTAGGGGTTTACTTCAATTCTAAATTCTTCCTCCAGTTCCTAGCTCCACTTTCATTACTTAGTATCAAAGAAATCACCTCCCAACATTATCATTACTCAAAATTTACTTCCATGGAAGAAGGGCACAGAATGGAAGTAGTCTGACTTCACCTCTGTTGACATCTGCTTCTACTTCAAAATTATGCTTTCTTTAATTTTATTCTAAAATTTATTTGAAGAGGTATTAAGGGCAAAAATTTACTTTTCTTTCAATGAAACACTGCTTTCTGTCTAAGCCCATTTTTACTGTAAATTCGTCAATCAGAATACAGTAACCAAAACTATGTTATTTTTAAGAGTTAAATTTGCAGTGTGAATTTGAGATGCATACAAATAGTTTTCAGACATGATTTTTCTTACTTTTTTTTTTGTGTGTGTGTGCCAGGGAATGAACTTAGGAGCACTCAACCACTGAGCTACATCTCCAGCCCTATTATTTTATTTTCTTTAGAGACAGGGTCTCACTGAGTAGCTTAGTGTCTTACTGTTACTAATGCTGTATTTGAACTTGCAATCCTCAAGCCTGAGCCTCCCAAGCTGCTGGATTACACACTTGGCACCACTGGGCCCAGTCAGACATAAATTTTTAATGCAAAGACAATTACTTCAAAAATATTTCCTGACGGCCAGTTGGCACATAATTCCAGCAGCTCAGGAGACTGAGGAAGGAGGATCTCAAGTTCAATGCCAGCCTCAGCAACAGCAAGGCACTAAGCAACTCAGTGAGACTCTGTCTCTAAAGAAAATACAAAATAGGACTGGGGGATGTAGCTCAGTGGTTGAGTGCCCCTGAGTTCAATCTCTGGTTAAAAAAAAAAATTCTAAATAACTGCCTGCAAAATTCAAAATGTCTGCAGTATTCTGGAATCATTTTGTTACTGGAGTCTACCATTCTATTAGGAAGTTTAAATTGGTTAGGCACATGTTTAGTAAATATTCTCTGATGGATTTTGGTCCTGTTTCTTTTTATAAATTGTTGAGACTGGCCTTGAACTTAAAATCTTCTGCCTCAATCTCCCAAATTGCTGGGAACACAGGAATGTTCCATTGTGTCAGGCAAAAAATAAATAAGTAAAATAAATTTTTTTCACTTACTATCTACATGGGGCCTCTTTTTTTTCACTACTTATCACTGTTCTCATTTAAAACATTTTGGTGTACTTAGTTGTCACTATCTACCAATATCTTCACACTGTACCTTGTATAAAGACAGTCATGGTACCTATGTGTCCTCAGAGTTATATCCCCCAAACTGTAAAACATACCTAGAACTTAGAGTTTACTGAGAGATTATTTATTAAATAGTGAGTCAATGAATGAATGGGTAATACCAAAAACTGAGAATCATATGCAGCTTATTAGGTTAGGTACTAAACAAGAACATAAATGTCATGTACACACACACACACATAAACACACATATATGTGTATAAATTGCATAATTTATATATATATATATATATATATATATATATATATATATGTGTGTGTGTGTGTGTGTGTGTGTGTGTGTGTTCTTTGCATTCATAACAATTCCAAGAAGCAGGTGTAATATTACTATTTATTATAGATGAGAAAACAACAACATACAGACTTTAAGAAATTTACTTGATGTCACACACAGCTCTTGAGAGTACCAGAATTTAAACTAAGCTGCCTAGTCACAGAATTTCAACTTTGCAGCAAGTTATCCATTTAGTGAAAGAATAGACATATCTTTTCACCTTACCATCTTCATTGTTTAGCTTTTAGATGATATTTTAGGAATGATTAAAGATCTTCATTAAAACAATAGAACTAAGAGTAAAATTATTGCATTTGGAGTATTGGCAATGTGGCTTCTGATAAGGTAACAGGCAGATGTGAGCAATAGGAACATGAAGTTAAGGGAATAAATCTAAAACCTGGCCCACTGTTTGGGGAATAAAGAGGTGAGGGAAAAAGGATATTCTGGAAAATTGTATTGGCCAACTTATATTGTTATATTTTGTACATGTATGAATGTTGAACAAATCCCACCATATGTATAACTATAATACACCAATAAAAATATGGGACATAAAAGCAATTTCCTTGCAGGCCTACCTGGTTTAAATCAATAGAATATGTTATATTCCTCAGCAAACTTGTTAACTGCAAGAGAAATACAGGAAAGTCTCCACCCTGACAAGTTACCCTGGAGCAGGGTGACTTGTACATCCCTCACATGGGCCAGATTCCAGAACTAAGGAAGATATGAATAACTTCCCTTAGCAATAGAATTTGCATTAATAAGTTCCAATTAGAACTGGTCAGCATGGGTCAAAGTGACCTACTGATTTTTTGGGATCTTCACCATGCACAGTAGGGATTTAAAGGTCTGATGCAACCCTGCTGTCAGTCGAGAGTCAAGAGGCAGAACTGGGCAGGACTCTTTGGAAACTTCCTTGGGACTCCCAATAAAACAGGAAACCAGATGGAATGTGACATCCTTCTCCTCTTTGAGAGTACCCACTGTCTCCCTTGAGAGTATCCCCATTACCTTTTCACATATTTTTAAAATAAACTTTGCTATTCTTTTACTATATCTTATGTCTTCCTAGAATCCTTTTAAGCAGGAACACAAGAGTCAGGGGTGGACACCTCTATGGCTGTCTCCCTTAGGCTTTGCTGGTGGGTCTATGCAATGGTTGCCACTATAACTCATAATCCATTGCATCCCTTGACCTATGTGGAATTTATAAGGATTTAGCCTACATAATCAAAAAGGTGGGAACAAAAATTAAGTATCTCTAATACACAATAGGCAAACAATATTAAATCTTAAAGCTGGGGAATAATCTTTTACTCCATGTTCCACCTCCTGAAACATACTATGGCAAGGGATTGGAGACCCACAACTTTCATGGCTTGGCCAGGTGAAGTTAAACATGTCAGCTCTCATGCAGTGAAGTAGCAGGCATGTAACTTTCCTAGGAAGGTACTATATTTTGATGGGTCTACAGTCCTGTGGTCTGGGGGTGGCCCTGTCTCCATAGCTCTAGTATGCATTGCCCCAGTAAAGACTCTGTGTCATGGCCCCAGCCCTGTTTACTTCCTGCACCCTGAGGCTACCTAGGTAGAAGAAACCATAACTCCTCAACACTTATATTCCTCATGAGGGGCTGTAGTTCTACAGTTGTTCATTTTGGAGTGATGCCTGTACATCATGCAGAACCATCTGTCAATCAAGATGGAGGATTCTTTTACTCTGAAAACTCATGGTAGGAAACTCCAATATAGCCATTTGCTCAGATGGGGAGAAAGAAGGCAGTGTGGCAGAAACATGGACCATGGACCATGGGCTTTTAGAACACTTGGAGAGCACTTAGTGCAACTTACTTTGGTTTTTCAGAGCCTGCTCTACACTGATCTCATGATGGAACGCTGCTCGAAATACCACATTTTATGGATCAGTGGATTAGATAATACCTATTTCCTTGAGCTAGGAATGTAGTTCAGTGGTACTTATCCAGATGCCCTGAGTTTAATCCCTAGTACAAGAAAGAAAGAAAGAAAGAAAGAAAGAAAGAAAGAAAGAAAGAAAGAAAGAAAGAAAGAAAGAAAGAAAGAAAGAAAGAAAGAAAGAAAGAAAGAAAGAAAGAAAGAAAGAAAGAAAGAAAGAAAGAAAGAAAGAAAGAAAGAACAAGACAAGACCCTTTTCCTCGTGGGCAACTTGAGTCACATGGCAATTTGAGATCTATTGTTGAGCATTCATTCAGTATCTGCTGAAGTCCTGTAGCCATCATTTATCTGTTTCTTAAAGATTAGTTGTCCATAGAGGGTGGCAGGGTTCTTCAAAATCTGAATGGCCTGCACCTTCGGGATACTATCAGAGGCTTCATACATCTTCATCTGTCAGTGACATTTCATGCACTGGGATCTATTGTTTCATATGGCTCAAGTCTCAGAGGAGCTTGCAGGGCAGTCTGAACTGGTTGAGGTTTTGTTTTTGCTGGGTTCCAAACAAAATTTCAGCTTTTCAGTTCATGCTGCATATTTTCTGGAGTAACTGACATGAAAAGGGAATATGCTGTTCCACCAAAGTTCAAAGAGGCTCATTAGGCATTATGTCTCTTTATAGCTTGAATTAAAGGAAATGAAAGAAGCTGTCCTTCATCTTTAAAGGAATAGCCCAACATGCTATGGCACTTGACTCCCAGAAATTCTCAGGCAGAAATCCATGAATTATTGTCAAAATTTTCCTCTACTCTCTAAGCAATCAGTAAATCTAGAATAATTGTTGTTTTTTGTTCAGTAATTGTCTTTAACATAGTGAATCAGCATGATGTCCTGTGGGTTGAAAAGATGTGTGAGATCTCTATAAATTCAGGGGTGACATAAAGCTGAATAGTTGATATACCACTGATTATGACAGTGAAGGTGCAAGGTTCATCCTCCCAGATAGATCTAGCTTCTTGTACTGACAAAGAGGAGTCATCAACATTTAGGATCAAAGTCCTGAACTTCATCAGTGTCCTGCCACATGTTATCATTTTAACTTTCACATTATATTCCTTCTCAATCTCCTCTCACATTTAAATTAGTCACCTCTAAGTATTCAATTTGTATTTTATGTCTGCCACCCCCAGACGAGATCTGGGTATGGTTTTCAGCAATGTCAGCTCTGCCACTTCAGGAGATAAGGGTCTTGTTCAGGCCTGACATAGAAGATTTCAGTTCATTTGTATGTTTCTTTTTTTTTTATTAGTTGCTCAAAACATTACAATGATCTTGATATATCATATATTTGATTCAAATGGGGTACGTAATCTTATTTTTCCATGTGTACAGATTGCAGGATCACATTGGTTATACAGCCACGTTTATACATAAGGCCATACTAGTGTCTATTGTATTGTGCTGCCCTTCCTATCCCCCCTCCACTCCCCTCCCCTCCCATCACCTCTTTCTACCCAATCTACTGTGACACTTTTCTCTCTCTCTTTTTTCTTCCCCCTCACACCATCTTATATGAAATTTTGCATAACAATGAGGGTTTCCTACCATCTTCCTTGCAATTCCCCTTCTCTCGCCCATTCCCATGCACCTCTCGTCCCTATTTAATGGTAATCTTCTTCTCATGCTCTTCCTCCCTGCTCTGTTTTGAGTCACCCCCTTATATCAAAGAAGACATTCTGCATTGTTTTTTAGGGATTGGCTAGCTTCACTTACCATAATCTGCTCTAATGCCATCCATTTCCCTGCAAATGCCATGATTTTGTTATTTTTTAGTGCTGAGTAATATTCCATTGTGTATAAATGCCACATTTTTTTTTCCATTCATCTATTGAAGGGCTGCTGAGTTGGTTCCACAGTCTAGCTATTGTGAATTGTTCTGCTATGGACATTGATGTAGGTGTGTCCCTGTTGTAAGCTCTTTTTAGGTCTTTTGGGTATAGTCCAAGAAGGGGAATAGCTGGGTCAAATGGTGATTCCATTCCCAGTTTTCCAAGGAATCTCCATACTGCTTTCGAAATTGGCTGAACCAATTTGCAGTCCCACCAGCAATGTACAAGTGTACCCTTTTCCCCACATCCTCGCCAGCACTTGTTATTGTTTGACTTCATAATGGCTGCCATTCTTACTGGAGTGAGATGGTATCTTAGAGTGGTTTTAATTTGCACTTCTCTGATTGATAGAGATGGTGAGCATTTTTCATGTATTTGTTGATTGATTGTATATCCTCCTCTGAGAAGTGTCTGTTCAGATCCTTGGCCCATTTGTTGATTGGGTTATTTGTTTTCTTGTTGTTTAATTTTTTGAGTTCTTTGTATATTCTGGAAATTCTCTTGCTTAATAATCTTCCTCTAAGAAACACTCCCAGTAATAGTAAGTATTATCAGTGTTCTCTATAAAATTAGCACACTAGGATGTGCATGTTTATGAAGCTATATATAATATCATATATATTAATTATTATACACCATATAAATATTATAATATTATACATATTAATATTATATATAGAATACATACAGAGTGAGAGAGAGAGAGAGAGAGAGAGAGAGCGCAAATTGATTAGGAAAAAATTGAGTCATGTTATTATAGAAACTAGAAAGTCCAAAATTTTCAGGATGAATTACCAGTCTCCCAAGAGTGTCACAGAAGAGTGGGGAGATGAAGCTCCAAACCTAGGATCTGTGTTCAGATGAAAAACCAAAAAAAAAAAAAAATAAGTCAAACATCAAAAACCAAGGAAAAGAATTTTAATTAATCAGAAGGGGGGAGATGCTGGGAGCCATTAGCCAAGTGGGTATGACAATTTCCTTGCCAGCGTACCCCATGTTGCAGTGACATTGAATGTAGGTGACCTTGCTCAAGGACCAAGGCGGATTAGGGTGTTACCGGTTTAAGATAATCGGGTTTAGGGCGTTCCCGGTTTAGGTTCCAGGTTTAAGGTTTAAGATTATTCCTGCTGGGAATAGGGCGTATCCTGCTGCCTGAGTTCCCCTTGAGTTCTCACGGGATTCAGACAGTATTCTTTGGGAGACAGAAGCCCAGTGGGCGTGGATTTGGGCAGAGAACGTGGATTTCCCCAGAACGTGATTGTAGACGGCTGGTGTGAGTTCGGGAATAAAGAGTTGCTGTTTGAATCTACAAGCTGTGTGGTGGCTCGTGATTGTGTGCCCAGCCAGACTTCGGCAAGTATGAATAAAAACAAAGAGCATTCTCAAGAGAGACTGGGTCACCTCCCAGCAGAGAGCAACAAAGGAAACGGAACTGCTTCCAAATCCATTGCTGTTTGATGTTTGTCAGGAGAACTGAGCTCCGCCTTCTGTAGTCTTTACCATCACTATTTATCTCCTCCTTCAAACCAGCTCAAGGAATTTTTGACTGTAGTTCATCTTCTCCATAACTGTCACAGTTACTATCCTATTCAGGGAGCTTTGTTTACAAGTCAATAATATATTAATGCAGGTTCTGGGACCAATGACCAGGCAGAGTTTATCTTAGTCCACCTGTTCCATTAGTGAAATTTCCCTTCTGAAATCCAATGAAAAACCCATGGCCCTAAATCCTCATTTTTACAATAAACTCATAAGACCTGTCAGGAGTTAGCCCCATTGATATTCTCTTTTTTGATGCATTTTAAATTTTTCCCCCTTTGTTTTCACCTGTTTATTCCCAGGGTTGGTATTCATGTTGTTGTTCTACAAGTTGATGGTTCACTAAAGGCAATTCAAAGGAACCCAGTAACCCTGCTATGTTATGTTTGCATACCATTGCTCATTACTAGCTACTGCTAGTTTTTCACTGGAGTCCAGAGGCAGTCTGCTGTGGAACCAGGAAGAGCTTCTCTTGGTGATTGCATAGAATTTCTCTGGGAAATTCTCTCTTCTTTGTGGGAGAGTTTCTTTATGTTCTAAACAGGCTTTCAACTGATTGCATGAGGTTCCCATGTATAATGAAGGGAAATCTGTTTACTTAGATTCCACAAATTTAAATGTTGATCTCATCCAAGACAGTTTCACAGAAACAATAAGAATAATGTTTGTCAAATATCTTGGCATCTCACAGTCAAATCAGTTCACATCATGTTCACCATCATGGATAAATACAAAAAGTAAATCAACCAACCAACAAAAAAATACATAGACTATTAAGTGTCACTGATGAATTTGAGCTAAGTTAAAAAAAATTCAGAGGAAGATACACATTACATATGGAAGAAAAAATGAAAGAATTTTAGCAGATATTATTAGAAATGTTATGCACCAGCAAATAATGAAGGTATATTTAAAGTGGTAAAAGAAAAAAAAACTTTTCTGACACACTCCTTTAATTTCAGAAACTTAGGAGACTGAGGCAGGAGGACTCTTGCTCAAAGTTCAATGCTAGCCTCAGGAACTTAGTGAGACCCTGTCTCAAAATGAAATATGATATGTCAAGAGCTTTGCAATGTTTTGAACAACTAATAATAATAAATTTAAAAAAAGGTGTGGGATGTAATTCAGTGGTTAAGTGTCCCTGGATTCAATCCCTGGTATTAAAAAAAGATCATTTTCCACTAAATTATTTGAAATATATTTCTCACATATAGGCAAAATAAATACATTTTTAGGGAAACATGCTTTCACACAAAAATAGCACACATATATGAAAATGAACACTAAATTCACAGATACTTAAAAAATTTAACAGGCTTGTGCTACAAATAATTTTTCAGGTATGGGGGAACATGGTAACAATAGAACATGTATAAAAATATATCGTAAAAAATGCCAAAGAAGTAAAAAATGAAGGTAAGTGTACCAAACAGTATTTTAATTTTAATATTAATTGCTTCAATAAATAAAACTGCCCTGATGCAATGTAGGACTAAGTAATAAATAAATATGAAATTAATGAAAAAATAGTACACAAATGGGAAAGTAGGATATATACTATTTTAAGAATCATAGGACAAAAACTTTTTAAAACATTATTTTAGTTAAACTATATAATGGTAAATATGCATTTTATAACTCTGATGGTCACTACTGACAAGAACAAAAATACATAATACATATGAGAAATGAAATAAAGGATATCACTATAGTTCTCATACATAGAGGAAAATATGAGACCATACAAACCACCAATTGCTAATAAATTATACAGGTAAATGAGCTAGGTATATCCTTAAAAGTGACCATATCAGAGAAAGCAGGTAGCCTGAATAGTCCTGTCATTATTAAATAAATTATATTATTACTTAACCAATATCTACGTGAAAACAATTAAGATTATTTTTCCAGTTTGAAAATCTTCCCTTTCATACTGGGTCATTGATAAGAGTGATGTGTGACCCTCTTCAATCATTCAGAAGATGGTAATGACTAAGAAAAAACAGAGCAGGAACATAAAATGCCTAGGCCCTGTGGGTGGTTCTTGTGCATAAGGTTATAAGAATTACCATATGCACAAGAGCCACCCACAGAGGCTAGTTGCTAAGCTCTGAAGAGATATTTGCAAGTATAGTCCTTGCTTTCCTGAGTTGCTGTATTTCTGAATCTCTTTCTTCCCCCAGAATATCCTGTATCGTGACTTCTCTCTCTCTCTCTCTCTCTCTCTCTCTCTTTCTCTTCTCTTCTCTTCTCTTCTCTTCTCTCTCTCTCTCTCTCTCTCTCTCTCTCTCTCTCTCGGTATCTGCAGATTTGAGCCGACTAAATTACTCTCAGTTCTATCAGCATCACTAACAAATTTTATCAGCAACCACTTAATGAACTTTAGTAACTCACTTGTTTGGTAATAAGAAGAAATAACATTGGTAATGTCACAAAAAGGATGGTCCTCAAGACATTATTTTAATTAAAGATATTGGTTATAAAAGACCTCATATTTAATAATACTTTTTATGGAAGGTACACAATAAGCAAATACATGGAGACAGTAGATTCATGTTTAAAGGATAGGAAAGAGGAAAATTAGGAATGAGTGTTAGACAATACAGGTTTTATTTTCAGAGTGGTAAAAATTTTTGAAAAACCCTAACATACTAAAACATACTAAATGCACTAAAATATACATTTTACTATTTAAAATTTAGAGCATATAAGTTATATTTTTAAAAATTTTCTAATGTTTTATATTTCCTGTGTATTGTTTTATTTTGATAAGGAAAATTGTGTTCATAATCAAATCTTCATATATATTGTTCAATCTATGATTTTTTTTAATTTTCTATGTGTTTTTCAGTGTATCTATCATTAAGTGCATTTTTGACTTGTGATATTCTTATGGCTTCATTAGAACTTGTATTACACCATTGTGAGCTGAGGAACATATATAATTATTAACATACCTAGCATATCTTTAAAAAGAAGACTTTTGGGATAGACTTCTTTTTTTAATTTCCAAATATTTGTGATATTACCAAATTTATTCCTGTAACTCATGCTTAGATTTACACCAAGTTATGAGAAGTGATACCTCATATTATTTTTCAATCTTCATAAATTTTTTTATACAATTTTGTGTTCTAATATGTGATCTGTGTTGGAGAATGCTCCATGTGCAATTGGGAAGAATATGCAGTCTTCAGCTGTTAGATTGGATGTTCTATATGTGTCTGTTAAGTTCACTGAATCTTCATTTATTTTTGGCCAATAGCTAGCACCTCCTTTTGTCTGTTGGTGATAACATATTTCCTTGATTGTCTTGATGTTTGTTGTCATGCATCAATGTTTGTGCATTTAAAGAAGTAGGGACTTATCCCAGTCTCTCAGCTTGCCTTTGTCTGAGAAAGGTTCTGTGTAACATTCATGTTCACTGTAAGCACAGAGTAGCTGTGGCTGGCATGGCACTTCCAGAAGCTCAGGGCTGATGTGGTCAGTGCAGAAATGTGGCATTCTTGAAGCCCTTGAGGTGTGCCAGTATTCTAGGATGTGTGGAGTCCATGACCATGAAAGTCAGCCTGGCAGTGATATAAGTTGGAGATTGTCCTATAAGCCTGAAGCCTGTGGCCATGTGGTCCTGTCTAATGCCAGGTCAGGTTTGTAATCTCAGTGTGCAGGTAGTGGCCTGGAATGTGGAACTGTGGGGTCTGTCAATGACGGGCTTTCTTTTGGCAGGGGCAGTGGTGGTGTCCCAGGTAAGGTCCTACGTGCCCTTCACTTTTCCAAATGTGTGGCATTCCTCTAGGTTCTGTGTTGCCTGGAGATGAGGGAGATATGACCCAAGTAAGGTAACACTGTCCTTCCTAGAAACTTCCATGTGTAATTTTATTATTAAATAATAATAATATTTATATTATATTAAATAATAATCCAAATACTGTTATCTTTCACTTGTTTTCTTAACTCTTCTGAAGGAATTTCTGGGCATGCAGATTTATATTTGGGGGGTGGGAGAGGGATGGTGAACAGAGTTCACCTCCAATCATGTGCCAGTATCCACCTCAGTGTAGTTTCTTTATAAAGTCAAATATGTTACAAAGTGTTTCAGAAAAGTACAAATGAAGGACTGGTCACAAAGGCATTTAGATAATAAACTGGAAAACATCTGTTGTATCTTTTTATATCAAAAATATAGAATGCATGGAAGAGCTTCAAAATGAACAAAAAGCTGCTTTGTAATGATATGATTTAATTTGCTATGAAAATTTAGACATGATTTATATCTGCTCAAAGATCAATGTAGCAACCAATGTTCTAAAGTAGGGAATTTGGCATACAAGGGAAAGGAAGGAAAAATAGTATTCTAATATTGGAAAACCTATTATACCTCCAATAAAACCAGTCAATGAATCATTAAAAAGACAGAAAACTTAATGCACAGTTGAAAGATTGTTTTTATACATGAGTTTATATTAAACATTAACTCCAAATAAGAGGGGTTCCTTTCAATTCTAAAGCATGTGAAGTAATTGTGAAATATTGTCATATATTAGCTTAAAAAGAGATCTGATGTAGAAAATAATATAAAAGGCATTCTGTTTAAAAGTAAATAAAATAAAATAAAACTTCTTTGATATTTTTATGTAGGCAATTAAAAACAAAATTTAAAAGCACTACCACTACAACCCCAGCACAGAGACCTTTATTTATTTATATACAGGGCTGAGAATCAAACCGGTGCCTCACATATGACAGGCAAGTGCACTACCACTGAACCACAGCCACAGCTCTGGATTGATTTTTGTTAAGTTAAAATATAGCAACCTGGTTTTCTAGGTATGGTTATTCAATATTTCCATCACCATTTCTGACAATGCTATCTTCTCCAAAGTTTGTTTTTGACACCTTTGTCAAGAATCAGATGGCAGTCACTGAGTGGGTTTGATTCTATGTCCTCTATTCTGTTCTATTGTCTACTGGTCTATGGCTCTCTACTACAGTTTGACACTGGGCATGGTGATGCCTGCAGCATTGCTGTTTTTGCTCAGGTTTGTTTTGGCTATTTTGGATCTTATATTTTTCCATATGGATTTTAGGACCATTTTCACCAGTTCTGTGAACAATATCATTAGTATTTTGATGATTATTGCATTTAATCTGTATATCACTTTTGGTAATATGGCCATTTAAGAAAATTAATTCTTATGATTCATAAAAATAGGTCTTTCCATAAATTGTATGTTAAGTGATAATGCATATCATTGTTCTAGATGACATAAAATAGATCAGATAATAAAAGATATAAATAAAAATTCATGATATATAAAAATGATAAGTGAAGCAGGTACACTTAAGAAAGAAGGAATATAGAGAGACACAGAGGAGGTAAATTGCTAACATCATCATGTAACAATGAGATCAGTATTCAGAAGAGATAAAATGTCTCTTTGTGTTGAAAATGAGATCTGTTAGAACAAAGGCTAAATGAGAGCATAAAAGTCAAGTCAGCCAGTCAGTTATACCTGACTCTGACCTATGCTTCTTTTATTATACTTCAATTTAAGAATCACCTAGATGTATGACAATGTCCAGTCTCTTTTATGAGAAAATAAAGAATGTGTTTTTCATCCATGATCTGTGTGATTTATTAAAAAAGGAAGAAATACACCCTCACACAATATTCCAGTAATGAACCTAGGAATTTATGTATATTATCTGTGGTATGTGATCTGGTGTATAAGTTGACTGCTACAGATGCATAAATTTCAAGATTGAATTAAAGTTGGACACAGGGCACTTTATGAAAAGCAGTCTGGATTTAGGTTATCTGTAGGTTTGCCATTGATCAGGTGATATATGATCAAGATAGTGAGATATAAAGTGACACATACTTGCAAGTATGGGATCCCATGCAGTTTGATATCTATGGATATGACATCTATGGATATGTTTTAAAGTAAAGATTACACATACACATAGCTCTCTATGAGGGTATATACATGTGCATGCACATATATGCACAAATATCATATATATTATATATTAATTATTATTAATTATAATTATTAATTATATTATATATATTATACCTTTGAAGTAATCAAACGAAATGTCTCGTCATCACCTCTCCCTCAATTTCTACCATTTTCTCCTTCCTTCCTTCCATCCTTTCTTCTTTTGTTCCTTCCTTCCTTTCTCCCTTCCCACTTCCTCCCACTCTCTGCCCTTCCCTCTTTCCTTCTACATTTATTTTTTACTGGTTTAAATTATAATCTTATATATTTAATATGTATAATTAAGCATATATAATATTATAATTATATTGTCTATTAATTATAATTATTAATTATAATATTGTATACTAAATATTTATATATTATATATTAATTAAATATTATATATAATTTATTATATTGAAATTGAAATGTTGCAGAAAGTGTTATATTTACTTCAAAGGGATAATTAGTAAAAAGAGATGTTTTGGGTGGAACTTAATCAAACATACCTGGTGTCATTGTAAAAATGAGAGTTTGGGGCACAGACATAGAGAAGGAAGACCACATGAAGACAGAGGGACAAGGTGGTCATCCACAAACTACAGAGAGAAGCTGCAAAAGAAATCAATCTGCCAACAACTTATTTTTGAGCAATACTTCCAAGAACCATGAAAAAATAAATTTCTGTTGTAAAGGCCACTCATTCTGTGGTATATTGTTATGGCAGCCCTAGAAAACTAATAAATCTGTACCAGCATATATGTATATATGCATGCATACATGTATGTGAGTGTGTATGCATATGAATTCATAAACAAGTAGATGATATTTTCATACCTGTATACAAATTGAGAAGACGATTTAACATGATCTTATTTTAAACTGTTCAATGAAACAATAAAACATAATATAAATATGTAGTTAAATAATGATAATAAATTAAAAAAATTAAAATCAATGAATTAACATGTTTCAGAAAAATTAAAAATCATTATTTTACCTCCATAATGGTTTTAAATCTTCAGAGGTAAATTTAAAAGAGAGTTCAATAAATGAAAATCATTAATAAGCTGAAAGAAAACATTTTAGTGTTTAGTGTGAAAATTTGATTTTATCCATACACACATTTTCCCCAAAAAGTCTTTTCATTGCCTCTTTTACGTCTTTGTTTCTCAAACTATAGATGATGGGATTCAGCATGGGAATAATGATGGTGTAAAATATTGACACTATCATGTCATGTTCCAGAGCATAGCTGGAACTTGGTCTCACATACATGAAGAGGATGGTCCCATGATAAATGGACACTCCAGTCAAGTGGGAGCCACAGGTGGAGAACACTTTCTTCCTCCCTTCAGCAGAATGCATCCTCAGAATGGCCAAAAGGATGAAGCCATAGGAGATCAGGACAATCAGGATGGTGACTATCTCAATGGAGCTCACAAAGAGGAAGAGCAGAAGCTCATTTATGTGAGTGTCAGAACAAGAAATGGCAAGTAGAGGAGGGATGTCACAGAATATGTGTCTGATTACATTGGATCCACAGAAGGAAAGGCTGAAAGTGGCCACTGTGTGTAAAATGGCATGAAGAATTCCACCAACATAGGAAGCAATGATGAGTGGCACATAGATCCTGGGTGACATGCTCACTGAATACAGAAGTGGGTTGTAGATGGCCACATAGCGATCATAAGCCATTGCAGCTAAGAGAAAGCATTCTGTGGTTCCAAAAGTAACAGCAAGAAATGATTGTGTTGCACATCCATAATATGAAATTATTTTACTTTTTGATATAAAATTTGCTAACATATTAGGGGTAATATCTGTAGAATAGCAGGCATCCACAGAAGACAACACACTCAGAAAATAGTACATGGGATTGTGGAGCCGGGAATCCAAGATGACCAATCCAATCAGTCCTAAATTTCCTAGGAGAGTAAAGAGGTAAACTGCTAGAAACAGGAAAAAGAGAATCATTTGCAGGTCATTGCTGTCTGTGAATCCCTTGAGTACAAATGCATTAACTTCAGTGTCATTCTTCATGGTTTAATGTCATAAAACATACATGAAGATTCAGAAGATCATAGTTCATGTTGCTATGAAAATAATGAACAATATTGTGAGTCAAAAGAAATTATATTTTTTAACATTTTGTTGTTGCATAATGATTATGCATACTAGTTGATTTATTAACTAGTTCTATTAGCATCGTTACATTAAATTACACTAAAACTTCAAGTGAGCAGTTAAAAAATCATTTTTATAAAATGAAATACATGAGATATTATAGAAGGAAACAGTCCACATGGATAGAGTGGTAAGAATTTCAGAACATTCAGATATGTGAAAAGACTTACTATTCTTCAGTAGAATTCAAGCCCTCTTTATTGTACATCAATGGGACAAATAATGAAGGAATATGTTAATAAAATTTAATCATTAAACTAACTTAAAATATAAAATATACTGAGTTGCATTGCTTTCACAGAGTAACAGATGTCTGTATTTTATTTTATGAGCTAATTTTTGAAATTGTTCTATCTTCACTAGGTTTTATTGGGATTGTCTGAATTAAACTAATGTTTTGAGGGGGAAGATGTAACACGAAATTTACATAACAGCATGTAACATTCATATTTCTTTCTCAAGTATTGCTTATTGCCTGATCCCTTTACAGTTATACAAGTGAACTTTATTTTTTTTAATTTTAACTCTTCCTTCCTTCCTTCCTTCCTTCCTTCCTTCCTTCCTTCCTTCCTTCCTTCCTTCCTTCCTACC
>NW_026000174.1:58847392-58852586 GCF_001458135.2 Marmota marmota marmota | reverse complement strand
GAAAGAGAGAGAGAGAGAGAGAGAGAGAGAGAGAGAGAGAGAGAGAGAGAGAGAAAGAAAGAAAGAAAGAAAGAAAGAAAGAAAGAAAGAAAGAAAGAAAGAAAGAAAGAAAATGTCCGAAAATGGATGGCCATCAAGACACTACTTTGATTAAAGATATTAGCTTTAAAGGACCACACATTTAATAATATGTTTATATGAAATGTACAGAATAAGCAAATACATGCAGATGAACAGTAGATTAATATTACTTCAGGAACGAGGTAAGAAATTAGGAATAACTGTTAAACAATATAAGTTTTCTCTTCAAAATGGTCAAAATGCACAACTGAAAACATACAAAACATACTAAAAACACTGAAAGTGAAATTGAAAACATGTATTTTGTATTTTGAAAAATTATCTAACATTTAGAAATTTCCCATATATTAATTTTATAAGCACAAAATCATATTCATAAAAATTCATCAAAAATTGAGAAGACTGTGTACTTATAATTTTATGATTTTTTTATTTTGATGGGTTTATCAGGATATTATTAAATCTGTTTTTGACTAGTGATAGTTTTGACTTCTGATGGATTTGTCAGAACTTGTTGAGACACCAAACACATCTTTAAAAAGCACAGACGATATTTCACATACAAACACACACATTCTGGATACATTTTAAACATTTCCATATATTTTTGAAATTTTTGCAGTTATTTCTATAACAGATGCTTACATTTACACCAAGGTATGAGAGGTGATATCTGATATTATTTCAATCTTCACAAATTTGTTTAGACTTTTTTGTGTCCTAATATCTGATCGATGTTGAGGAATGCTCCACGTGCAATTGGGAAGAATATGCATTCTTCAACTGCTAGACTTTATGTTCTATATGTGTCTGTTAAGTTCATTGGGTCTTCATTTATTTTTGGTCAATCACTAACTCCTCCTTTTGCCTGTTGGTGATTACACGTTTCCTTGATTGTCTTGATGTTTGTGGCAATGCATCAGTGTTTTGCACTTAAAGACATAGGGACTTATCGCAGTTTTCTAAGTTTGTTTTTGTCTGAGAAAGACTCAGGGCAGCATTCATGTTCATTGTGTTTGCAGGGTAGCTGTGGTTGGCATGGCTCTGCTAGGGCCTTGTTGGCAGAAACCATACTAGGGCACACTGGAACCCCAAGAGCTGATGCGGCATTCCTGAAGCCTGGGAGGCTGGCAGGCTATTCTGGATTATGTGGAATCTATGGCCATGAAAGTCAGATCAACAATGGTGCAAGTTGGAGATTGTCCTACAAGGACATGTGGCTATGTGGTCCTACTGAATGCCAGAGACTCAGTCTGCTGGTAGCTGCCTGAAATCTGGAGCTTGGACAATTGCATGCTAACGTGGGGAGTTTTAATACTGAGTATTCCTGGTTTGGATTTCGAACTTTTAGAAAATGTCCACCTCACCTCATCTTTAACTCTAAATTCGGGGCATGGTGGTAGTGATGATACCTGTTCACCTCTGATACAATTCTAAGATATCCCCTTCAATTTTTTTGTTCCTATTTCTGGTGGTTCAGAGAACATGGATCCTAAATGTCTGTGATTTAGAAGTTATTCCTTGTTAGAATATTTAGTTTTGTGTATACTCCTAAAGAAAAACTTTATAATCCCAGTACTGTCAAATACACTGTGGGCTCCTCCATGTATATTTTGGAGAGGGTGAGGTATGGCACTTTAAGGTAGAGTTATAGCAGTCTGTTTGAAGTTGTGTTACTGTGACCCATGGTAGGGCAGCTTTGGCTCCATCTGATATACACAGCTCAAAGGACACCTTAATGTATTTCTGGACACACTAGGTAGTGGTTGGTGTCTTTGGGATGTCAACGTGTAAGCTGCTTTGTGGAGTGCACTGATGTGTACACGCTGAGGTTCCCAGGTGACTGCTTAAAGGTTACATCTCCTGAGGATTTATCAATCAGAATGATAATTGAGTTAACTGGCATCTCGGGAACTCATAGCTGTGGCCCCACAAGATGTGCTGGGCACCTGAACTACTTTGCTGTTTGCTATGATTTTCTCCTCAAACAGTGCTTGTTAATCAGCCCAGAGGCCCAGATCTGTGTGCCTGGAGGGAGCCGCATCAGCTGGTTGTTTGTGTTGGGTGTGGTGGTGCAGGGGGCAGGCTTCAGGGCTGTTGCTGAATGTCTTGTCTTGGAGCACTGAGTACCCAAGCTCCTCTGCAGGGTTTTTTTGTTGTTTTTTTTAATGTCAGCAGAGAATGTGTTGATTCTGTACAACTGTAAGGCCTATAAATACAGCTCTTGGTAGATGGACTGTTACAAAGTAGTTTCCATCTTGTTTGTCTCATGGTGAGGGGCTTACCCATCACCAAGATGTGGGGAGGGTGTTAGTTGGCCTGTGTAAGTCTGAACTCCTGATGAGGCAGCAGGGAGAGTGCTTTTATTCTTGCTTCAGCTCTGCCTCTCTCCCCTTGTCTTCAGAGAGGTAAAGGGATTTTGGTATCCTTCAGCTTTCAACAATCCCTTTACAAGTTCCTTCATCAGCTCTCTTGAAGATGTTATTTGATTCCATCTATGGGTGGTGAGAAGCTGTATTGATTTAATGTGTCCTAGGGAGTCTAATTAGCTATTGGCTCTATAAATTGGCTGCTGTGCCTAGCACAGCTTAATTCCAAGTCCCTCCAATTCTAAAACTTTCTGATATTAATCCTGTGAGTTTTTACTCTGTCCACCAAATCTCTGTTCATCTGCTTCACTTCTTCTCTGTAGAGAAGATGAGTGTTGCTAACTAGATACTCTCTGCCACCTTTTGAGTCCAAAATCAAAATATTTTAAATACAATTCATGACAAGAAGGCACTAAAATTGAGACTACTTTTTTCCAGTTTAATGTTTAGTATGAAAAATTTATTTCATCCATACACTTATTTTTTTAAAAAGTTTTTTCATTGCCTCTATTACATCTTTGTTTCTCAAACTATAGATGATGGGATTCAGCATAGGGATAACAGTGCTGTAAAATACTGACACTATCATGTCATGCTCCAGAGCATAGCTGGAACTTGGTCTCATATACATGAAGAGGATGGTCCCATGATAAATGGACACTCCAGTCAGGTGGGAGCCACAGGTAGAGAACACTTTCCTCCTCCCCTCAGCAGAATGCATCTTCAGAATGGCCAACAGGATGAAGCCATAGGAGATCAGGACAATCAGGATGGTGACTATCTCAATGGAGCTCACAAAGAGGAAGAGCAGAAGCTCATTTATGTGAGTGTCAGAACAAGAAATGGCAAGTAGAGGAGGGATGTCACAGAATATGTGTCTGATTACATTGGATCCACAGAAGGACAGGCTAAAAGTGGCCACTGTATGTAAAATGGCATGAAGAATTCCTCCAACACAGGAAGCCATGATGAGTGGCACATAGACCCTGGGTGACATGCTCACTGAATACAGAAGTGGGTTGTAGATGGCCACATAGCGATCATAAGCCATGGCAGCCAAGAGAAAGCATTCTGTGGTTCCAAAAGCGACAGCAAGAAATGACTGTGTTGCACATCCATAGAATGAAATCATTTTTCTTTTTGATATGAAATTTACTAACATATTTGGGATAACATCTGTGGAATAGGAGGCATCCACAGAAGACAGCACACTCAGAAAATAGTACATGGGATTGTGGAGCCGGGAATCCAAGATGACTAATCCAATCAGTCCCAAATTTCCTGTGACAGTAAAAATATAAACTACTAGGAATATGACAAAGAACATGATTCTCAGTTCTTTATTGTCCGTGAAACCCTGAAGTATAAATGAATTAACTTCAGTGACATTCTTCATGGCTAAATGTCATAAAACAGACTTGAAGATCTTCAAAGATCCTAGTTCACAGCCCTATAAAAATAATGAGCAAACCTGTAAGACAAGTGAAAATTATTTTATCTCTTTATAATTTTTATTAGTTCATAATAATTATGCACAGTGGTACCATTTAACTTAACATACTTTGATCAATGTCTTTCCCCAATTCTTTTCCCTGTCTTCCCCTCCATCCTTTTCAGGATTCCCTTCCTATACTCTACTGGTCTCCTTTCTGTTTTTGTCAGATAGCTTTTCTTCCTCTTTTCTTTCTAACTTCCATGCATGAGAGAAAACATATGACTCTGGGCTTTCTTTTTCTTTTTTCACATAACATGATGCTCACGAGTCCTAATTATTTTTGTCAGTGTATAATTTCCACACAGTGGATCAGGAGACAATGAAACAATGGTGAGTGAAGTCTTGATGCCACTCATGCAAAATTATATGAATGGTGTAGTATTTTTTTTACTTAGTAGTTAAACTCATCCTTTCTAAATGCCATCAGGT
Source organism: Marmota marmota marmota (assembly GCF_001458135.2). NCBI lineage: Eukaryota > Metazoa > Chordata > Mammalia > Rodentia > Sciuridae > Marmota > Marmota marmota. The sequence continues at coordinate 58,848,212 of NW_026000174.1, read as the reverse complement.
CAAAACTATTGATTCATCAGAGAGTTCTATTAGCTGTTTCTTAATAAATTGCATTAAAACATCAAGTGAGGAGCAGAAAGATAATCTTTTAACATCTGAACACGTGAGATTGTATAGAAGTAAACAGATGACATAGAGAGAGCTTCAGAATTTCAGATCCTTCAGAAATTTTTTAAAATAACTTGCTACTTTCTTGTACGATTCAAGCATTCTATATTTTAAATTAATGGAACAAAGTATTGAAGGAAAAATAGATTAATAAATTTTAATATTTTATTTAAAATATAAAATATACTGAATTACATTGATTTCAAAGAATAACACATTTCTGAGTTATATTTTATGGGCTAATTTCTAAACTTGGTTCTATATCAAGTCTTACTGGGATTATCTAAATAATACCAAAGTTTAGAGGGTAAGATACAGTTAAACAGTTCACCATTTTATAATTTTGGAATCTTGACATTCTGTGAGTTTTGTTTACTCCCTCAATATCTGATGAAAAGTGGTAGAGTTATTCTGAAAAAGCACATTGTTCTCTACAGTTTTTATTTTTGTTTAGATGTAATTGAACATGAACTCAGTTATATAACAGCTAGTTAACTGCTAAGTCACAAAGTAGTTCCATAATCAAAATATTTACAAAACAGTCTTTATAAAATATATACTTAAAGATAAAAATGTAGAAATAGGTAATTGATGGAATAAATCTTTCCCCATTCATCTCATGATTAAGCAAATTAGGTATTGGAGTTACCTGTACATGAGTTCAGTTTCTATTTCGAGTAGGTGAAACTGTCTGCTAGAAAGTATAGATTTT
>NW_026000174.1:58817537-58847382 GCF_001458135.2 Marmota marmota marmota | reverse complement strand
TATATATATATATATATATCAATTATCTTTTTTTTTAAAGGAGTGAAATGTATATGACTAAAATGTAATGGGGGAAGTGTGAAGAAAAAGATTCCCTCTCCACTAGTATTAAAATGACTGCAATTTTGAGAAACAATTTGTAAATGTTTGATAAATATATATCAAATATATATTCATTATAATATATATATATATATATTAGGGAGAATATAGAACTAAAATGATTTAATATGGATGAGTCTCAAATATACATTTGAGTGAAAAGAGAAAAGGGGCATTCGCATGTGCAGAACAAGAGAATTAGCCTATCTCATCCTGGTACAGTGACACATACCTGTAGTCCCAGTTGCTCTGGAGGCTGAGGCAGGAGAATTGCGAGTTCAAAGCCAGCCTCAGCAACAGCAAGGTACTAAGCAAATCAGTGAGACCCTTTCTGTAATTAAAATACAAAACAGGGCTAGGGCTGTGGCTTAGTGGTCGAGTGCCCCTGAGTTCAATCCCCAGTCCCCCTCCCCCCGATAAAAAACAAAACAATTAGCATATCTCATTTAAAGATATTTAAAATGCTTGCAAAAACATTTTTTTTTTTGTAAATGAGCGTGTAAACATAAAGTTAGCCAATGACAGCTTGCATATGAATGACAAAATATAGACATGGCATATTTTGTATAAGATAATTTGCAAAGCTCCGGAACACATATTATAGGAAGACAACGGAGTATACAAAGAATTTCAATTTCATAAGTAAACTATAGGTCAAAGATAAATTGAAAATGGAATCCTATGTATATTAAATGCCAGTCATATTTCCCTATAATATTCATTATAAAAATGAATATATTTTAATTTAAAAAGTAAATATCTACATGTTAATATCTGTTAGTTTTCTTAAAATTAGTAGTCTACTTAGTTAACATATATGCATTTATGTGTGTGTCTGTGTGGGTGTGTGTGGGTGTGTGTGTACTTGAGTAACTTGTAAATAAAACCTGCATAACTATTCCAAGTATGAAAAGTTGGAAAAAAAGAAACAACTACTTTATTGCATGTAATTGACAATGTGCTATCAAAATGCATACAAACTTTATGAAAAACTATAAAATAAGGCACTTCAATAAGATGAAACAAAAATACCATTAAGCAGTAAAATCATAGTTATAATCATTCCAATTAAAGTATTTGTGGAAGTATAATTCTCATGCCAGAAGATTAAACCATTGTAAAAGGAATAATTCTTTGGCAATTACATTTATGCTGATGCACACCCTCCATCTCTGTCAAGTTCCATGCATTTCTGTCATTACAAACTATCCAGTAAATAACTTTTCCCCATAATTCCCTCCTTTGAGCCCCTGGCTACCATCAATGTATGCTCTGTTTTTATCTGTTGGTTTATTCTGGATAGTCCATATAAATGGAATCATAATACATACGGCCATGTGTGGCTAACTTCTTTTATTCTGCATAATTTTCAAAATCCAGACCTATTTCAGCATGTGTTATTAGATATCACTTTTGTGGTTAAAGGCATCCAATCATATATATTTCATAGTTTGTAAATGCATTATTCTTTTAAATATTTAAACTCATTTCACCTTTGGCTGTTATAATTAGTACTACAGGTTCTTATATTGTTAGATTGACTACTGTTAAGTATTTTGATTATATATCAGGAACTGGGGTTGTGGGGTCATATATTAATGATGTTTAATATTTTGAGGAATCCCCACAAAGTTTCTTTCAATAACTGCTCCACTTTCAGTTCCTATAAGCTATGTAGAAGGGCATTGCTTTCTTCACATCCTTGCCAACACGTGATATTTGCAGATATTTTAACTTTTAATAGTAGTAGATGTTAAGTGGTATCTTGTTGCAGGATTGATTTACATTCCTTAGTCACTAATGATGCTGAGCAACTTTTCATGCCTCTAGGTTCATTTGTATATTTATTAAAGAAATGTATATTCAAACTCTTTGGTTGTAATTTAATAGGTTACACACAAATAATTCTATTTGCATTAAATTTAAAAATTTCTGTGTATAATATTTTTTGATAGTGCTGGGTTGGAAATCTTGTCCTTGCACATGCATTCTATCACTGAGCTTTATCCTCAGACCTGGGTGTAATATTTGGATTATGATTTTTACTCTTTCCCTTCTCTTTATGTCTGTAGATCATTCTTGAAGATAAAAAGAAATTTTTCAATTGTGTGATCTGTTGGTAACTAAAGTACAAGGGACAAATATCACAATTTTATTTGATACTTATGGTAGGCTTACTCTTACTTCATGTAAATTAAGTAATAAAAACATCAATATTTGTAAAATTTTCTTTGTTTTCTAGGAAGGAGTCATGTACAATATTTATTTAGAAATTGGTATAAATCAGATATTGAGAAATACATTTTATGCCCCTATGAAATAAGCAACAATTTAAGGGATTTTTATTGGATGTTTAATAGCTAAAATATTTACTGTCAGAACATCATCCTGAATTTTAGTTCCCCCCAAATATTCTGCAAATGATTTCAAAATCTCTCTTACCTGTGGAATGGCAAATTTAGGTTTACTTATGTCATAAATATGGTTTGTTTAGACTGTTTATATTCACTTACTGACTGTTGATGGAGCCCAAAGGAGATGCCCCAAGGGGAGTATGACCCAATTAATTTCTGGTTCAAAATAATAGCATGATGATTCAATTCATAATAAAAGAGACAATGGCTCTGGAAAAAAAAGACTGCATGTCGATGAAAAAAATAAATGGAATTATTTTGTGTTTGATTCAAAATATTGGCTTATAAAATATATTTAAGATGCTTTAATGCTAGCTAAGATATGTTAAGACCTGTGAAATCACTGTCATATAGCTTTAGCATTGTTATTATTTCACTTCTCTGAAGCCCAGTTTTCCTCATGCAGATGATATAATCCATTCAACATTGCAAAAAAGTCTGTAATTATAGTAAACAATGATAATGTAAAATCACCATATGTTTTTCAATAAATCTAGCAAATAGGTTTTCAGTCTTGAAATATTACTCTGTTAAAAATATACACTGCTGTCTTTGAAGTGAATAAATTATGAATTTTGAGGTTATCAGAAGATTATTATTCAGGGTAACTGGCAAACTACAAAAGTGACATTTGTCTAATAAAATATTTACAATTTTCACATAATTTTAATCTCTTATACTTCTTCTACAAAGTATTTGTTCAATTCACGTGTCCATTTATGAAAGTGTTGTGTGCACATGTGTATGTGAAGATTTCTGAGTACTGTTTATTCATCCTTGTAAGAAGTATAGCTAGCAGGTTTTCCTCCATTCTGAAGGTTTTCCTTCAATATGATAATTATTTCCTTTACTGTGAAGCTTTTAAATTCGATGTCATCTCACTTATTAATTCTTGCTTTCCAGAGCTGTAGGAGTCCTAGTCAGGAAGTCCTTGCTTATGCTTATGTGTTGGAGTGTTTTTCTTGTTTTCTTCAAGCAATATCAATGTTTCAGATGATATACTTAGGTCTTTGATTCATTCTGAATTGATTTTTGTACAGAGTGAGTAATAGGGATCTAGTTTTATGCTTCTACATATATATTTCCGATGATACCAGCACCATTTCTTAAAAAGGCATTTTTCACATGTATGTTTTTCACACCTTTGTCAAGAATCAGATCGCTTTTACTGCATTAGTTTGTTTCTTCCTCTATTCTATCCCATTATCCAAGTATCTATTTTTAAGCCACTACCATGATGTTTTGGCTACTAAGGCTCTGAATATATTTTGATGTTGGACAGGGAGATACCTCCAGTATTGTTCTTTTTGCTCAGGATTGTATTAGCTATTCCGGATCATTTGCTTTTTCAGGGCAGTTTTTTCTAGTTCTTTGAAGAATGTCATTGGTATTCTTTTCAGCATCTTTCTTTTTTTCATTTATTAGTGCATTATAGTTAAAAGTATAGTGTAGTTGGGTTCATTTTGACAAAATCATACATGCACGGAATTTGATTACTCCATGTCATTTCCCGGTGCTCCTCTCCTCCTTGCTCTGCATAGTCTCCTTTTTCTACTCTATTAGTCTTCCTTTCACTTGTTTATTTATTATGATTTTCACTACCTCTCAGAATTTCTGAACATTTTAACATCCCTGTTATTTTTATCAATTTGAAAGAAATTTTTTACATTTCTTTTTTCATAAAAAATTTAAATAATAGTAATATGTTCACCTAGCTCAAAACCCAAAATGTATAAAAATTACACATTAAAGTGGTCCTTACATTTTCCCAGGGCTCAACCATTCTCCCTTACCCCAAACTTTAAAGATTAAAAGATTTAAAGATTTACTCCTGAACTTTAAAGATTCACAGACCTTTTGTAGCTTTATAATTGTATAATTGGTATTTTAATGGGGAGTGTATTGAATCCATACATGACATTTAGTAATATGTCCATTTAACAATATTGATTTTTTTGAACCATAAACATGGGAGTTCTTACCCATTTACTATTTTTGGAGTTTCAATATTTGTCATAAAATAGGAAATAGATTCAATCAGAGCATACATACAAATAAAAATGCATGCTGTACAAATTTGTAAGTGAAGTAGATACACTTAAGAGTCAAATCTGCCAATCAGTGGACCCTGACTCTGAACATGCTTCCCTTTTGTTAGTCTTCATTTTAACTAGAATCTAAATAAATTATAATGCCCAGTCTCTCAGGCTGATACTGCCATCATAGAATGAATTTGAAATTGTTTACTCTCTTTCTATTTCATGAAATAATTAGAGTAATGCTGGCATTAATTATTCTTTATAGACATGGTAGAGCTCAGCTGAGAATCCATTTTGTCCTGTGCTTTTTTTTTGTTTAAAGGCTTTTAACTATTTCGTCAGTTTCATTGCTTCAAATTGGTCTGTTTATTTTTTTTTATTGGTTGTTTAAAACATTACAAAGCTCTTGACATATCATGTTTCATACATTAGATTCAAGTGGGTTAAGAACTCCCATTTTTATATATCCTAATGTTTCACTTTGTTTAGAAATTTAGCAGTATCTTCTAGATTATTAAGTTCATCGGAGAATAAATTGTCAAAATAACTTCTAATGATCCTCTGGATCTAAGAAGAGTCTGTGGTGATGTTTCCTTTTTTATTTATTTTTTTCAGAAAGGAAGAAGCAAAATTCTTTAATTCTTTATTGCTGGTTGACATGATCATCTATGTAGAAAATTTTACAGATCCAACAGAACAACAAGTAGTTATAATGAGGGAGTTGAACAAGAAAACAAATCAATATACAGGAATAAATTACATTTTTATGTGCAAGAAAAATAAATTATATGTATATACAATAGAAATATTTAGAAATTCATACATAATACATATAATAGTATAAGTTATAAAATATTTAAAGATAATATTTTCCAGAAGATATTCAAGACCTAAATACTGAAAATTACAAAATATTGCTGAGAGAAATTAAGACTTAAGTTATAGGAGAAATAAATTTACCATATTCATTGATCATAAGACTCTATGTTATAAAGTTGTCAACTCTCAAGTTGATTTATAGACTCAGTGTAATCCCAATTACACAAAGCAGTCTTTTTGTAGTGATACTATTTTTTTGGAAATTAACAAATCAATTCAAAAATTTATATATAAATATGAAAAAGCTTAACTAGCCAAAACAATTTTGAAAATAAACAAAGTTCAAGGACATACATTGCATCGTTTTATGACTTATTGAAACATCTAGAAAACAAAACAATGTGTCATTGATGTAAAAATAGACCAATAAATAACTGATGCAGACTAAGGAGTCCAGTAAGAGATTTAGGCTTTCTAGGTCAACTGACATTGGATGAAAGTGAAAGGATGCTCTTGTCTACAAATGGTGCTGGACAATTTTCAAACCAAAAAGTGAATCTGACCCTTACCTCATACCATATGCAAAACTCAATTTGGAAATGAATATATTCCTAAAAAAGCTAAAACACTAAAAATTTTGGAAGAAAATAAAGGTGAAAACCTTAATAATTTGGGGTTTGGCAAAGATTTCTTCAGGTAGAACACAAAAACTATAAAATATACAAGAAACTAAAAAAAAAATAGACTTTATCAAAAGCATAAAGGTTTGTTCTTCAAAAGAATCTGTTAAGAAAATGAAAAAGCAAACCACAGATGGAAAATAAATCTTTCCAAAACATATACTAACATAGTGATGATTGTTAAATATACTGAAAGTATCTAAATTATATACATTTTAAAAAGGATAAAATTTATGTGAATTATATATCAGCAAAGCTTAAACAAACAAAAAAAACTATCTAACAAAGGGATTGTATCTAGATTATATAAAGAATTCTCACAGCTTGATAAGATGACAAATTATATTGTAAAAATTAAGCAAAAGTTTGAACAGATGCTCCACCAAAGGAGATACACTGGTATCTCCTTTTTTTCATCTCTAATTTTGTTGATGTGCGTCTTTTCTTTGTTGTGGTTGGTTTGGCTAAGAGTTTATCAATGTTATGCATATTTTCAAAGTACCAAATTTGTTGTTTTAATTATCTCTATTTTTTTCCATCAATTTCATAAATTTCAGTTCTGATCTAGTTTCCTGTCTTCTACAAATTTTGGAATTAATGTATTCATGGTTTGGTAGGGCCTTGAGATAAAATATTATTATTATTTTTCTTTAATTAAACCTATGGGCAATTTGGCATTGAGCTACATGCCCAGACCTTTGTTCATTATTAATTTTATTTTGAGATAGGGTTTCATTAAGTGTCTTAGCGCCTCACTATTTTGTTTGATTTAAGCTTATAATCCTCCTTCTTTAATGTCTGGAGCCACTGGTATTATAGGTATGTTTCACTGTGCTAGAGTCTTTTTTAATGATAGTGCTTAACATTATAAGCTTTCCTCTTAAAACTGCCTTCATACCATCATAGAGATTTTGATATTTTAACCTAATTCTCATTTGTTTCTAGGAAATTTTTATATCTTTCGTTATTTCTTCAACAATCCATTCCTCATTCAAAAGTGTAAAATTTAATCTCTAGTGTCAAAATATGTTTTTTCTTATATTGCTATTGATGGCAAATTTTATTTTATTACCATCAGATATGATTGATATAAGGAATATTCTCTGTTTTTCTTTGTATTTGCTAATACTTGCCATGTGTTGTAAATTACTATCCATTTTATAGAAGTATAGCTAAGAAGTAAATGAAACTGGTTGGTGATGGATGGAATATTTTATAGATGTCTGTTAAGTTTATTTGTTTATTAGTATATTTTAGCTCTGAAGGGTGTTTACTCAATGTATATCTTTAATACCTATTCATTGGTGAGAGAGGTATGTTGAAATTACCCAATATTATTGTATACAGGTACTTTTGATTTTTATATTGAGTGATTTTGTTTTATGTATTGTGTACACCAGCATTTTGGGGCATAATATATTGTTGGATGTATCCCTTAACCAGTATGAAGTGACCTTTTTGACTCTTCTTATTAATGTTGGCTTGAAGTCTACATTATCCAACATTTTCCATCCCTTCGTCTCAGCCTGTGGATATCTTTGCCTGTGAGGTAAGTCTCTTGTAAAGATATGTTTTGGTCTTGTTTTTCAATCTCTTCTGCAAATCTGTATCTTTAGATAAAATTTCTTAGACCATTTATATTCAGTGTTATTATAGAGAAATGATTTTTATTTCATATCATTTTGATTTATTTTTAATGCTTAATTTGTACTTTATTCTCTTTTAATCAACTATTTTTTTTCTAGTGAAATACATGCATACATTTGCCCTGATAATTATTTTTCATTTATTCTGTGTGAAATATTTCATTGACTATATTTTATACTGCTGACTTAATGGTTATGAGCTATTTATTTTGTGCTTAACATGAAAAATATTTATTTCATATTCCCATCAGAAGAATGTACTTATTGGATATAAAAATCTTGGTTGGTATCTGAAATCTTTTAGGGTATGTTGTAGATTATCCAAAACCCTCCTAATTGCTGGGGGCCTGGATTGAGAAATCAGTCAAAAACCTAATTTGCTTACCTCTAAATGTGACCTGCCATTTTTCTCTTGCAGCTATGAAAATTTTATTTTGTTCTTTATGTTAGGCATTTTAATTACAATATATTTTGGAAAAGACCTCTTTTAATCTTTTTTTGTCAGTGGGGGGGGAGAGAGAGAGAGAGACAGAAAGAGGGAGACACTTTCTTTTAAAAAATTATTTCTAAAAGCATTTTGTGTTTGGACTTCCATCTCATTCCATCTCATTCTCATCTCCTGAAGATTTATGCATCAGAATGATAATTGAGTCAACTGGACACTCTGGGACATACAACTGTGAACCCACTAGAGATGGAGCATGTGAGCTACTTTGCTGTTTACTATGTTTTTTTTTTTTTTCTAAGCTAGTGATTTTTGTCAGTCCAGAGGCCCAAGTCTGCATGCCTGGAGTGTGTTGCATCTTCTGACTCTTTCTGTTGGGTGTGGTTGTGTATGATGCAGGTTTCAGGGCTGTTGCTGAATGCTTTGGAGTACCACTCCCCTCAGCAGGAGTTTCTTTATGGAAGCATAGAACCTGGTGGCTCTCTACAACTATGGGGCCTGTGAATCTAAGCCTTTATGTTGTAGAAAAGATTCTACCCTGGCTGCAATGATGAGGGGTTTAACCACCTCCAGGTTGAGGTGATGAAGAACACTCCTGCTGAGGCAGTGAGGAACCCTAGGCTAAGGTTGGATTCCTTGAAAGTGATTTTTTTTTTCCTACTCAGCTTCACCCCACCCCACCTTCAGAGAGGGGAAGGCATTTTGGTATTCTTCAGCTTGCAGAAATTCTGCTACAATTTCCTTCTAGACAGTTTACTTAGATAGTCCATTGTAGAGATTTTTTCAAAGGTTTTATGTGATTCTACTGTTAAGTTGGGAGAAGCTGTATTGACTTAATATCTTCCAACCATTGTGATTAGCAGTGGAGTCTACACAATGGCTTCCCTGCCCAGCCCAGTCCAGTCAATTTCCAAGTCCCCTCAAGTCTTTAGTTGTCCAATATTGAGCTTTAGAGTGATTAGTCAGTTAACCAAACCTCTGGTCATCAGTTCTTTCAGTGCTTCATTTCTTCTCTGTGGAGAGGTTGACATTAGTATCATACATCCTCTCTGCCACTTTCTGAGTCCAAATAAAAATATTTTAATTAAAACATAATAAGATGACACTGGAAATAAGTCTAGTATTTTTAGTTTATTGCTTATTATGAAAACTCATTTTATCCATACACCAACTTTTTTTAAAAGTCTTTTCATTGCCTCTATTACATCTTTGTTTCTCAAACTATAGATGATGGGATTCAGCATAGGGATAACAGTGCTGTAAAATACTGACACTATCATGTCATGCTCCAGAGCATAGCTGGAACTTGGTCTCATATACATGAAGAGGATGGTCCCATGATAAATGGACACTCCAGTCAGGTGGGAGCCACAGGTAGAGAACACTTTCCTCCTCCCCTCAGCAGAATGCATCTTCAGAATGGCCAACAGGATGAAGCCATAGGAGATCAGGACAATCAGGATGGTGACTATCTCAATGGAGCTCACAAAGAGGAAGAGCAGAAGCTCATTTATGTGAGTGTCAGAACAAGAAATGGCAAGTAGAGGAGGGATGTCACAGAATATGTGTCTGATTACATTGGATCCACAGAAGGACAGGCTAAAAGTGGCCACTGTATGTAAAATGGCATGAAGAATTCCTCCAACACAGGAAGCCATGATGAGTGGCACATAGACCCTGGGTGACATGCTCACTGAATACAGAAGTGGGTTGTAGATGGCCACATAGCGATCATAAGCCATGGCAGCCAAGAGAAAGCATTCTGTGGTTCCAAAAGCGACAGCAAGAAATGACTGTGTTGCACATCCATAGAATGAAATCATTTTTCTTTTTGATATGAAATTTACTAACATATTTGGGATAACATCTGTGGAATAGGAGGCATCCACAGAAGACAGCACACTCAGAAAATAGTACATGGGATTGTGGAGCCGGGAATCCATGATCACCAATACAATCAGTCCCAAATTTCCTGTGACAGTAAAAATGTAAACAGCTAAAAATAGAACAAAGAGAATTATCTGCACTTCTTTATTGTCTGTGAAGCCCTGTAGTACAAATGAATTAACTTCAGTGACATTTTTCATGTTTAAATATCATAAAACTAGCTTGAAGATCTTCAGAAGATCATAGTTCATGTTCTATGAAAATAATGGGCAAAATTGTGAGTCAAAAGAAGAAGACTGTTTTTTAAAATATTTACTAGTCTATAATAATTATATATAACAGTTGGCATCACTGTGATTATATATACAGGCACTTAATGTACTTTGATCATTGTCCTATCCCTGTCCTCCCCTCCACCTTCCTCCAGATTCCCTTCCTTTATTCTACTTGTCTTCTATTTATTTGCATCACATAGCCTACATAGACTTTCTCGATTCTTGTTACATTCCAAGTTGTTAAGTGGAATAAAAAGAGTCAATCAAAAAGTGACTAAACCATCTTGCATCCACTGAGGAAGAATTGAAGCTGCATAAAAAATCAGTTTCTTATATGTGTGTGCCTTTGTGTGTATGCACACATTCTGATCACAAAACAGAAAAACACACACAAATAAACAAATATACACCAGTATTGAAAATTTGTGTGTGTGTTTTTCTGTTTTGTGATCCACTGATGGCTCTGCACTGTGAGTTTTGATTTTTTGACTAACCTATGTTTATATAGCTGAGGTCACAGAACAAGAGAAATGAAGTACCATTTTGATGAACATGATGAAATCTATCCATGTCTCTATGCGATTAGAAGTCACAGGGAATCCAGGGATCATGAAATTCCTGCCAAAGATTCAGTGACTTATCTGATACAAGGTAAGTAACCTGGTATGTGGAATCCAAATGAACCAAATTCCTGACTAAAACCCATGTGTAATGTCTGTCTATCTCTGGTTTTAACCGTCTTTAAAGCAGCTATATATTTGAATAGCCAAGAAACAACATAATGTAAGGTAAGAATACAAATTAAATATGTGCACCAATTTACTTTATAGTTATGGCTACTCATTTAAGATGACCATATAAATGATCTTCAGAGGTATCTATTTAAAATCATTTAAAATTTGGACACATAAAAATGATAAAAAGTTATAGAAAATATGTGTAACTAGAACATTGAGTCAGATATTTAAATATTTAGCCACAAGTAATATATTTCTGTAGTTGCTAATACACACTCAAATAATTCAATTGAGATTAAATATAAAAATTCTGGGTGTAATTTTGTTTTTGACAGTGCTTGGCTTAAACCCAAGTCCTTGCACATGTCAGGCAACTATACTATCATTCAGCTTTAGCCCCTGGGTCTAATATTTAGATTATGGTTTTTATGTCTGTCCCCTCTCTTAATGTATGGGTTAATTCAGTAACAAAACAATGGAATTTTATCAGTTGTGTAAGCTGTTGATAATAAAAGTACATAGAAACAATATTAAAGTTGCATTTAAAACATTACAGCAGATTTAGTTTTACTATGTGTAAATAAAATAATAACATCAAGTTGTTTCAATATTTTTTTGCTTGGAAGTATTGGTTTTCAATACTTATTTAAAACTTGGTATAAATCAGATATTGAAAAATGTATTCTACTTCCCTATACAACAGGATAGAATTAACGAGGTTTATACTGTTTAATAGCTAAAGTATTTAGTACCAAAATGTGATCCTGACTTTCAATTCTCCAACATATTGTGCAAATAATGTCAAAATTTTTCTTACCTGTGGCATACTAAATTCAAGTTTAATCATGTTTTAAATATGGTTCATTTAAGCTATTTATGTCAACTAACTTTACTATACGTAGAGCCCAAAGGAGATGCCCCAATGGGAATATGACCCAATTATTTTCTGGTTCCAAATAACAACATGATGATTTAATTCATAATAAAAAGAGATAATGGCTCTGGATAAAAAAACACTGTATGTTGACATAGATAAAATGAGTGAAATCATTTTGTGTCTGATTCAAAATGATGGCTTAGAAATACATTTTAAGATGCTCTTATGTTAGCTAAGAAATCTTAAACTCTGCAAATATACTGTCACATAGCTTTGACATATTATAACTTCACTTCTCTGAAGCCTGGTTTCCTCCCATTGATGACATAAGCAACAACTCATTCATGACATTGCAACAATTCAGTAACCATGGTGAATAATAATAATGTAAAATAATCTTTCATGAGAATTTTAGAAGATGTAATCCCAGAGGCTCAGCTTCCTGAGCCTCTGGGATTACAGGCGTGCTCTACTGCACCCAGGTTAGCCATATTTCAGAGAATGTAGAAATGCCCTCAAGGAACATTTGTCACATGAGCACTAAAGCTAATGTATAGATGAAATGCAAAACTGAGTCTCTTTAACATATTTAAAAATGAACAGACAACAAATACTGCCAGAAACATGTGTAAGGAATTTGATGATAATAGAAAATTGATCAAAACTGAGACAAAACAAGTAGAAAGTTTAAAATGCATACACACTCTCTCTCACACACACACACACACAAAAAAAAAAAAAAAAAACTGTCCTTTGAAACAGTTCATAAGAAAGAAAATTACAAAAATCCTCAACAAAATACTACCAAAACAAATTCAAAAGCATATTAAAAGGTTAATTTTATCAAATGAGATTTATCCCAGGGACAGAAAGGAAGCCAGAAAACAATAATGTGATCTCTGTATATGCAAAAAAGGCATTTGACAAAATTCAACATTCCTTCGTGATAAAAAACATTGAGTAAATTATGTGTGGAAGGAATGCAGTTCAACACAATGAAGGCCATGTGTAATAAGCCAACAACCAACATACCAGATGGGGAAAAGCTGAAAGGTTTTTCTCCAAGACCTAAAACAAGAGGAGGATGTCCCCTTTCTCCATCTTTGTTCAACATAGTACTGAAGTCCTAGCCGGAGGAATCAAGTAAGATAAACAAATAAAGGTCACTTATATTAGAAAAACTGTGTCAAATTGTCATTGTTTTCAGATGACAAAATCTTAGATGCATAAAATCCCACAAACACACCAAAAAGTCTTTTAGATCTAGTGAATGAATTTAGCAGTGTTGCAGGGTAAAATAATCAACACAAAAATCAATAACATGCCAGCATAAAGTTATCAGAAATGAAAATGAAGAAAGTAATCTTATTTATAACATGTACAAAACCAAACCCCAAAAGCTAGAATAGATTTTACCAAAGAGAGACATGATTTCTACAATGAAAATTTTAAAAACATTGATGAAAGAACTTGAAGAGGATAGAAAAAAGTGATAAGACATTGAATGTTCATGTATAGGGTGAATCGATATTCCTAAAATGTTCATATTACCTAATGTGATCTATGAATTCAATAAATCACTGTCAAAATATCAGTGGCATTCTTCATGAAATTAGGGACAAAACAATCCTAAAATTCTTCAAAACTTCAAATTTATCCTGAGCAAAAAGAACAAAGCAGGAAGAATTGCATTATTGACCTTAGTATATACTACATATCTGTAGTAATCAAAGCACCATGGTATTGTCATTAAAACAGACATGTAGACTGATGGAAGAAAATGCACAGCAAAAAATAAATCCATGAAACATACAACCAACTGAATTTTAACAAAAGTTTTAAAAGCATTCATTGGAGAGAGGATAGTCTTTCAAAAAAAAAATGTGCTTGGAGAACTGTATCTTCACATACAGAAGAATGAAAGTAGATCTCTATCTCACCCCATTTATAGAAATAAACTAAAAATGGGTTTAGACAAATTTAAGATATGAAACTACTCAAAGAAAATATGAAATAAATGCTTTATGCAGTGTATGGGCAATATTTTTTACAAGAACCCACAATCACATGAAATAAAAGCAAAAGAGAAAAATGGGATTACATCCAGCTAAAAAGGTTGTGCATAACAACCTATAGAAGAGCCAACCTAGAGAAGGGGAGAAAATATTTTTAATCTACACATTTGACAAAGCATTGATATCCAGAATACACAAGATCTCCAAAATCTCAATAGTAATATATAAATATCCCAATTACAAATAAGCAATGGGCCTAAATATGCAGTTCTCTTAAGAAGTCATATGAATGGCCAATAGGTATATGAAAAAATGCTCAATATCACTGACCACCAAGGAATTGCAACAAAGAACTACAAGAGATATTACTTCATGCCTGTAAGCAATGAAAGTATCAAAAACATAAAGAAGCACCAGTAAGGATGTCAAGTAAAGACAACACTTGTTGGGAATGTACATTAGCACAGCTATTATGTCAAACAGTTTGGAGCTACCTTAAAAAATAATTAAAAAATAGAACTACCACATGATCCAGCAATGTTACTATTTAATATTTATCCAAAGGAAGGATGAATAAAGATTGATTAATGAATACTAATTTATACTTAGCTAAGAGCAAGAAATTCTGGTGCTCTATTACACTGTAAAGTGGCCACAGAGAACAATATTATACAGTCAATTTCAAACAACTAGAAGAGGGAATGTTGAAATTTCTCACCATGAATATATGACAGATGTTTGGGGAGAATTTTTAAGCTAGTTAAGACATTAAAAAATGTCTATCAAAATAATGCAACATATCCCCATTAATATGCATACTTTATGTTTTTAAGTGTCAGTTAATAAATTAATTTTAAATTAATTTATATTTTTTTCTGAATTGGTAGTAAATTATCTGTATACTAAAAGTATAAAAAGAGAAAACACAAGATGTACCAACGATGAAGAAGTAGAATGTTAAAGAAAACATTTTTAACAAAATTTTAGTACAAAGAAAGTTGATTAATGAGAAAATGGAATTTTTGGTAAGGGATATGGTAACAAATGGCAGCAAATTCTTAATAGAATCAACAGATCTTCTGCAGGCACAAAATGTTTAGGAAAAATAAAGCATTAACATGACTTATAAGATATAGAACACGTGACTTTTCAAAACTCACTGTTAACAAGGAAAATCAATTTCCTAAGTAGGAATCTCAGAAAAAATGAATTGGAAAAAAAAAAAAAAGGCGGGGTGGGGAGGTAAGGCTTTCCATTCTCCAAGGTGCAGTTGAATGACCACCCAACCCCTCACATAGCATCAAAGCAGATATCCTGTCCCAGAGGAACTGGAAGACTGGAAGGGTGCCCTGATTCAGAGAATCCCAAAAATATGCAGCATGTCTTCCTTCAGTAGGAGATATGTTTATCTTAATGGAAAAATATTTGAGGAGCATGTCACATGAGTAGGGTAGAGACAGTGGGAAAAGTTTAAATAAGTGATGAAGTTCTTGGAAGATGGTGGACCCTACAAATCCTGTTAAAGCAATATAAAATGTCTGAAGACAGATGACCACTGTGAAAGGCAATACCTGTCTGGCTATGGGACTGAAGGAAATCCAGATAGAATGTTCACAGATAAAACTCCAGAGTGTAAACATATCACATTTTTTATTCATTCCTCTGTTGATGGACATCAAGGTTTATTTCATCCTAAGCACATCTTAAGCACCTCTCATATTTATTGTGGCATCTTAATGCCACAATAAATATCAGAGGTGCAAGTATCTCATGAGTATGCTGATTTCTTTTCATTTTGATACATACACAGAAAATTAGCAGGATCATATGGTAGATCTGTGTTTAGTTTTTTGAGGAACATTTGTAATATTCTTCATAATGAGTATACAAATTTATATTCTCATCAAGAGGGAAAAAATTTCCTTTTTCTCAATATATGTGTCAGCACTTTTTATTTTTTTGTCTTTTTTATAACAACCATTTTTAATTAGAGTGAGATGATATTTTATTGAATTTTCTATTTACATTATTCTGGTGACATAAAGAAGAATAAAACTGGTTTAGTTATTTGCAGCACAATTGAGGACATTAAGTAAAGGACATTAAGTAAAGCAAAATGAAAATCAGGTGCATAAAGCCATTACTGCATGTTTTTTCTCAAAAATGGAAACTTAAAAAGTCAAACTGAAGATAGAATAGTGATTACTAGGTCTTGGAAGGGATCAGGGGAACGGGATAAAGGGAGTTTAGATAATGGGTAACAAAACACAGATAGTAAGAATACATTCTGGTGTCCTTCAAAATAGTGAAGGAAATGTAATTTACAATAATATACTATATATTTTATGAAGACACATAAGAAAGGAGCTTGAACACTCCAAACATTCCAAACACTCCAAAAAGAGCTTGAACACTCCCTCTCTAATTAAAGAAATTCTAATCACCCTGATTTTATCAGTGCATGCTGTATGCATATGCAGAAATATCACACTGAACCTCATTAATTTATAAAATTAATTCAAATCTATAATATTAATTAATAAAAAGCTTATACATAAATCTTAGTCCTGAGAGTTAAAATAACTTTTCAATAACTATTTTAAGCACTGGTAAATATATAAGAGTGACTGTGTAAATATGAAACAGAAAAATACAGCTGGATTTACCTCCAATCTTACATGAACCTCCTTCTGATCCTTCATATGCTTATCACACTGAAATATAAAGATAAATATGAGGATCACAACTGAATCTTATGTAAGGATATTATGGTATAGAAGGAGCAAACAATAAAATAGCATTTTAAAAGTTACTAAAATCAGAACATAAAATAATGCCATATTAATAGCCTACCAAATATGTATTAAATTTGCTAAAACAAGATAAAAATAAATATGACTAGTGGAAATTAAAAGAATATACAGAGATAATTCAGAGAGCTTAGAGTGTTAAACCAGTAATATAACTTCACACAATATAAAGCAAAACATCATACAATGAATAATGTAGTAAAACACAAGAGGAAGTAGTTATCATATAAGGTTACTATTAAAACACAAAGAAAAACAAGATATAAAATAGTGATATGAAAGAAAATTAATCAAAAAGAGAGAAAACTGAAATTGATGAAAGTAAAAACAATAAACTAATTTTTTAAAATATTAGATACTTATACAATTATGAACACACAACAACTGTTTACAAGCTGTGTCATTAATAAGAAAATCAGTAGGATGATAAAACCAATTCAAATGATAACATTTAAGTAATATAATCTAGGAGACCTTATTAAAACAATTACAGTACAAGAAGGTTTTGCTTCCCTTTTAATTTTATTAAAGAAAATAAATAGAGGAAACATCCTAAATGTACAACTGATGAATTTTTACAAACTTAACTTAAAAAGACTAAGATAAAGAATACTATCACCACCACTCCTAGTGGATTCCCTTTTCCTATCTACCAGTCATTATCACCCCTCCAAAAATAATTCAACTTCCAAAGCTGTAACAATTATAGGCAATCACTAGATTTTTAAAGCCAGAATTTTGAATTTTAATTCACATACAGAAAAATAAATACCAGTTATATAAATTATGCGAATCACATTCACTTGTATAAAAAATTCAAGTTATGAAATATACTTATCACCCTAAAAACATTTCTTCTTGCCAGTTCATATTAAATCAACTCCCATCACCTCTAGTTCTGGTAATTGCAATGACGTTTTCCATTGTTAAAATTTTGCCATGTTCAGAATGTGACAAGAGTGGAATCACATTATTTGCATCATTCTCCCTTCGGTTTCTTTCACTTAGCAAGAGGCACTTGAGATCCATCCCTGTTATCTGATTACAGTATTTTTTTTCCCGTTTTAATCACTGAATAGTCTTCCATTATTTAAGTGTACCATTATTATTTTATCCATTCACTCATTGTTAGACTTTGGTTTGCTTCACTTATATACATAAATTTAAGTTCCCTCCATACCTTTTCAGAACTTAAAAAAATCCATTTTTAATGTTTGATAATATTCCATTGTCTGAATATACTATATTTGAACAATCTATTTACATTCTGAAAGGCATCTTGGTTGCTTTTAAGTTGGGGCAATTATAAATATGGCTGCTATAAACATCTGTGTGCAGGATTTTGAGTAGACTTAAGTTTTCAAACTTTGTGTGTGTGTGCACACATGTCTATGTCTGTGTGTGATTATTGCATTTTGAGCAAAAATTTGTAAGAAACCTCCAGAGTGTTTTCCAGAGTAACTGTACCATTTTTCTTTCCCACCATCAATGAAAGAGAACTCCATTTACTGGACATCCTACCTAACATTTGGTGTTCTAGATTTCGGTTGTTTTGATGTGTAGCAATATCTCACTTTTACCTAAATTTACATCTTTCTGATGAACTATGACATGGAGCATCTTTGAGTTTGCTTACTTATTATGTAAGTAATAATACCTTTTGTGAGGTATCTGTTGAGGTCATTGACCTAAGTTTTAAGGTCATTTTTACCATTTATCAAATATTGTTTTCTTTTCTTTTCTTTTTTTTTTAAAGAGACAGAGAGAGTATTTTAATATTTATTTTTTAGCTTTTGGCGGACACAACATCTTTGTTTGTATGTGGTGCTGAGGATCGAACCCGGGCCGCACGCATGCCAGGCGAGTGCGCTACCGCTTGAGCCACATCCCCAGGCCCAAATATTGTTTTCTTATTGCTGAGTTTTATCAGGTCTTTGTATATTTGTGGTAAGAGTCCTTTATCAGATGTTTCTTTTGCAAATATTTTCCCTCATTCTGTGGCTTGTTATTTCATTCTTTTTGCCATCCACACACATATACTTTACAATATTTTGAATGATTTATGACCACAGTTAGGTACAAGTCTCTACATTAGTATGTGACAGTCTGAAAGGGAGGAAAGATTCCAAGGAACTGAAAAGGCTGACCTTTAACTAGCCAGATTTCTAAAGTTATGATATTCTATGACAAAGAACATTATCTGTACATTACACTAATTCTCCTATCAATACTTGCTGTTCAGGGTTAACAGTTTAGTTATGGGCATTTACATATTATATCTTCCATTAAACTTTCAATGAGCTTAAATCTATTTTATACCACTTAGAATAATAGCACTTCAAAATTTAGATAGTATAGTTAGAGATCTTTATTGAATGATTATACATTCTATCCTAAATTATGCTTTCATATGAGCTCATTTTATACATGTGTAAAACATATTAATAGAATTAAACAGGTCATATTTCCATGAAGAGGAAAGTAGATTTCAGAGACAACCCAATGACACAAAATAAGTATCAGAAGTGGAAATATATGCTGATTTATTAGACTTCTTTTCTAGGCCTAAGCATGCATTAAGCATTCATTTTATACCAAGTGCCAATGCACATACAGTCATCTTTTTTAATCATTTTTATCATGTACTCCATTGCTACAAATCATCCATTTGTTTACCATGAGAAAAAAAATAATGACACTTTCATGTCCCTGAAGAGAATTACTGTGTTTCCTACTTGGAACATCCCTGTGGACTTTTAGAAGAGCTCAAGGACCTGACATAAGAATGAAAATTCACAATATGCACAGTTTGCCTTAGCTGAGAAGTTTATTTGCAAAGGTAAGAGGCAAGGCATTCTTTCCTTATGAAATACTTAGATCTGTAACCTTGAATTCGGAACTAAAGTATATACGTTAGTAGTACTAAAAATGCATTTACATGAAAATGTTTTAATTGTAAAGTTTGAAATATATGTATATGCATGTACATATATGATTAAAATTCATAAAAAATTTCCAAATTTTACTAAGGTATAAAAAATAAATAGGGAATTATAAAAGCTGTATTTCTTCATGGTCTTGAATAATCAAGGGACTACAAACAAGAAGATAAATATTTCTTCTTTTTGTTATAAATGTATACCATATATATATATACACACACACACACACACACACACACACACATATATAATACACACACAAACACACACACTAAGTACTACTCTAAGAGAATTTTACATAAGTGGACTGTATTACAAATTGAATTACATACCTGTCAGGGACTACAGCAGGGGAAACAAGGAGGGTTCCCTCTATATTTCAGTTAATAGAGCTGTAAACTAAGAATTTGTTTTGATTTTATTGATAAAATATAACTGTCAACATAAGGTGGTAAAAAAGGAGTTATAGTTATAATTTAGAAAAATGATAAAATGGATAAAAAACATTAATTTTCAATCCACCACTGGTTACACATTAATCGGGGAATTTTTTTTCTTATGAAGGGATACAAATGAATTTAAATTTTATTTCTAGTTAGGAAATTTACCTGGGAATAACTTAAGATTGTCTTTAATCCCATGGTTTACTGAAGTTGGACTGCTTTATAAAATAATTCATGTATGTGAGGATCTGATTTTGCCTTGCTTTCAGATGATCCTGGAGCTATGGCATGTCATACTGAGTCTGCAGTGTGGCCAAGAGGATAAAGCCTCGGTGTGGATTCACAGAAGTCTGGGCTTGAATCCTGGCTCTGCTACCAACTGTGTGACTTGCTTAAGTTATCTGTCTTCTCTTCAGTAAGGGGATGTGGAATCACTTATTCTACACGTCAATCTCATGAAGATTACATAAGGTAATGCACACAAAATATTTTACCCCTGGTGAAATCTGCACACCGTGAGAGCTGCTGTCTAGCTTTCCTTCTTGATGAGCACAGGTTTGTAATGCTATTCCCATATATGCCCAGTGATTGTGTTTTCTGTGAGCATTAAGGAGCTGATTTTCCTCGTCTTCCAGACTCATTATTTTTGGTTGAAAATTCCACAGTCTACATTTTGGCTTTCCAAACTCTGTCAAAGTGAAGTCAGATAGAATAAACACAATCAGTTCTACTTTCCTAAATTATTACTTTGACAGAAATGTCTGTGTTGTGAGCATTTTGAAAATATATCTAGATATCACACTGCTGGTCTCTCTTGCCTCTATTTCCCTATAAGAGTAAATATGGACTCTAAAGAGGCATGGTTTAGAACAAAATATACTGTGACTCATAGATCTCCTTACTCTACAGCCGAGCTCAGAGCCATCAAAGTTTACTAGAAAAATATTTTACCAGACATAGTAGGGGAATATATTTAAACATATTAATTATTGTACTGTCATAACAGGAGGCATACTACAGTAATGCAGATGCACTTTAAATATAATATACTATAGAATATTGGGATATTAGGTATCATATCATTGGAATAGTGTGTGTGTGTGTGTATGTGTGTGTGTGTGTGTGTATGCCTTCTTGTTTGGAGCCCATTGATTATTCAAGACCATGAAGATATACAGTTTTTATAATTCCCTATTTTTATGAAAACATTTTTATGTAAAATGCATTTTATCTTCTCATAAATAGGTACTCTCTGGTGATATCTCATTCATGTAGTTGAACAAGACAAAAATTTTGGTCAATCTTAATCTTTCTTTCAGAAGAACTAACTTTTCCAAGCTCACAATTGTCAATAAATAGTAATTCTGAGCTTTTAATATAGGGGTTTAAAGTCCAAATAAATGTGAAGGAATGGTCATTGCCGCAGTCCGGCTGCAGCAAAATAATCAGGGGGGTGACGAAGAACTTGTGTACGTTGATACAGCAGGAGTAGGAGCCGTTTATTGCAGGACAGGAGCAGTATTTATACATTCCACACAGCTTATCTAATTAGCATAAACTAGATACATCAGTCAACCAATAAAGAATTTCCACACTTAATGGCTTGTTTTTGTTACTTCTCAAACCACTCCCTCTGGCATTTTGCCAGGCACCATCCAGACTTGTTTACGAACTCTAACATTCCCCTGGCAAAATGCCAGGTGTTATTTTGACTTGTTTACAGACTCTAACAGGTCATGAACTGTTTTTGAGACAAATGTATCTAAAAACTATACCCCAAAATTTGTATGTATAATCATCTTATTTATTGAAATATTTGAATTCAGTTAAAATAATGTGTTTAAAAAAACCCAAAATGGAAAACATGATGATGTTTATTTCAAGAATAAAAATGAAAAACAAAAACTAAAACTAATTTTCATATAAAACACATTAAAATTATTCTTACTTGGTATACAAGGTGCCCCTCCTTTCAGAAGAATTCCTATTGTGGTTTTCAACCTTGCCCTTCAGTACTCTTGGAATTAAGCAATTGTCATAAGAAAGGACTTGATATGCTTTGGTCAGAAAAAAATGCCCTGAATGATGAACTAAAATGTAAGTCTAACAAAACAAATTTCTATGAATGTTGAACTGAGACTACATAAGCAATAATTCTCACCCTCTTTTCTTTATTTCAACTAAATGTGATCTTATAAGTGTGATTAATTCAATTAAAAAAAGAAACTTTAATGGAAATCATCCCATGGACTTTGTATGGAACCTAGAATATGCATTCAGTTTGTGAATTTAAAGATGATGTACTGTGAAAACAAGTAAAGAAATCTGACAGAAAATAAATGTAAAGTTAAGGAAATTTACTTGGCAGATTTTTTTAATGTGACAAACATATCCAACAGCTGATTAATTTTTTCAATTCATTTAAACAGAATAATGCTTCCACTGGAATACATCATCTTCACCATTGCGCACTCTTTAATGGCAAGGATTTTGCTATGCTTTTCCAAAGCCCAAACGTGAGGACTTAATTGACTGGACTCTACTTTTGCAGGATATTGCTCTTAGAAAACATAAGTGTTAACTTAAATGTCAGGGACACCATCAAATATGGATTTATCCAGGATTCAGTTCAACAATGCTACTGAAGTCACAATGTTTATATTTTTAGGCTTCACAGATGATTTCTACCTGCAAGTTTTCCTATTTTTACTATTTCTTGGCATCTACCTTTTTACTTTGATAGGAAATTTGGGACTGGTTGTATTGGTCATTGAGGATTCCAGGCTCCACAACCCCATGTACTACTTTCTGAGTGTCTTATCATTCTTGGATGCCTGCTATTCCACTGTTGTCACCCCAAATATGTTGGTCAATTTCCTGGCAAAGAAAAAATCCATTTCACTTTTTGGGTGTGAAACACAAATGTTTCTCTTTGTTACTTTTGGGACCACGGAATGCTTTCTCTTGGCTGCCATGGCTTATGATCGCTATGTGGCCATCTACAACCCACTTCTGTATTCAGTGAGCATGTCACCCAGGGTCTATGTGCCGCTCATCATTGCTTCCTATGTTGGTGGCATTTCCCATGCTACTATACACACAGTGGCCACTTTCAGCCTATCATTCTGTGGGTCCAATGAAATCAGACATGTTTTCTGTGATATCCCTCCTCTCCTTGCTATTTCTTGTTCTGATACTCACACCAACCAGCTTCTCCTCTTCTACTTTGTGGGCTCTATTGAGATAGTCACTATCCTGATTGTCCTGGTCTCCTATGGCTTCATCCTGTTGGCCATTCTGAAGATGCATTCTGCCGAAGGGAGGAGGAAAATGTTCTCTACCTGTGGCTCCCACCTGACTGGAGTGTCCATTTATCATGGGACCATCCTCTTCATGTATGTGAGACCAAGTTCCAGCTATGCCTTGGATCATGATATGATAGTATCAACATTTTACACCATTGTGATTCCCATGTTGAATCCCATTATATACAGCTTGAGAAACAAAGATGTAAAAGAGGCAATGAAAAAATTACTTGAGAGAAATTTGTTCAAAAATAAAGTACATTTTAAGAATTGATTAAATCTAAAAATAATGTTACCTGTAATTTGATATCTGCATGTTCAGCAAACTAGAGAAAAATGCTGTTGATTTCAGTTAATAGTGATATATATGCTAGAATATGTTAAAATAAAATGTTAATTAGCCCTCCAAAGCAGCATGTTAGAAATGATGATATATTAAATTATTTGTATACCTTCCTATGTTCAAACTGGTCTGCATTGAAGAATCATTAATGCACATATATTTGTTTTTAATTAATTGATAAATATGTTGATTTTCAGTGACTATGAAAGGAATAATGTTCTCAAGATTGTATGACTTCATATATGTGTGCATTGCTTATAATGAGTTTCTATCACCCAGGATGAATTTAAACCTGATTGTTCAATCCCTGTTCTGCCAAATGTTACTATAATTGCCCAATTTATCCTACATACTCAGATAAAACTAGGCATCTGTTACATGTTTTGCCCCTTTTGACTCTAAACCATAGATATTTCTTCTATTATTAGTCAATTTCCCTGTTCAAAAGGAGAAATTGAGTAGATCCATTCCAAGATTCCAAAACATAAATGAAGCTTTTTTTTTTTTTTTTTTTTTTTAGGATTATACTCAAGGACTGGTAAACAAGTGAAAATATGGCTTAGAGAATAGCATAGAAATGGCTACTACATGTGACTATTTCAAGATCAGAAAGTTAGATTTCTTAGAAGCTGTGATCCTTGTTGCTATATGCAAGATGTGAGCTCAGTTCCAAGACCTGTATTTGTCCTCTATTTATAAGGAAAAATCTTACATTTGTTCTCATTCCACAAATTTGTAGCCAATAAAAAAAAGACCCATAAATGGAAACACTCTTTTTTTTTTACTGTAATTCATATCTCTTTCTGCATTATTACACTCTTTATTTATTATTGGTTCTTTTTATTTTTTTTCAAAATTTGTTTACGTAAAAAGTAGATATTTACATTTTAAAATGAAACGTGTTTTTTTTTCCCCAAAGGAGTGATTTTCGTGTGATTCTATGAGAATATAGCAATCAAAATAAAATTCCAATCATGCTCAATGGCACACACCCACAATCCAGCAATTCTTCAGGCTGTGGCAGGAAGATTATAGTTGGAGTCCAGCCTCAGCAATTGAACAAAATGCTGTCTCTAGATAAAAAATTAAAATGACTATCTATGTATTTCAGTTATCAAGCACCCTTGGATTTAATCCCCAGTAATGAAAACAAAAATAAAAATTCAAAATTCCTCTTGTGATATAATACATAAATGTGTGTTTGAAATTTCAAATAATAGCTTGTGGTAATTCATTTTCTAATTTCTTCTAACCTATTATGGGAAGAGGAGCCACACAATTCTATTTGAACAAGTATATGTTTGAAAGTAAAATGTACATTCAAAATTCTCCTTAAAAATAAAGCAATATAATTTTCAGAGACATATACTGACAACATTGTAGACAAACTTTAAATCTATAAAAATCAAGCTTACATCTATATATATAAACATATAAATATATAAATATATAAATATATATATATATATATATATATATATATATATATATATGATTTTTACAGCCAAAAATCTGAATTTTTCATATTCTGATCTGAGGAGAATTTTCTGTAAGAAAAAATAACCTACTTTAAAATATTTCTAGATATATCTTATAAAATTATTATAAAATATTTCTTATAAAATAAAAGATATTACATCTCATCAGTTTCATTCTTCAGGATTCAACCAAATTAGCATATTACAACACATTATGAAATGTTTTACTCCAGGTTTTATTCTAATTTATTGGTTTTATTGCTGTTTCAAATTAGAATATATAATCATTATGAGGACAAATAAAATATGAGCACAGGTATCTGGGATGATCTCATTTATAACTGGTTAAAAATCCATGTCAAGTTTAAATATAGGAAACTTACCATATCTTTCCTTTAGCAGCCATACCACAGAAGCCAAATGATGGGGATAACCATTCCCCCATCATTTACCATTGTCCAGGTCAGTGTAAAGGAATGACTATATTTAACACCCAAGTCAATTAACTTTTTTTCTATATAGTTCAGATAATTAACTTCTTTACCTTTAAAATAACACTTTGACTTCCCTGGTGCTCATGGGCCTTTTTATCATTTAAGGACTTTTATTTATTATTTTTTTCTTTTGATTATTTCATTAATATAAGGTCTTCTACCACATCACTGTAACTTTCATAAAGATAAGTAAATGTCTACTAGATCTCACTGTCATATTTCTAGGCTAAAAATATACCTGAAACAGTTAATGGAAAAACAAAACAATTGAATGACATTGATTTACTGAGTGAAGTCATGGAAGACATGAGATTGGTTCTTTTTGTGCTTAGATTGTTCAATGGACTTCGATTTGGTCTCCTTTATTATTCTCCCTAATCTACCTTCTCTCCCTTTGCAGATCGGCTGTCACTCATGGACTAATCCAGCTCTCATCTCCACACAAGCTCTGCTCTTAATTTTTTTTTAACCTTTTCATGCAGTTTTAGATGGAAAAACAGGGGCTCAGTACATGATGCTTCATAGTGTATCATCTTGGCAAGCTGAGTACCTCTAAATGAAGGAGGCTGCAAGGGTCTTAGAAGCACCCTCCTTTCTTGTGTTCTGCTTTCTCCCCCGGTAGGCCATAGAATCCCTCCTCCTCAAGGCAGGGGTTCATAAACTACAGCCCCTCTTCCCCAAAGCAATATCACTAAATATCACTAGATAGAATATCCCTTGATATTCCCCCAAGAAATATCATTAGTAATGTCACTCTGACCTTCTATGACCTTTCTGTGTACAGATGGCTATAAAGAATTCTCTGACCAACCTTCTCTGAATATAAATCATCTGACCCCCAATTTAGAAGGGTGCTGATCTACGCCCATCGGGGAAAAAAAAAACAAAAAACAAAAAAAACAGCTATGCAGAAAGGCCAGGATTCTGAGGAGAAAGGCCTTAAGAAGTCATCCTCCTGCAGTCTCTTCTCAATCATATTCTTCTATTCAATAACATTTCTACATGACTGGTGACCTGTGACGTCCATTCTTTATTTTTATTTGTTTTTTTCATTTTTTGGTAGCTGGGTTGAACCCAGGGATATATAAAAGTTAAGCCATATCTCTAGCCATTTTAAAAATATTTTATTTAGAGACAGGTTATCACCAAATTGCTTAGGGCCTCAATAAGTTTCTGAGGCTGGCTTTGAACTCACAATCTTCCTTCCTCAGCCTTTGGAGCTTCTGGGAAGCATGCATCCAACTGTCAATTCTTCATGAATATAAAGATCAAAAAATAATTTCCTCAGGATCTGTGCGTCTTTATTTTGGCATTTTAACTATGTCATGTAAAACTTTTATGAAATGAATTTGCATTCATTCTCCAATTAAACCGTCTTTGCAAGTTTTATTTTCACACCTAAACTGAGACACTAATAGTATTAAGGATTTTTCCTACCTCATAATATTAATAAGTTTTGTAGCTAATGAGATACTGGACCTCATGTATTAAATCATGAGATCTTCATAATGACTCCAATAAATGGTGGTAGTAGTACCTCTTATCACAGATGAAGAAATACTTAAATAATTTGATCAATGCTACACAGTGCTTAAGAGTGATGGCAGAATTCAAATCTAAGTTGTAAGGATGCAGTTTCTGCATTTAAACTCACTATACATAGAATGAAAGAATTACAGTTGTTTTTATTTCACCAATATTATCATTCTTTTCTTTGGGGGACATACCGGGAATTGAACTCAGGGTCACTTGACCACTGAGCCACACCTCCAACCTTTTTTTAGAGACAGGGTCTAGCTGAGTTGCTTAGTGCCTCACTAAGTTGATGAGGCTGGCTTCGAACTCACAATTCTCTTGCCTCAGCCTCCTGAGCTGTTGGGATTACAGATGTGAACCACCACACCCAGCTCATCATTTATTTTTGAGATAATATTTTAGGAAGTATTGAAGTTATTTAGTAAATCAGTGACAAAATGAGAGAAAAAGGAGTGTATTTAAAAATTCTATAGAAGTGGTTTCCTTTGGATTTGATGATTTATTTCATTCATTAAAGTTCATGGAGTTTACAAGTTGTGAGTTTGATTGATTCACAAGATAAAGATAAAAAAAGGAAAGGAAGACAGAGAAAGGGAAGAAGATAGGAAGAAACAAAGAAGCGAGAAAGCAAGGTAAGGGCAGAGTGGATGAGATCAGTCATGTCTGGACTAATTTAGAAATTCCTTTGCATTTTCAAGTTTCAGAACTTGATATTGCCCTGGTGAGTGGGGAGTTATCCACATAAGCAATATTTAAAGTCATGGCAATGGACAGCATTTAAATGTATATAGAACCTATTCCCATATAGTAGGTAGAAACCTCCATAGTAACTTTCTCCTATGCTTTATTTTAAAATTCAATATATTAAATATATATATATCAGCCAGGCTGGTAGCACATGCCTGTAATCCCAACAGCTCCAGAGGATGAGACAGGAGGATCAGGAGTTCAAAGCAAGCCTCAGCAAATTGAGGAGCTAAGCAATTCAATGTGACCCTGTCTCTAAATAAAATACAAAATAGGACTTGGGTTGTAGCTCAGTGGTCAAGTGCCCCTGAGTTCAATCCCCAGTACCTCCCCCCCCCCAAAAAAAAAACCCTTAATTTTCTGTAATCTATACCACTGCTGAATTTGCATTGATCCAAATAATCTGAATTCCAAGGAAAGGCAAGAGGACATGGAACACATAATTTACTTCACTCAGGGCAAAGGGTGAGAGGAAGTTATGACCACCTTACAAACATGTAGGAATATCTTAGTTACATCTTAAAGAACTGTTAAAACCAACTGTAGGCAGTTGGAAAAAGCAGACAGACATGAAATGGACAAGTTTACAATTATTCTCAAAGTCTATTCTGCAGGACTTTAAAAAGTGGTTATTAAAATGACTAATAAAATCTAGTGTTTCAAATATATGTGTTCCTGATGGCGAGTCATTCATTAAGTCATTGACAATTACTTGAAAAAAAAAAAAAAGAAAGTTCTACTGGAGAGAGGAAACAGCATGCATGGACAAACCAGCAATCTCTCCAGATAAAATGGACATTATACACTGTCCAGTGAAACACTTTAATAAAATATGCACACTCCCCCCACCCACAAAATCAAAGAAAACAAGTTCTTCCAAAAGGAACATCAACAGAGTCAATACAGACTTCGCAAGAAAATGCACGCTAGAAGCTTGAAAATAAACCACTAGATATTTACCAAATAGAAAAAAAAAGTGGGAAAAAAGTGTGCAAGTAGTGCATAAGCACTCTAATATAGATAGAAGTGTACAAGAAGTGTGCAAGTAATATAATATAGACACAAAGAACAAAGCAGCATAAATATAAGAAGCTATTGTAGTCCATACTTTTCTGAAGACAAGAAATGCATCAAACCATTGATTCAAAAAGATTGAGGAACCTGGAAAGGATAAATGTGAATGAAATTTAGGCTGAA
Source organism: Marmota marmota marmota (assembly GCF_001458135.2). Taxonomy (NCBI): domain Eukaryota; kingdom Metazoa; phylum Chordata; class Mammalia; order Rodentia; family Sciuridae; genus Marmota; species Marmota marmota. Next base: position 58,818,151 of record NW_026000174.1, on the reverse strand, counting down.
TAATTTGTAACTAATAATAATTTATAACTATAACAGATTCATACTTTAATTATTTTCCAAGCAGTCATTTTGACAGCTGAAGGACATGTATATCTATGCAAAGACAGAAACACCAAAAATGTGAAAAAAATATATATAACAAATAATGGACATTTTAATTTTGTTTTAACAAATAAAAGACCAAATCAATACTATAGTGTTGTATTTTAGCTTCAAACTATTCATACAAGTAAAATTTATGAAAAAATAGCATAAAATAAAAGAGTAAAATTAAATTTATGCATTTCATTTTTGGTAGAATATATTAAACTTGCCCTTATAAACAATGGTCACCATAGAGAAGAAGCAAAATAAAACATTATCAACATCAAGAATGAAGTGAGATGCCACTATGATGTCCATAAATATTAAGAGCAGAATAACAGATATTATAAACAATCTCATGCTAATAAATTTGATAATTTGAAAAAGTACAGTTTTTTTAAAGTTACATAAGAATAGGTAATCTGAGTAGTCTCCCCACCCCTTTCTCTCTCTCTCTCTCTCTCTCTCTCTCTCTCTCTCTATATATATATATATATATATATATATATATATACACACACACACACACA
>NW_026000174.1:58783021-58817524 GCF_001458135.2 Marmota marmota marmota | reverse complement strand
TATATATATATATATATATATATATATATATATATATAAGCAATTAAATTGTTTCATAAAAACCATTCAAGAGATCAGTTTGCAATAATTTTTTCAGTGTAAAAATCTCACCATTTCAGATTAGTTAATGAAAACCATTCATATGAAAAATAATTTTTGCAGTAGTTTTTCAGGTAAAAATCTCATCTTTCTCTCTGACTGAAATGTGGATAGCATTGGATGAACTCTCTTTAACCATGTAGAACAGAAGAAGAATTGGGGGGTAATAGAGCAATAAAATCGGAGAAAGTAACGGTCCCAATTACCTTGTGAAAGAAAAAAAAAACTAGCCATCACAAACTATTCCTATTGAACAAGTCAACACAAGATGTATAATATTAATACACAGACAAACTGCAGTTTATACCCAATGATTTTTTTTATTGTGGTTCCAGGAATTGAACCCAGGGCCTCCTAACTACTGAGTCACATCCTCAGCACGTTTTATATTTAGAGACAGGGTCTTGCTAAATTACTTAGGGCTTTGCTGAATTGTTGAAAATGTCTTTGAACTCATGACCTTCCTGCATCTGGCTCTTGAACCACTGAGATTACATGCATGCACCACCCCTTCTGGCTCAAGGATCTTTTTCTCTTTGATGATCCACTCTGTTTCTGAATTCCTTTATTAAACTAGAAAGCCTGTGTCCTTATACATTTTCAGGCCCCATCATGTTCCCCTCATCTGATAAATTGTTCTTGTATCTGCAATGCTATATTAATGAATTTATAGAGTAAATGCAAACAGCTGAATCTTTCATATTACCTATAGATTATATTGAAAATTTTTAAAAAATCATATAAATACGTTTTAATCCATAGTATAAAGAGAAAAATGCAGCCTTAATTTAATTAAACTTCAAGAATTTCCTCAACTTACTGTTGTCTTCTAACGTGTAGATTCTGTTGACCATCTGTACCAGCACAAAACGTAGCGAAAGATTTCTAAATCATAGAAATAAATGCAAATGAAAGCAATGTGAAACAAGATCTCATAAAAATAACCACAAAAGTGAAAAGAACCCATAAAGAAATGGATTGAAATAAGGAATATAGAGGGTAAGAAAGGAAACCAAACAGCAATTTTAAACAATAAATGTTTATTAAATTCTTACCTCTAAGAGAAAACAAAACCAACTAGAAATACCTACAAACAAATTATGCACATCACAAATGTCAAAGAAAACCTAAATCATAATTATTTTTATATCATTGATGTAGGATAAGGAAAAATTTGAAATAGATTAAAAATGTACAGAAACATAATAAAGTCTAATTGATTTCAATACATTTTTGGCAGCCTTGAATTAGGGGAAGATTGTTTAATTAATTAACTCAAAATAGATTTCACTTTAAACACACAAAAAGCACTTGGGAAAAGTTATCAAAGATAATTGTAACAAAAACACTGTAAAATTTAATATAATCATTCTTTGGCATAAATAATCTTAGTAGTAATTATACAATTTTTAAAAATAATTACATAAATAGAAAAGGGAATTATACTTTTTCTTGTACTGGAGAATGAATCCAGGGTACTTTGCCATTGAGTTACATTCTAGCCCTTTTTATTTATTTTTTTTTATTTTGAGACAGGATTTTGCTAAGTTTCTGAGGTTGAGGTGGAACTTGGGAATCTCCTGGTCTCAAACTTTTGATGGGGAACTATTCCTTCTAAAACAACATTTAAAGAACAGAAAGAAAATTAACATTACAATTTCAGAATATGCAATAAAAAATTTTTAAGTAAAGGAGATTTTAGTTTTCTAACTGACTAAAATTTATGGAATACCACAAATTATACATTCATTGTGAATTATTTGCATTATAATTTTTCTTTATTAAAAATGTAGAAAATTGATAAAAATTTACCTCAAAAATTTATTTTTAAATAACATTATTAAAGGAACCTGGAGAAAATAAATGAAGTAGCCTACTGGATATGTTACAGAGAAGAACTTTCTTAACAGTTCAGAAGGTACACACACAGGAGATATAATTACTCACAGATTTTTAAATACAGCAGTAGATGACTAATTTTGATCCTGTACCCATTTATCCAAAAGCTTTCAAAGACAAAAATACTTTTGAATATTAAGCATTCAAGAGAATACAGCTGTAAAGAAGTAGATAGGAAATGACAAAAATGTTCATTATATATGCAATATATAGACATAAATTAAGTTACTAATCTAGAAGGAAGTCACAAATATGTCAATAATTGCTACAATGTTTCTATTTCTCTTAACATCTTTTACTACTACTAAATTGTCTTCAACATTAGCATATATATTTCCCATTATTTAATTTCTACTTCAATATATTACTTTATTCTAAATTCAAAATTAGGAATAGTGATAGTTTTTCCTTTTAGCTATTTGAGTGTTTTTCAGTTAAGTTAACCAGAAGTAATTTTTTTTTTGTACCAGGAATTGAATTCAGAGGCACTCAACAACTGAGCTACATCCCCAGCCCAATTTTGTATTTTATTTAGACATAGGGTTTACTGAGTTGCTTAGTGCCTCATTTTGCTGAGGTTGGCATTGAACCCGTGATCCTCCTGTCTCAGTCTCCCACAACACTGGGATTACAGGCATATTCCACTAAGCCGGGTCAACCAAAACTAATTTTTGAAAGAAAAAGTAAAAATTATTCAAACATGGCATCATGCATTAAAAATATTATGTAAATGTAAGTCTAATATTAATGGCCAATGTTTATCATTTTTGCTTTAAATGGCTTAAATCAGTCCTCTTCTGAGATGCACATGGAATCATGATTTAACTTGTGAATTTGGGGGAACTGAGCCTTTAACTGTCATTGATTTCTTCAAGGTTGTACAGTGAGAAAGCTATCAGACATAGAATCTAAAACCTTAAATTATTGATTCCCAAAGAAATGCTATTAGCCACATGCTGTATTTTTTATTATTGTTATAAATGGACTGACTTCTAAAGGCATTATCTTTATGCCAAAATTATAGCTCTTTTTCATAATAAAATTATCTGAAATGGGAGTGTTCAAGGAATATTTTCTGATATAGTTTTTAGAATGACAACCATATTTTCTTATTTTGCATGTTAGATGCCCTTAAAAATACGTATATTGAGATCATAGATTTAATACATATTTAATGATTTCCAATTGTGATATGGATTTCTCAAAACATATTCCTAGGAATGTCAAAATTCTTGTTTGGTTAAATAAAGAGCAGTTCCTGAGAAATCATAAATAGTAGATTAAATTGTTTTTAGAGAAAGATCAAATAAATACTCAAAAGAAAAAGATGAATTAAAATCCTTAGCATCACTTTAATTGCCTGGAGCCCTCTCTCTTCTGAATGATTCTAATGAGAGCATTTTTTACTTCTTTGTTTCTAAGACTATAGATTAGTGGATTCAGCATGGGAATCACAATAGTATATAAAACAGAAGACACTTGATCCTTTCCCAAGGAATAGGACTTATTTGGTTTTAAATAAGTAAAAATCATAGTACCATAAAAGATGGTGACTCCCAGGAGATGGGAGGCACAGGTAGAGAAGGCTTTCTGCTTTCCTGAAGTGGAATTAATTTTCAGAATAGTATAGAGAATGGATACATAGGACACAGATATTGTAATAAGGGACACCATTAGTGTGCAACCGGCAAAAATAAATATCATGATTTGAGTATCGTATATATCCGTGCAGGACAGGGATAAAACTGGAGGTGTATCACAGAAAAAGTGATGGATTACATTGGAGTCACAGAAATGCAATCTGCTCATGAAAAGCAAATTGACAGAGGAATCCATAAAGCCAATCAAATAGGACCCAAAAAGCAGGGCACAGCAGAGTCTTGTGGACATAATGACTGAGTAGTGTAGAGGACGGCAGATAGCTACATAGCGATCATAGGCCATTGAGGAGAGAAGGAAACATTCAGCAGCACCCAAGAAGACAAAGAAGTACATCTGAGCAAAGCAGCCCATGAATGAGATATTCTTGGTGGAGGTCAGTAAGTTCTCTAAGGTTTTAGGTGTGATGACAGTGGAGTAACTGAGGTCAAGGAATGACAACTGAGTGAGGAAAAAATACATGGGGGTATGAAGCTGGTGATCCAGGCAAATGAGCAATATCATGCCTACATTCCCCAGCACAGTAATCAGGTATATCAGGAGAAATAGCATGAAGAGGACTACACGGATCTCTCCAGAATCTGTCAGTCCCATGAGGATGAAGTCAGGCACATTTGTGTTATTCCATCTGCTCATAGTGTCTACTCTGCACTGTGGAAAAAACAAAGTCGAGACTTAGCAGAAAAGGTTTCAAAATAGTTTTATTCATAGGAATGACCCAATATTTTTATTATTAATTTAGTGTTTCTAGGAATTGATAAAAATTTACAATTTAGGACTAGAAAAAATTTGATTGACATTTGGATATGGTATAATAATTAAAGGTAGCATACTACTGTTGTAGAATCACCCCATTATTTTTCTGAATGCTCTTTTTTATTAATATATTTAGCTCACCTGAAATGTGTTACAATATGTACTACTACTTTCTACATATTGATGAGAAAAAGGCACAGAAAATGTATGATTCGCCTGAAGTCAAAGCAATTAAATGCTGACTCTGTGATTCTACCAAAACACTTCAATTCTAGAAAGTGTGCTCATAATACCACATTCCCTTTTGTAATTAGTTTGAACAAACCAGAGCAAGGTTATGTCATAAACAATAATATAACCCTGTTTTAAAGTTTCACTTGCTGTCCTCAATATCCCCATATCATTTAACAATAATTACAAATACATTTCACTTCTAGGGGACCTTAGCAAGGGACATTAGAATTAGAGAGTACACACAAATATTAATTTCCAGAGGATGTGATATGTTCCTAACTTGCCTAACTTGACAATTGAAAAGAAAATTTCTTCCAAAATTATAATTTCAAAATATGTACATTATTTATAGACTCTGATTCCATCAACTCTATACCTCTGCTTCCATAAATCATGAATTTCTTAGGACAAGGTACAATGGGTTCTGTGTGAACACTCTTTAGAAAATGTCCCCATTTTATTTAACATAATTTAACACCATAAATTTTTAAGTAGAATACTTACTGTGAGCCAAAGCTAGTGAAAAACTTCCTCCAATATTATATGTTTAGGAATTTGTTAACTTAGAATTTTTCACAGAAGCAAAATTTATAAACCATATGAGCTGAAAATTTTGGTAAACTACTATTTGTTTTTCTTTTAAGTTCTTTTTACATTTTTGTGCTTTCATTATTTTTATTATTCTGAGATAAGATAAATCACCCTAGAAATTGACACCACAGAGGTACCATTAAAGTAAACAGAGCAGTGGACACCTTGTCTCTCAATCTCATTATTCCAGGGTGCCCCATATAAAGGGTATGGAGCATAATGCAACATTTAGTCATCCTCAGGGATCACTTTCCAATGAAAATCACCTGGCATGTTTCCATCAACAAGATGTAAGGATTAAGTAAGCACACATTTTGCTTGAGAACTCCCCCAAGGGAGAAAGTAGAGAATATGATTATTTTGTGCTATTTTGTGATGCTTTAATTTTTTAAAAAAATAATATTTATTTAAAAATTAATGCATAATGTGCAAACTTACAATGCATAATATTTACATTATATAGGCATCAAATCAGGAAATTTCTGACTAGAGAAGAGTATATTTCTAGACAATTGCTTAGTTATCTTATGATTGACATTATTAAGGATAGAATTATAACCTTTTGCTTAGAAATCTATTAAATCTAAAATAGTGATTCAATCATAGGAGTTAACAAGTTCATTACTAAAAAAAAGATATACAATCTAATTTAAAAAAAACAATTAAAGCAATTCAAAGCCATTATTATTCTGTTAAATTACTGTAATTCTTAAAATCATTTTTGTGACATACTACTTATTTGTATGTGTACATATATACTCAAATAATGATTTTACCATTGTATAATTATTATTATATAAATTATATAATTTATAAATATATAATATAAATTCTGTTATATAAATATATAATATAATTATATAATATTATTATATAAATATTATTCCATTGTACAACTTTAATTTTACAATATACCATGACTTTCATGTGTTAACCTTTCACAAACCCCATAACTTCATATATTATGCATGCCTATCATTCATAAAGGTGAGAATGGTGGGAATGTGAGGTTAAGAGAATAATTCTATAAAATGGGCCCACCATGCTGACCACCAAATATTTTCTATGCCAAAAATCAATTTGCCTGCAGCACTGTCTGGCCTAAAGTGACAGGAAATTTCATATTCCTCAAAAAACTACCTGTTTTCTGCAAGGAAATGCAGGCAGGAAATAACATTGATAAAAGGAACCTAACTTACTTTGAAGGGAGAGATTTTATGACCCTTTTTACAAACCAGATCCTGGAATATAAGGATAATTTCTCCTAACCATAAAACCTGTAAAAATGATTAAGAATCCAATTAGAAGTAGTCAGCAATGGACAAGGGGAGCTAGGATTGAAATGGCAATAACTACTTGAAAGCCTGACATCTTGCTGTCAGTCAAAAGGGGTGGACCTGGACAGGACTCTCTGAAAACTTCTAAGGGATCCCCAGTAAAACTGGCATACAGGAGAAGCACGTTGTCCCCCTTCTTTCTGAGAGGACCGGCTATCTTCCTTGATAGTGCCCTTTTCCTTTTTCCTATCCCTTCAATAAATTTGTTTCTGTTACTCTAACTAACACGTCTGAATCGAAATGTTTCTGAATTGATTGCAAGAAATAGGGTTTGAAGGGCAGGTGTTCATGATGCCTCGTTTTTCTGGTAGGCCCCAGTTCTGTAACATAGGTAGGCATCTGACACCACAGAAATGGTGCAGCCTCTTCAATCTGCTTTGACAGTGTCACCTCCTTCATCCACATGTAAAACTTGTGAAATATGTTTTACTATCTTAGTGTAGTTGACTTTTAAATATATTTTATAAAGGAAAAATGGAAGCACATGAACCCTGAGTGTAGTAAATATTTAGTAATTAATTTATTGGTCAAAAGCTCATTAACTCTGTAAAGATTCAGGTCAAATGATTTTTTAAAGGAAGAATAAAATGAAATTAAAATACTAGAAAAGCTGAAATATTTCATGGAGGAATGTTTGTCCAAGATGAGGAAGCAAAGGGAGAATATAAAAAAAGGTATACAGTGAAAATCTGTGTAAAAGGTTTTCATAAATCTTGCATTGAGTCAAGAAAAACATGATTTTCATATAGATATAGAAATGGCTCTCTAAATGGTGGAATGAGATGGACATCACTACTCTAGGTACATGTATAACTGCACATTTGGTGCAATGCTACATCGTGTAAAACCAGAGTAATTAAAAGTTGTGCTTCATTTGTGTACAATGAATCAAAATGCATGCTGCTGTCATATATACCTAATTAGAATAAATAAATAAACAAATTTTTAAAAGGGCTCTTTTATGAATGCTACTGGCATAAAATAGACACATTGATCAATGGTACAGAATATAAGGCACAGAGGTAAACCCAAACATCTGTAGTCATCTGATTCTTGACAAATGTAATAAAAATAATCAATGCAGAAAAGACAGCCTGTTTAACAAATAGTGCTGCACAAAACCCAACTCAAACTGGATCAAAGACCTAGAAATTACACCAAAAACTATGCAACTCCTAGAAGAAAATATCAGGTCAAATCTCCAGTATATAGGTATAGGCAATGACTTTCTCCATAGGACCCCTAAAGCTCAGGAAGTAATGCCAAGAGTTAATAAATGAGATGGAGTCAAATTACAATGCTTCTGCACACCAAAGGAAACAATTAGGAATGTTAAGAGAGAACCTGGAGAATGGGAGAAAATCTTCTCTAACCACTGGTCTGAGAGATGATTAATATCTAGAATAAAGAACTCAAAACACCAGAAACATAAACAATTAATAAATGGAAAAATTAACTAAATAGAGTCTTCTCAAAATAAGAAATATAAATAGCCAACAAATATATGAAAAAAAAAATCACCAACATCATCAACAACTAAGGAAATACAAGTCAAAGTAACACTGAAATTTCATCCACCTGTCATAATGGCAGTCCTCAAGAATACAAATTATAATAAACAAAGGAGAAAATGTGGAGAAAGAGAAATATTTTTGCCCTATTGGTGGGACATAAATTAGTACAACCATATGGAAATCACAATGGAGGTTTCTCAAAATACTAGGCATGGAAACACTATATGACCCATCTATACCATTTCTTCATATTCATCCTAAAGAATTAAGGACATCTTACTACAGCAATACATGAATACCAATGTTTAAAGCAGCACAATTTACAATTGTCAAACTATAGAACCAGCTTTGGTGTATATCATCAGATAAATGCATAAAGAAAATGTGATATATAGAAAGAGTGAAATTTTATTAACCCATAAAGAAAAATGACATTTCAGGAAAATGGATGGAAATTGAGACCAATATGTTGAATGGAATAAGCCAAACTCGATTGTCAAGGGTCATAATTTGTTGTTGTTGTTGTGTTTATATATGTAGAAGCTGGAGAGGAAAAAAAAAGAAAAGAAATTTGGGAGGGGGTGATCACATGCATTAAAAACAAACAGAGATCAGTAGAACAGAGGAAGGGGAACATGGTGTGGGAAGAGAGGAGGGAGGGAGAAGTGCTGGGGTGTAATATTGGCCAAATTATATTGTTATATTGTGTGTATGTATGAATATGTAAAAACAAATGCAACCATCATGTACAATTACAAAGCACTAACTAAAAAATGTGGCAAAAAGTAACTTTTTGGAAAGGGTGTTTGTACCTCAGAAATTCAGATGATAATTTATATGGATAAAGAGTATATTTTTGTATATATTGCCTCTTTAAAGAACTTTTGGAAGGGCGGCTATATTCATCAAAATTTTACCTGATTCTGAGACAGGCTAATTCGTAGATTTAAAAGCCCATATCAAATTATGTAACAGATTAGAGACAAAGGGTGGTTTTCTGTGTCCATGTTTCCCCAGTAGGCACAGTGATCACAAAATCTCCCCGAGCATGGTTTTCTTGTGTAAGGTTTTCTTAACACTGAAACTCATTGGGATCAGTTTAGAGCTATTTGTGACGGGTGGGTGACTCCTGTATCAGTTGTGTGTAGCAGAAGTCTGAGAGAGATTTTTAAATCTCTTTCCTTTTAAACAATGGTATCATTTAATTCCTAGCTCATCCCATTTTAAAGCACATATATCTTTTTTCTCTCTCCCCATTTTGTCCTCTCCACCTAGTTCCCCCTAAATTATTCTTATTATTTTTTAAATCTTTTTCTTTCATCTTTGGATCAATAAAGAAGAGAATGACCTTTTTTTCTTCATTTTCTTTTGTTTTCTGAATGACACATAATATTTGTATATATTTATGAAATAGAGTATGATGTTTTAGTTCATGTACAAGATGACTAGTGACCAACTCAGGGTAATTAGAATATCTGTCACCTTATAATTTTATAATTTATCTACTATGAGTACATTGATACTATTTTTTCCTTTAACTCTCCCCTTTTTTTGAGAAACAATGTTCATTTATTCACATTTCTAATTAATGTTTATTTGAATGTTATTACTCTATTTTCTCTACTATGTTGAATTCAATATTCTTTCTCTAGCCTCTAGTAGTAATTATTTACCTTACTTTTAATATGTTTAATAATGATATAATTTAATAACTGCCAATGATCTGAGTGCCATTTTTCTTTTGACTTGTATGCCCTGATCTGGATTATTTTTATTCTAGTATGTTATATAGAGATTCTAAAGATGAATTTAAAATTTTTAATTTGACTAAGAATAATTTAAAATTGTGATTTAAATTTTTTAAATATTTTGGTTGGAATCTATTTTGGTATTTTTAAAAGATTAATTTAAAATTCTGTTTCTGTGTGGTCAGAATATATGACCTCTTTAAATTAGTCTTTGCAAATTTATTGAAATTTATGGATTACTTGTAATCACCTGTTATAAATAGCACATAGTTTCTTGGAAAGAATGATTCAAATGCTGATATGGACCTGTGGTGTCATCAATTATGTTGCTCATAGATTCTAAATCCTCAGTAGGAGGAAACAAAAATTACACAAATAAGGGATAAAACATATAAGACGATGAAATGTATTATAAATAAATAAAGAAGTAACATGTGAAACAGCCTAGAAGATGGGGGTTTGGGGAGTGAGATTTAAAAAAAATGAGAAATCATGTACACACATGCACATTGGAAGAAAGTGTTACAGGTGGGAGGAAATCAGGGCAAAGGCCTGTGCAGAAGATGGTTGTGTCATTTGAAGACCAACAAGGAAGATTCTGTAGCAAGAGGGTCATTCTTTGATAGTGATGAAAAAGACTAAGGGAGGAACTATATGAATTATCTGATAGTGGTAAATACTATAAAAATTAAGAAAAAAGAGGAAGCAGTACTTGGAGACTTTGAGCTTTCTCTCTAAAAATAATTTTCAGGGATATTTCAGTGGTTTGTATTTTGAATCACTAATCACTTTAGGCTTCTCAGGGAAATTTGTTACAAAAATAAATACAATTTTTTTCACTAGGGTAATTACATTTTATTATACGTTTAAAGGTATTTATATCTCATAATACTAAGAGACTTAACGGCATTTTCAATTTTGAAGTACACTTTTTTTTTTACTTTAGCTGCTTTCTTTAGCTATTTTTAGATAGTCCTGCCCACATTCCCTTGTCCCCATATTCTGAGACAAATGTCCTGAGCAAAATCTTAATTTATTCTACAAAACTTTCCCCAATTAAGTGGTATTAATCTGGAATTCATTTTTAATAGATCTTTAGTGTTTGTACACAGGTGTAAAAAGGTTTCTGAATCTATATATCAGAATCAAATTCCTGAAATTGATTTTTATTGTTGATTTTTATTTTCATCGTCTAGTTTATTTCTTCCAGAATTCCTGAAATGTTTCTCAATCTAAGATAACATTTACAAAAATTATAGTAAATTCATTTTAAAGGTTGTGAAATAGAACACAAACTCCAAGAAGACAAGTAGTTAGCACAAACATTACAAGGGGATCTTGCACCCAACAGAAGGGGCAGAAACTAAGGACACATCACAAATATTTTAAAGGTGAGAAGTTCCTCACCCCCGCCCCAGCTTATTAAGAAAAGAGGATATCTCACAAATTTCACACCCCATGTTACTGCTGGGGGCTGGACTAGTCCCAAAGACTGTTGATCTTAGTCTTTTGATAGAGGAGAGACCACAGCAGGCAGACCATGTTGGGGCTGGGAGAATGAAGAAGATAGACTGAAGAAGAGGTAAGACATCCTCTGGAAAGAGATGCACTGTGGAGCAAGCAGAGAGAGGAGAAGCAGAGAAGGGGACTGGAGGAGAGAATGGTTGATGTGTGCCAGGGACTCAGGTGAAGATCATACTGAATCAAAGTATAATGAATATTTCAGCATAACTTTGGGAAAATAAAATAGACTGCTGTCTTGTTTGATGAGTTAATAAAAATAGTCTAGAATGTTATTGCCTCCCTGATATGTACTGGCAATAAATTATCAATAACATGAAACAGAATAATTAGATGCAAAGCTTATTAATGAAAAATTAGATAAACAAGGTTATTAGATACATAACTTATTCAATTTCAATATATAAATACTGATATTTGCAACTATTTATGGAATAATTACACATTCGATATGATTGAAAATAAATTAAATACAATTAAAATCAGGAAAATATAATAAGGTATCAAAGCTATGAGTTTTCATATACATAAAAAAATTGATCATTCTATTTTGAATGCATGAATAAATATCCAGGTAGCAAAATTTTAAAAAGTAAAATGTCATCCATCAAATATTTCCAAATGATCATGATAGAAAATCTCCATAACAAGTAATCTTAATCAGAAACTACAATTAGGGGAAATAGATTTATGTAGCATTAAAACAGGAAATGATTCATGAAGTAGACTTATGCATACCAAAAAAATTGCAGCAGAATGTTTCTAAGTTGTTGCTTCTAACAGTTTATAATGCAATATATTACATTACAAAGTTTAGTTTGCAAGAATCATACCTCAGAATGTAAACAGATAAGAAAACAAAACAAATTAAAATAAATAAATAAACTAAATAGAACAAAAGAAAAATAAAACATGCATATGTACACACACACACACTCACACATATACACACAGCTTTTTCTTTTTTTAATGCTACATACTGTCATTAAAAATTGTGTCTCACAGATAAATGATAAAACTTTTATCTCTTATGACCAAACGACTCCACAAGATTGAGACTTTGCTCTGATTTACTTGCTAATTTATGTTGTCTACATTGGTGACTGCAAGGAAATAATTTCAATCTTTATTTCATCTTTTATTTTTTTTAAAGTTCTGTACTATTTCATCTACTCTTGGGTAAGGGGTGATGAGATCCTATTTTGGATTCCTAATAACTCTCAGGTTCATATGGCTTAATCTTTCACTTTTCTACTCTTACAAATACTCAAGAAAACAGAAGGTTTAACCATATTAAGGTCAATTTCGCCTTTTTTAAACATCTTTCAGTGAGATGGCAGGCTTACATATGTACATCTTTACCTCTTTGTAAAATGTATTTGCTGAAGTGACATCCCAGTGCAGTGACTCAGTGGTCCACATGAACAAATTGAATAATTCACATCCCACATTTTAAGACTCTACATTCTACATTCTCATTGAGTTTGTGTCACATGGTTTGAAGCCACTGCTTTCCTAAGCATTGGAGTAATCAATGATTTACAGTTTAAACTGCAGCACGCAATATCTGTTGAGGGAAAAGTCTTTCATGCATGACCCTCAGGAGGGCATTTTTCACATCTTTGTTCCTCAGACTATAGATCAAAGGATTCAGCATTGGAACGACAATAGTGTAGAACACAGATGCCACCTGCGCCTGGGTCAGGGATGATGTGTTGTCAGGCTGCAAATATGTGAAAATCAGGGACCCATAGAAGATAGTTACACCTGTGAGGTGGGAGGCACAGGTGGAGAAGGCCTTCCACCTGCCTGCTGCAGATTGTATCCTCAGGATGGCTGAGATGATGCTGACATAAGTCACTGTAATGATGAGGAGAGAACTAAGAAGAGTGAATCCTGCTAAAATAAAAATCACCAGTTCCGTGCCAAATGCATCTCTACAGGACAGCGCCAGAAGAGCTGTGGTGTCACAGAAAAAGTGATTGATGCTGGATTCACAGAAGTCCAAACTGCTGATCATGCAGACAGATATTAGTGAGTTTGTGAAACCAATAGCGTAGGGCATTGCTCCTAGCCAGATGCACACTTTCTGGGACATGACTACCACATACAATAAAGGATTGCAGATAGCTACGTAACGATCATAAGCCATCGATCCAAGAAGAAAACATTCACTGCACACCAAACCAACAAAAAAATACATTTGAACAAAGCAACCGAGAAAGGAGATGGATTTCTGTTTGGATTGGAAATTTACCAGCGCCTTGGGTGTTACAGTAGAGGAATAAAATATGTCAATGAATGCTAGATTGCTAAGGAAGAAGTACATAGGTGTGTGCAGCTGAGAGTCAGTTCTGATTAGCATGATCAGTCCAAGGTTACCCAAGACAGTGAATAGATAAATGAAGAGAAATATTAAGAAAAGACTGACGTTTAATTCAGGATGATCTGCAAATCCAGAGAGTACAAAGAGAGCCACCTCAGTGAAATTGTTCCCAGCCATTATAACTCAGGGCTTTGATTGTACCTGCAAAAGAACAGAAGGAAAAATGAGAGATGAACTCATGTCAAAAGGTCCAACAACTATGAGAGTTGACAGCCTCCAACACTGAGAACATTGTGAGTAGAACATAAATATTTAGTGACATAAAGTTAGTTGTGACTTATACATGGGTTTTATTATTTACAGAGCTGGCAGACCTGGTTTAAAAAAATCTAATTCATCATTAAGTAGACTTGGTAGCACTGTGGAAAATAATTGCCTGTCATGATGTAAAAAGATTTCTCTATAAATATACCACTTCTACCTAAGACTACTATTGGGTCCCAAATTCTATACTTAGTAATTTATTTACTAGAATTAATTGTATTGTTTTCTTAAAAAAATTAAAGCTGGTTTAGGAAAGAAAACTATAATTTTTGACTTTAATGATTTTTTAATTGAAGTCTTATTTTCTTGGCATCTCATAGCTAGTTTACAAGATAATTGTAGGATCTTAATAAAATCTCAGATGGATACATCTAATAATCTCTTTGGCTCAATAAAGCCTGGCTAGGAAATAGTAAATAGTAAAGGAAAATTAGAAAGATCCTTTACTATTACATAGAAGTCCAAATATTCTTTTTGCTATCTTTACCCCTTGTCACTGCTGGTGAACTAGAACCACTTGAGGACTTTAATTTATAATGTAGTTCAAATTGTTTTATGTGTATAAATACAAAGCAGGCTTGTTTCCAAGATAAGGCATACATAACCTCAGGAAATGGCAAATTCACTGTGGAATATTTGTTTCCACATCAGTGATAAGAAGGCTACAAACTCTTAAACCCAAGCATTTAATGGTGATCTCACAGAAAGTAGAATCATATTTTCCTAATTAAATTGACCTAAATATATGATAAATAAAAAAAATTGAAACTAGCATGCACACTTAAAACAAGTTTGTTTCAGACATGTAGCACAGTAAACTAAAGAGACTTGATCATTCAGTGTGTACCATGTTCACAAGTGGTCCTATGTATTCATTCAACAAGTCCTTGTTCAATGTAGAAATATTGTTTTGCCAGTCACTAAAACCACTTTTCTTAACACCTACTTGATGATGTAAATATATAAAAGATAAAGAGAACTCTCAGCATGAGAAAGCTGCACATAATGCATATACATACACACTCAGAGTTATGGAAAGGAGAGGACTTAGACTTACCTAGGATTCAGTCACCTAAGGAAGAACCCTTCTCTTTTAGCTATCTTCCACCTATTTTTACATTTGTTATCTTTCCATCATCCAAAATACTGAGTTCCATGAATTGTCAGTACAGGGACTTTGTATCTCCTATTACTGGTGCTGCTGCTACTGCTATTATTTAGAAAAGAACTATATTTCCTTTATCATTAACCCTTATCAATATTATAATATTGATAAAAATATTATTGATGATAGTACTGGATATTCTATGTGTTATCTTCCATTGACAGATTAGAAGGAAAAGACAAATTAACCAAGATAATTATTTTCATGTCCTTCTTAGAAATTAAGACTTATTTTCAGTTCAAATCTCATTCATGATCAGGACTAGGTTTTTTGTTTATTTTTCCTGGTGTACTTCTAAAGAAGTCCCACAACAAAGAATTTTCTTTTGCAATCCAGTGTGTTAGACTTCTAGCAGAATTATCACCTTCTCAAACTCTTAAATTCACCTCATAAATAATTTCATCAATTAACGTCTTTGCTCTCTTGTGGTTTGTATTTTAATTGTACCCTGAGGTCAAACCTAATATGTCTGGAAAACATCTCAAATCAAAACATTAATAGATGCAAGTTCCTCACTTACATTTATTTCATTTATACAGCCTTGGACATATTTAAAAATGTATCAAGTTTTGAAAATATTTACCTTGATCTTATCAGTAAAAATGTACATGAAACACTTAAACATTACCTCCTTATTATAATCTATGAGACACACTGTGCTACAGAATCTCAAATAAACTCTGCCTCTACTTGGTCTTCCCAGATACCTTACTGCAAGAATCCAGTTTTTCTGTTCACTGACTTACTGTTGTTAATGTATGCTGAAATTAGGATTGTATCCATGCTACCAAATAGTGTACAGATTTAACACAGGCATTCAGTGATTTGTAATAGATGGCATGCAACGATAGATACAAAAAAGCATTGGCTGAGAATAGAATATGATCTCAGAAAACAAGTAAGAAATCTGAAGAAAATGTAAAACTTGTGGTCTCAGTTTGATGCTCAGATGATAGGTCAATACTCTTAAAAGCTGAATCACATTAGTTTACAATTTTCGTTTGCTTGTTTTAAAGCAGCTTCTTGGACAACATAATTATAAAGAGTTGGTTTCTTAGTTCTGATGTTGGCCACTAAAAGTGAAATTTTCAAAATGGCCCAGAGCATGGACTATGCATTTATAACCATTAATTTAGAAGGATCTCATTAGACTTGTCTAATTGATTTCTTCTAGTGTGATTATAATATCATCTTCTTTATTTTTTAAAAAATTCAGTACTATGATAATGGAATATGCAAATTCTCCATGTAGACTTCTATTTGTAGGGAAAATATTCTTTAATCTTCCCTGTCATATTGGATATATTAAAATAAATAGAAGCTCTTATAGATATGACATATTTCTTCCTAATAATCAACATAATCATATAGTAGGACACAATAAATGATGCAATATATAGTCTCCTAAAACCTACATCTTGAGAAAACAAAACTTTGAAAGTGTTGTGCTGTACACCTGAAATCTCAAATTTAATTTCATTCTCTTATGTATCCATTCAATAGGCATTGGTTTAAGAAAAGTTAGAGGAGAACCACTTAGCTTAATGTGAACTATAAATATGACAATGAGATTGCACCTTAATTGCTTCTTTCAATTTTCAAAATTTGTCTACATTATTAACTTATCTGATACTTGATGAACAAATAAGTGGTCACTAAACTAAAACTGGTATATGGATATCAATGTCCATATTAGAGAATAAATGAACATAGTATGATTGTTGGCTCAATTTAATCCATAGCTAACTTGTCTAACTTGAATGTTATAATTTAAGTATTTCTAACCTTTTATTTAAATGTTTTAGACTTAAAAAGTTTGTATATATGCTTTACTATCTACATGGACATTAATATCTAAATAATAACATAACAACAGTAAAATAATTAGCATTAAAAAATTTAGCATCATACAATTATATAACTACAGAACATTTAATCTCACAAGTTTTTCTACTAAAGTGTTTTTTTTTCCCCCTCTCTCTCTCTCTTTCAGTATCTAACACATAGTACTGTGTTACAATTAATGTTATCTCTCCTAAGTCTCATGTACTATGGTTGGGATGTATTTTTTCTCCTTTTCCTTGCACAACTGTGATATATTTTTAGAAGCACTGGTAAAGTATTTTATAGAATGTTTCTCAACTGTAGTTTACCTGATATTTTCTCATAATTATTTGTGGTCATTCAAACTTTGTAAGAAATTATACATATGGGTTTTTCATCTATTGACAGGGTATTTGGTGTTGATAAGTGATATTATTTGTGACATTAATCTTGACAACTTAGCCAATGTAGTGTCTGCCACACTTCTTCATTATTAAGATGTTATTTTTTCCTTGTAATGAAAAAAAAATTAGGAGGAGATAATTTAGACTCTAAAAATATTCTATTACAACTTTTCCCCTTTGTCTGTCTGCTACCTATAGCAATTGCTATGGTATTTTGGTAGATTGTTCCTATTTTCTTATTCTGTTAACACACATTAACTGAAATAATTCTGTGAAGAATGGTTGATATTTCTTCCCTATATACTTCTTTATTCAGTTATTTGTTTATAATAATATAAACACTTATAATGATTTTTTTTTTAAGTGGTGGGAAGGTACCGGGGATTGAACTCAGGGGCACTCAAACACTAAGCTGCATTCCCATTTGTATTTTATTTAGAGACAGGTTCTCACTGAGTTGCTTATTTTTGCTGAGGTTAGCTTTAAACTCATTATCCTCCTGTCTCAGCCTCCCCAGCTGCTGGGTTTACAGGCATGAACTATTGCACCTGGCCTAATATTGATTTTTTGGGGGGGTTATTATCCAATACTATCATCATTTATTTTTTTTTCTGAAATTATTCTAGCTTTGCTAATAGAACCATCAAATTATGTCCTGGGTACTTTGCTTTTTCACATGTCCCTTTCTTTTAAAAATTATTTTATTTTTCCACTTAATGCCCTCTGGTGTCTTGTATTTTCCTCACCCACCTTAGCTCAAGAATTGAGCACTTCTCTATGGGTCCTTGCTATCATTTGGAACAATAATATTTAGAAGATAGACTTTGAACAACATCATGGTATTGCTTATGTATATTTATAATCATCTTTTTGGAGTGTATCATGTTATAATCTAAGTTATTAAATTCCCAAGATTCTATACTTATAACTTTCAAAAGAAAATTATGATATTACAGAAAATGTTTATTTTGGGGAACCATAATTCTGAATTTGTTTCCAGGAATGTCATGTTCTATCATTGTCACAATTTCTGAACTTTTCTGATTGTGTGCATGTGTGCAAATAACAATAATATACTAGCACCTGCCTCATGCATATGTAAAGATTATATAAAATTCTATATGCAAAACATCAGCATGATTTTGAAAATGTAACAGGTATTAAATTAATATTTGATTTGTGTCTTTAATATTCATGACTTTGGAGTAATCTATTATATTCAAACATTAATATTCACTGAACTGTTCTCTCCATTTTTGGGTAATTATATGAGTAACTCTATTTGACAATTTTTTTATGAAATGCAAAATAAGCAATGATTTTTTTCTTTAAATAAGTAATCGGAAGTACTATTCTAGATCCAAACTATGACTTTCTACTACCTGTCAGGTGGAGGCAAGCTAGACTGGCCAATTTTTTACGTCATTGACCATTGGTTTTATCATTGAGCATTTACATCAAACCCCACATTTAGTAGAGATTGACAAGTCAAAGATTATCTTACTAGATATTTTTTAAAACATGCATGAAGAAAACTTCCACATGTTTATTATTAAATGTTGAAATGCCCATTTCTAAATATTATTGAAAGCTTTGTTACGTGCACACACACACACACACAAAAGAAGAGCCCTGATGATTATTAGAGAAAAAGAACCTTATTGAAGGATATAGGTGAGAGAAATCCTAACCTAATAAGTCTTTAGAGGAGGTAAGACAAATGAATCGATGAATCAAGATGAATCTATGGTTATGTTCCACATATCTGGCTTGTGTTGATTAAGTGTATGGAAATGATTCATCAGAAAAAATAATAATACTATAGGTTCAAGGAAAGTAGTGACATCAGTTTCAGAATATTGAGTTTGGGAAACTTGAAAGATATTGAGAAATGGAACTATTTTGGGATTTAATGTTAGAATGTGTCTATTCAGAGATTCTTAGCTATCTTGATTAGCTACAGCGACATAGTAATGTTTCACTGGTGTTGAATAAAAAGAGTCCTGTGCTGAATTCAGAATTCGTAATGAGTAAGGAGGCCTAAAGCAAATATGTATGTTCTCTCCAATCTGGTCATCCCTTGGCCTTCTTGGGGGCTTTGTTCCTAGACTCACTTTCCCTACCAAACTCCACAGATGTTCAAGTTCCTTAGGTGAAGTGTGTAGTATTTATATATAACTTTTGTATATCCTCTCATATACTTTATGTTAATTTGCCGGTAATATAAATCACAATTACTTGTAATACCTAGTACAAGGCAAATGGTAAGTAAAGTGTCGCTATACTGTGTTTTATTTTTATTTATTTATTTATTTATTTTTGGAACTTTTCCCCAAATATGTTCAGTGAGCACAATGATGTAACATACTTGTAGCCAGGAGTCAGTGAAATTTGCTGGCTGCCCTGGGCTGATGACATTGACAGCTGCTGAAATCAGCCTGCTGATGGCAGGCTGGAGATGGAGGTCTGGGTGCTAGCCTGAAATCTGGGACTACTAGTATAAACAGGCACAAAGGCAGGTCCCCATGTTCAGGTCTGGAATATAGAGCTGTGGGTATGCACAATTCTGAGTTTTCCTGGGGTGGACCAGTGTTGGTGTTGAAGGTGAGAGCTTGTATTTACATGACAATGACAAAAGTTAACAGATCTTCCTGTGTTGCCAGGGCTTGAGGGAGCTAGGAATGTGGATAATGCAAAGCCCTCCTCTCTCTCCTCTGCAGTGCATGTTTTCTTATTATTGGGAAGTCTTCTTATTATTGGGTGCCTTCATCTCCAGCCTGGTTTCCTGTCGCTGTGTTCTGCACAGCAAGGCATCAGTAAACCAAATGGGGGTGAGAATCAACTGGGAAATTAAAAGTCTGAAAGAATATTTAGAAATAAACACAAAAGATATGGACAATGCAGGAAGTGAGAGGCTGTAGGGAAATTGGCTTGACTGCAGACTTACCACTTGATCAGTAATTTTTCCTCCTTTAGATAGCTGGCACCTTAAGGCTATTTGAGTGCACTGGTATCTCTTTCAACCTCCCGGGGCATTGCATTTGAACCTAGGGTTGTCTGAACCAATAAATTCCACTCTCTTTGAGCAGGATGTTTTCAAGGCAAGTGAACAGCTCAGACAGGTGAGATGACACTGATAGTTCTTTGAGGCTACACCTCTGCTATGGCTCAGACAAGTCCAGGATTCATTCATGGCTCCCAACAGTTTCCTTGCTTTTTCTGAAGGTATTTTTCTGCATGGATTGTGGTTTAAATTGATGCTATTGACAGGAGGGATGATCACTGAAGCATCAATCCCTATCTATTACTCCACTCCTCTACTCAGTGCAGTTCTTTAAAGGTCAAATATACTACAATGTGTATAGAAAGTTTAAGTAGAGGACTGGATGACGATGACACTATCTGCAAAAATAAAATACTGGTTGTGATTTTCATATCAGAGATATAGCATGTAGAAAGAGTCTCTAACTAAACAAAAAGAAAGCACTTTGCAATGATTAAATTTAATTCACACTGGTGACTTAGAAGTGAGTTGTATCTTTTAAGGGATAATGTAGAAACTGGCATTGAAAAACTGAGTGTTTTTATATAGGAAATGAGAAGAAAGAAACACAGAGAAGACTCCAACATTAGGAAAACCTAATATGTCTCCAAAAAATATTTTTAGCCAACAACATATTCAAGACAGACGACAAACTACACAATATAAACGTTTTTGTAGGCATTTATATTAAACTTTAACACTGAATAAGAAAGGACTCTCTTCTGATTCAACAGTATCTGAAATAATCATGGAAAACTGTCATACATTAGCTGCAAAGGGATTCCGATATAGCAAACAACATAAACTGAATTTTGTTTAGAAAAAAATAAAAATTTAAAAACAGAACTTCTGGAATCATTCCAGTTACACATGTAAAAACAAACTGCATAACCCTTCTGAACCTAAAAGAAATAAGAGGGGAATAAAAAATAATATTTAGAATATGAATTATTAAAATATGTGGAATGCCACTAACCCACTGTTCATTAAAAATGTATGCATATTTCTGATTTCTGAACTATAGATTTCTGGACTTCTTAGATTTTATAGTTAAGAAATCTAGGAAGGAATGGAAAAAAAATGACTAACAAGAAAGAAGAAAAACTAAAAGAGAAAATAGTAAACAAGGAAATATGAAAGTAAATAATATCTAAATTAAATTGTTATTTATTTTGTCTTAATTGAAAGAAACTGTTTTTGGCAGAAATGGTTACTCATTAAGGAAGAATTTATTGAGCAATATTACGTATCATTCTCTTAGATTTGTAAAATAGTAGATGAAATATTGATCTAAATGTATGTTATATAAAATAGTGAAGACTGCAAAAGACACATTTCAGGAAGAAGGAAGATGAAGAAATAAGACACAATACGGTAAATTTCAATGATCTTAATGTATTGAAGGGACCATAATCAATACGGGAAACCTAGGGTAGTAACTAAGTGAACAATAAAGGAGAGTCTTCCAAACAGGAGAAACAAATGCAAGAAAATCATGGTAGGAATATTTTGTGCTAAGATCTGTGTAGGTACTATGGTGACTATTATCTTTATTTCAAAATGTCAAAAACAAAACAATAACAACAAAAAAACACCTCTTAATAAAATAGTACCTTTCTTTCTCAGAACTGATGATTGGAGCACATTAAAAATTAGTTTCATTTTTGTCACTTAAAAGTTTAATGTGAAATATTCACTTTATCCATGCACTATTTTTTTCTGAACACTCTATTCATTGCTTCTTTTACATCTTTGTTTCTTAAACTATAGATGATGGGATTCAGCATGGGAATAACAATGGTGTAAAATATTGACACTATCATGTCATGCTCCGGAGCATAGCTAGAACTTGGTCTCATATACATGAAGAGAATGGTCCCGTAATAAATGGACACTCCGGTAAGGTGGGTGCCACAGGTGGAGAACACTTTCTTCCTCCCTTCAGCAGAATGCATCTTCAGAATGGCCAACAGGATGAAGCTGTAGGACACCAGGACAATCATGATAGTGACTATCTCAATGGAGCTCACAAAGATGAAAAGCAAGAGCTCATTTATGTGAGTGTCAGCACAAGAAAGGGCAAGTAGAGGAGGAATGTCACAGAATATATGTCTAATTTCATTGGACCCACAGAATGACAGGCTAAAAGTGGCCACTGTGTGTATACTAGCATGCAGCATTCCTCCGATGTAGGGTGCAATGATGAGTGGCACATAGACCCTGGGTGACATGCTCACTGAATACAGAAGTGGGTTGTAGATGGCCACATATCGATCATAAGCCATTGCTGCCAAGAGAAAGCACTCTGTGGTTCCAAAACTAACAGCAAGAAACATCTGTGCTGCACATCCAAGAGATGAAATGACTTTTGTCTTTGAAATAAAGTCTATTAACATTTTTGGAGTAATAACAGTAGAAAAGCAGGCATCCGAGAATGATAAAGCACTCAGAAAATAGTACATTGGATTGTGGAGTCTGGAATCCCCAGAGACCAATATAATCAATCCTAAATTACCTATGAGAGTGAAAAGGTAAATTGGAAGAAACAGGAAGAAGAGAATGACCTGCAGTTCATTGCTGTCTGTGAAGCCCTTGAGTACAAACATGGTAACTTCAGTGATATTCTTCATGCTGAAATCTCATAGTACAAACTTGAAGATATTCAGGAATTTATAGTTTATGCTGCTATGAAAATAATGAACAATATTATAAGTCAAGGGGAAATAAACTATATTGATATATTATCTCCTGGGCATAATAAGCAATCAGAGGTTGAGGAGACAATTACAAGACGGTAGGCCAAGGGTGGAGTACTCATGCATGATCAGCTGCAAGGTACTGGTGGGATCCCTGACTCAACACATGCCATTCCTAAAGCCTTAGCAGATTTAGTATTAAATCATATTGAAACACAAAGTGAGCAAAAAAATAAATTAAAAAAAATTTCTTCTAACATCCAATCCCACACGTGTTCACATCATACGAAAAATAACTTCAGACTTCTAGATCTTTTAGTACTTGTGTAAAATGATTTGATATAATCTATGCTCTTTCATAATTAGAGCACTATAAATTCTATAACAATAAATAACAATAAAAATGGCATTAATAAAATTTTATTTAAAATAAATGTCTATATACAATATGCTGATTTGCATTGTTCTTATAAAGTAGCAACTGCTTGTATTCTAATGTTTTATGAGCTAGTTTTATAAACAAACAACAAACCAAAAAGCTATCTCCACTATGGCTTTTTGTGATGATTATTAGTAGAATTCATATTTGTGGGGGAAGAAAGTTCATGAAAATTTTATGAAAGCATCTATTTTATTCAAATTTCTTTCTTAAATAATTGGCATTGTAATGTCTATTTTAAGTTAAGTTGTTGGTCATTTCATTTCTTTTGGAACTCTAAATTCTTTACATGCTCTATATTTTTGCACTCTTTCAAAACTCTGGTAAAAGTTAGTAGAATTATTCTGAAAAAAACATGAAATACGTGATTTTTGAAAGTTTTTATATTTTTTAGGTATTGTTTGTAGATTCATTACATGAAATAATAGCAATGTAACTATTCATTAAGGTGCAATTAAAATATTTCAAAAATAACCTTAATTGAATTTCAGTTAAGGAATAATTTTATAGCAAGATATAAAAATTAAAATTTAAGAGCAAATGTTGGGATGAAACAATAATTAAAATAAATCTGTCTTCATTAGTTTTATTGTTAAACAATATGTCGAAGAGTTACCTATATGTAAGTTCAATTTCTAGTTGTCCATAAGTTTCAACTACTTGCATGATCAATTGTATTACAATACGTATTGATTCATTTTATTAATTTGTTTATTTTTATGTCCCCCAAACAACAGGAAATTTTAATCAGTTCTGGAGACACATGACCTGCTGCAAATGATGACCTATTAGCTACTTAGAGTCACCAATATAAGTCAAATTCCAATTCCAATAGATTGACATCAATTCCATTAGTAAGAGAAGGAGATATTTAGGGAAAAAAATAGTAATAGATTAGATTAGTGATATATTGGAAAGAGTGACAGCATGGGAGGACACCACATATCAACAATCTTTTGGGACAGGTTACCAGGAATATGAAAAATAATTTCTAATAAAATATTTTTTATTGAATTGTTAGAAACAATAAGGCAGAGAAGTGAAAAACCACTCTTGGGTAAGATGGATGCCCTCCTCTTTACTCTGTCTTCTTCTGATTCCTTCATTACCTTCTTTCCTTTGTCCTTTCTGTCCTTCTTTTCTTCCTTCTTTGGTTTATTCTTACTTATGATTTTTAACTTTGATTTTTAACTATGATTTTGTGGAAAATTATTCTCTTTCTCAAGGCAGTACCATGATACTCTATTTCCAATAGGACAATAACATTAAAATATAACGTCATCACAGTGTGCTTTCCTATATGCGATGCATAAATGTAATGTTTACCCTTCAGCAGAACAAGAAAACCTCTCTTGTCATGAGAGTCTCCTCATTCAATATCCCCATGTTTTCTTTCTCCTATCTGAATAACTTTCTACTCTCCATCCACATGGTTATATCCCTCAAGTGTCAAAGCTGCCAATTGTGCATACCCAAACTTTGCAAAGGAAGATTGAGTTTATCACTCATCATCTAAGAGATCCCCAAATACACATCAAATTCACAAAGATTGATCAGTCTTAGATTTTATAACCTTAAATATCTGAATGATAATATCACCACAATGGAGTAAAAGAATAAGTTGCAGACTGAAGAAAATAGGTATACTTATGCTTTAAATGACACACTAAAAATCCATAGGAAAATGGACATAATATACCTGTAGACAACTCACATTAAAAGATCTCTCTATGGCCTATGTATATGTATTACTTTAGCAATGATCTGAAAAAATGGAAATGTAAGATGACAGAAAACTTTCCATAACACTTGAACCATAACAAAAATTTACCAAATGATGGTGAACCAATAAAGTAAACAAAACATTCCTACACTGCTGGTGGGAGTGTAGTTATAGCCATTTGGAGAAAAAAAAAAAGAATTTAAATGTATAATAACTGTATATATCTACAAAATCAGGGAACAACATATACTCAAATGAATTAACCAGGAGAAAAATCAAAGGCATACATTTGAATGAAGAGAAATTTACAGGAAAAGATAGTAGTGTATCACATTAATAAATTTAGAATTTCTTATTGCTGGGAGCCATTAGCCAAGTAGGTATGACAATTTCCTTGCCAGCGTACCCCATGTTGCTTAGTGGAAGGACTCGTGGAAATAGGACATTTTGCAGTGACATTGCATCTAAGGTGACCTTGCTCAAGGACCAAGGCGGATCCGGGTTTAGGGTGTTCCCGGTTTAGAATAATCAGGGTTTAGGGCTCTCCTTGGGTTTAGGGTGGTTCCAGGTTTAAGATTATTCCTGCTGGGAATAGGGCGTATCCTGCTGCCTGAGTTCCCCTTGAGTTCTCACGGGATTCAGACAGTATTTTTTGGGAGACAGAAGCCCAGTGGGGGTGGATTTTGGGCAGAGAACGTGGATTTCTCCAGAACGTGATTGTAGATGGCTGGTGTGAGTTCAGGAATAAAGAGTTGCTGTTTGAATCTACAAGCTGTGTGGTGGCTCGTGATTTTGTGCCCAGCCAGACTGCGGCACTTTATCATTTATTTTGTTACTAATTTTCATTTGTTAATTACAACTTACATATTAACCACAAAATATAGATATACCCACCTCTGGGAAGGAAATAATTGTATAAAATCAGAACCGTATTCATTAGGAACAGAAAGAAATATGCGAAGAATTTCTAGTTTAAGAAATATTAATTTCTGTGGGAGAAATAAAAATAAATCAAAGATTATTTAACGTCAATACATAAATTATACCCTTATATGATATCCATTATAAAAATCATGATATTTAATTTAGAAAATGCATAGTTACATTTTTAATGTTTATAACCTCGTAAGGTTAATAGAAGTTCCTTAATTTTTTAAAAATTGATAATGTGCAAATACAAAAATGTTATTATACCAAATTTGAAACTTTTACAATTCAATTTTAGATTTCAATACAATGTCTCACTCATGATTCATTCACTTTTGACAGTTGTACATTGCCTCTTCTTAGACCTCAACTCCCTTCGGTGAGTGACATCCCCACCCTCCTTCATCCCCAATGAAACAAAGCAAGACATGCTCCTTGACATATTTGGATATTTTAAAATATTCAGTGAAATAAATATCAGAAATTACTACTAATTCTGAGTGGCTTCTGGATTATATAACTAGAAAAACAAAGTTAACAGAATTATTGTTTTTCTCATTAAAATAAAGTAAATGGTCCCATTATGTATATAAGGAAAATATGCTTTTATTTTTTTATTGGTTAATTCCTGCTTGTTCATAATTTGAATAAAGCCATCTTCTTCCATTTTGAAAATGAAAATGTGGTATATTTAGTACATTTTCATTTATCTGAGCAAACATAAATTCAGCATTTTTAATTTTCTCTGTTGCTTTCCTTGATATGTTGATTTTGAAATCTTAGGTGGAGCTTTTTATAAATTAGATTTTAATAAATCTATTTTATTCACCTATGTAATAGGAAGAGATAAGGGCTTTTGGTCTCAAGATTTAGCTCAATGATAGAACACTTGCTTAGCATACCAGAGACCTCAGGATCCATCCTCCACAATAAACACATATACATACACACACACACACACACACACACACACAGGTTTCATACTACATATTTAATATATAAATGATTTATAGCAAAATAATATATTCAATCTTCATTTTTAGTGTTCCTAAAATATTCTGATAATGATCTGAACATTTCTCTTACCTGAACAAATAGCACATGCAGGTTTAATAACCTTAGGAATATGGTTTATTTAGAATGTTTATATCTACTTACTCAACTGTTGATGAAATACTCCCATAGGAGATGCTCCAATGGGAATGTGATCCAATTTTCTTCTGGTTCAGAAGGCAATACAGTGCTTAATTAAATAATAAAGTGTAAAGGACTCTGGAAGAATACATTACTACAGACATTAATGCAGTAACTAGACTTTTTTTAAGCCTTTGGTTTAAAAGTTATAACAGAAAAAAAGTAAAGTATTTCAATGTTAGACAAGAAATCTTAAGACATGAGACATAATCTTATAACATAGCTGGGATATTGGGAAGTAATTTAACTTTCCTGCTGCCCAGTTTGCTTATGTTGGCAATAGCAGACACTTTTTTTTTTTTTCTTTTCTTTTTGATACCAGAGATTGAACTCAGGGCCACTCGACCACTGAGCCACATCGCAAGCTCTGTTTTGTATTTTATTTAGAGAAAGGGTCTCACTGAATTGATTAGTGTCTTGCTTTTGCTGAGACTGGCTTTAAACTTGCAATCCTTCTGCCTCTGCCTCCAGAGCCACTAGGATTTTAGGCATGTGACACTGCACCAGGCTTTGGCCACTTTATATTGTAACAAGTTAATAATTAGATGAGCTATGGTAATGTATAATCACAATATTTCTTGCAAAATTTGCAGTCACTCAAATGCATTGTAATATTTTTATATTTGGATTATAAACTCTCCAGAAAACTGGACAGGACAGCAAGGAAGTTAAATTATTATCCCAGAATAACAGCTACGTTATAAGATTACGTCTCGTGTCTTGATATTTCTTGTCTAACATTAAAATACTTTACATTTTTTCTGTTATAACTTTTTAACCAAAGGTTAAAAAAAGAGAACTCTAATTATTGCATAAATGTCTGCATTAATGTGTCCTTCCAGAGTCCTTTACATTTTATTACTTAATTAATCATCATATTGTCTTTTGAACCAGAAGACAATTAGATCACATTCCCTCTGATGCATCTCCTGTGAAGTTGGAGTGCCAGTCTATAGCCTGCTTGAAAATGACACACACATGCAATAAACACAAGCCTGTGGACACCAGCACACTCATACTCACCTGCACTGCTAGAGATAAAATAAATGAGTTTAACATTGATAGGCCCAGAAAAATAAGATATTTTCTCTTTTTCATCTAATTTACAAATGTTTCTCATGACAGCCAATTTGGAATTGACAGTGGAATTTGGCATTTTATATATGAGCAAATTAAATTTTAGAAGAGTGAAATTATTTGCATAATCCTTTACATATTTATAGTCACGGATGCATTTGAGGGTCCACTATTGAAGAGAGAAATGGAAAAAAAAAATACCAGGTATGATAAGCACATGAAGAGACGAGAATATGAAAAAAGTGATAAAAAAGTATAATGTGATGGATGGGTTTGGACATCTTTTAGAGAGAATGTGGAGTGTACCTCTATGAAAAGTAGACAATGGAGCCAAATAATTAATGAAGCAATTAAGCATGACACTGAGCATGTTTTTTAGGAAGCCACCTCAAAGATAAACAAAGATTGCCACATATGTAAATACTCTGCTGAAAAAAGTAGATCAAAAGAAGAACACACAAATAAAACATTTTTAAAAATTTCAGTAAACCCAGAATCAGCCTTAGCACACTTCCCAAAAGATAAGATATATAAACAGCAAGTAAGGATAATGATTAGAAAATAGTACATTAAAATAAAAAAATAAAATATTTTTTGATAAAATTTTGATCTGGAGAATTTCCATTAACCACAGACTGAGGTTTATTTAAAGGCTGAGATACCTGAGACCAAAGAATCATTGGGATCAGTAGTTTTGCCTCAGAAAGAGAATGAATAGGCAAAGTCACAATTTAACAGAATGCATGACACATCAAACCCAGGCATATTCAAAAGCCACCGAACAAAGGAGAGGATAAATTACTGAGTGTGAATTTTAGCAAAATCAAGATGAAAAAAGGGAACAACCTTTATGTGCCCCAAGAAGCAGGTGAATGAACAACCCACACTCTCCCAGGCTTAATGTGTCCCACAGGAACTGAAGTGGTCCTTTAGATTTGAGGGTCTCAAAATATGTTGCACATACTAGTTAGTTACAGTAGGACATATGGTACAGAAGAACATTCTGAGAAGAACAAGTAAATGAGTAGGACAGACACACTACCAAGGACACTTTCATGGAAATA
Source organism: Marmota marmota marmota (assembly GCF_001458135.2). NCBI lineage: Eukaryota > Metazoa > Chordata > Mammalia > Rodentia > Sciuridae > Marmota > Marmota marmota. Next base: position 58,787,960 of record NW_026000174.1, on the reverse strand, counting down.
AGGGGGGATGATCTGGAAAATATCTCTTGACATGTGATGGAAGCACCTAAGGTATGCACTGTGGTGGACCACTTTGAAAGGCAAGATCTGTTCAGGTTTGGGGCTCAGGGAACTGCAGGTAGGATGCACTTATGGTCAAGCTTAGCTCTTAGAGTTAAAGAAGCAAAACAAACCATGATTTGTTTTCTTTAGATCAATAACTACAAGTAGCCAGTCATGGTGCTGCACACCTGTAGTCCCAGCAGTTCGGGAGGCTGAGGCAGGAGGATCATGAGTTCAAGACCAGACTGAGCAATTTAGTGAGAACCTTTCTTAAAAAATAAATTAATAATAATAATAATAATAATAATAATAATAAATAACAAGTGCTGGGGATGTAGCTCAGTGTAAAGCAGCCCTATGTGCAATCTTGAGTACCTACAATACCACCCCTCAAAAAAGCTCAAGTAATAAAATAGAGTTCTGGGACCAAAACTAGGGCTTTCCTCCATATATTACTAAAGTATATCCATACACTTTATCCAGAAAAGATAATGTGATGATAAAAATTTGGTGTTAGTTTCACAATATTGAGTTTGAGAGGGACTGAGGGACTTTGAGAAAGGGAGCCCATTTGGGAGGTAGATTTAAAACGTTCAGATGGCAAATAAAAATATGAATGTATTTGTAGTCAGATATTCTTAGTTACTTGGTTAGCTTAAGCATCTAATTCATGTTTCACAGTATTTACCATAAAAAGAGAGGTGTGCTGAAATTCAGAATGTCTAATAAGTAATGAAGTCTAATGCAAATTCACACACACAAACATACATAAGACCTCTACGAATTCTGTCCAACAGAATCTTCCCTTGGCATTCATAGGGGTTTGGTTTCAAGATCTACTATCAATACTAAATACCTAAGTCACGTACATAAAATAGTGCAGTATTCACATACAACCGATGTTCAAATTCCCACATACTTTAAATCATCCCTTATATTACTTTTGATTATTTACAATGTCTAATAAAATGTAAATGGTATATTGCATTTTATATTTATTTTTATTATCACATCATTCTTATTTATTTATCTTTCCCACATATTTTTAACGTGTGGTTGGTTGAGTCCACTGACCTGGAAATGTGTGTACAATGAGATGAAGTGCTGGTTTCTCCTATCCATGCATATCTATGACAAAGTTTAATTTATGAATGGGGCACAGGAATTGATGAACAATAATAACTAGCAATAAAATAGAGCTGTTTCTGTGAAAATACCTTTACCATGTACCCTCTTTTCCTTACACTCAGTGAATAATTGAAACCTTAGCAAGTGAAACTGCTGGTCAGAGCAGAGGCTACTGTACAGAATTCATTATGCCAAAAATTACTTGGTCAGATGAAAAAATTCAAATTTCTAACATCCAAAAGTGAGAGCATGGGTATATAAAATACAGATTTATGTTTTAATGTATGATTTGAGAATATCACTCAGAAAGCATCTTGTCATATTCTAAAGACTTTCAGGCAAACTGTTTTGTGTTTTAGAAAGCTTGGTTATGACAATAACAGCAATTACTTATATTTTGGCACATAAAGTGCTATTGAAGTTTTATGTAACCAATATATTTAACAATGGAATTATTCTGGAAGAAACTATTAAACAGAAATAATAAAAAAATTCACTTAACATTTTATTATATTTATATAAATTTAAATGTTAAGCACTAGGAATAAAATGGATTTTAACTAACAGATATATTTTATCATAAATTATTATTTAAAACCATTTAACTAGTATTATATGATAGATATAAACATTCTTTTTGCAAACTCAAAATTGTATTCACTACATATTGCAAAAGTGGTATTTAACAAAATCTGTGTTTGCTCTCATTTCAGTTCTGGGCATAATGATGACTCTGGCTTGGGCTTTTAATGCTGAAGTGACCATAAGATGATTGCCAATTGAAACAATGTGATATGGTGTTCTAAACACTATTTTGTTAAAAAATAAAACCATTATCATTTTCAAATTTCTTGACTGTTTTATGGAAATTTCCTTAAGTCTGATATTTCATGGATTCTAATCTACTCTAATACAATAAAATACCTTTGCATTATTATTTTGTTATTTCTGTAAAACTGACAGCTATAGAATTGCCATAAAAAAAGAAACATTTCTGTGCCTATTAAAATGTTTAAATCAAATAGTCCAATTTTCAAGAGTTTTAGGTAAAAAAAAATAGCATGTATAGTACACACATACAATTCTACTTATTACTGTAAAGTATGAAAGAGGTCTGCATAAAAGTGTACAGGTACAGTGTGTTTAAATTCCAGTTCACATATTTGATGTTATTGGCTCTCTGGTATTCTTTCCACTCCCTTAATCCTTGGTTTCCTCATCTGTAAAATGGTTCAGTCTAGAGGGTTCTAAATGTGAAAGGGAAGATTGAGCTTCCACTCTGTAACTAATTCTTCTCAAGGTGGTGTGTGTGTGTGTGTGTGTGTGTGCGCGCGCGCGCGTTTATCAGGTATTGTGCTATTGTCCATGTTCTGGGTTCCTCTATATTTAATTCATAGGAAATTATCTCAATTTGTTAGATAGAAAATTAGATTATTAGAACCATTACCAAAGTGACAGAAAATTGTTTCTAATTGAAGACACAAGATACACAAAGAAGTTTTTTAGAGGTTTCTTTATGTGACTAAATATAGAAATTGCCAAAAATAGGGCTCATTAATACTCTCTCCAAGGCTTCTTCACTGCAGGAAGGAGAGGATAGAAAAACTGCCTTTGCAGGGTGAACAGTTCTTCTTTTTTTTTTTTTTTTTTTCCAGGAACAAGAGAAGCCTACTTCTAACTGCACAAAAAAAGCACTATATGAAACTTCTTTGTCTCCAATTTGTTCCATTAGAAGCCTATTTTTCCCATTTTATTCCTCCTCTCTCCCTTTTCCCTATTATATTGGGTATAGAAACATCTGTCGTTAATTATTGATCTAGTTGCATCTCAATAAGCTTCACTTTTTCTTCTGTTAATCTTTCTTTCACCAGTTTACTTCACAGGCCTTTCAATGGTAAACCAAAGAGATTAAAGGAAAACACTTCCATGTAAACCCGTGTATATATGTTTACATGGATGCATGTGACAGGTGTGCATGTATGTTCCTAAAAGCAATAATGCATCTTTGCACAAAAGCTGCTTCAGATTACTTTCCTTTCCCTCCACAAGTTGTAGGTATTGTTTTTACTGCCTGCAGGTTCAATAAATATTCCTTAAAACATCCTTGAAAACTCATATTCAATGGGAAAATATTTTTCTCTTAATTATTCTTGTCATGACTTCTTTGGCTTCTCTGTTTCTTATGCTGTATATTAGAAGATTTAGTATTGGCCACAAAAGTGTATAAAACACAGACAGAATTTTCTGTCTGTCCTGCGGGTAGTGAGCGCTGGTTCCCAGGTAGGTAGACATCACTGTTCCGTAGAAGAGAGTTACCACGGTCAGGTGGGAGGCACAGGTGGATAAGGCTTTGTACCTACCCCTGGAGGAGTTCATTCTCAGGACCACGATAAGAATTCCCAGGTAGGAGCTAGCTACCAACAAAAAGGTTGTCACTGAGGTCGCTCCAGAGAGGACAAGGAATAAAAGCTCATTGTGGTGGCTGTCAGAACAAGAGAGTCGGAAGAGTAAAGGAATATCACAGAAATAATGGTCAATAACATTGGGCCCACAGAAAGACAGCCGGAGCAAGCCGCTCAGGTGGGTGAGTGAGTTGGCACAACCCAGCAGGTAAGAAGCAGTCACCAGGCAGATGCAGAATGTGAGGGTCATGAGACCTCTGTAATGCAGGGGGTGGCAAATGGCAAGGTATCGGTCATAGGCCATGGCAGCCAGAAGGAAGCATTCTGTGGTCAGGAAGAGGCTGACAAAGGAATACTGAAGGAGACAACCATGATAGGAGATGACTTTCTGTCCTGCAAAGTAGTTGAGCAACATTTTAGGAATAAAGACTGAGGAATAGCAAAAATCCAAGAAAGCCAAGTGGCTCAGGAAAAAGTATTTGGGAGAATGAAGCTGGGCACTGGACACAATTACCACTATAATCCAAATATTTCCTACCACGGTAACGACATAGATCAAGAGAAACAGCACAAAGAGGGCTGTATTCAGTTCCGGGTTATCGGTCATACCCAGGAGGATGAATTCAGTTATCACACTGACATTTCTGCCAGCCATTTATGTGGCTCTCCTACAAAGGATCTGCAGGGAACAAGAGAAGATGAAAAAAAAGAAATAACCAAAGAGCACAGCTTGAATATATGAGTTCAATCCATTAGCAGCTTTAGAAAACCGAGCATCTTTAATTTTGTGAAAATTATCTATGGTGAAATAAACTCTTGCAAGTGTGAAAAGTTGTCCTGATACAAACTTACAGGTGAATGCTCTGGAGGGTCTAAATTGGCCTAATGTAACACATAAGAACCTGTGGAAAAATGACAATCCGCTTAGAAAGTCCTAGTAAGAATATTTGATAGAGAAAGTTCAAGAAATGGATCTGGAATATTCTAAATTCCAGAATAAAAGACAAGGACATTATCTTTTAAGGAAGAATGTCTTTTTTAATTTTTAATTTTTATTTTTTTAGTTGTTGATGGACCTTTGTTTTATTTATTTATATGTGGTGCTAAGAATCAAACCCAGTGCTTCATATATGCTAGGCAAGCACTCTGCCACTGAGCCCCAACCCCAGCCCCAGGAAGAATGCCTTTTAATAAAGAACAAAGTAATCCAATACAAAAATATTCCTCCATAGGTAACAGATTTCTGAGGAAATGTGAAAATTTGTTATACATGAGATTTGAACAAGTTAAAAAATAAAACAGAATATACATATATGTATAATGTACAATATATATATATTTAATAGAGGATTATATATATATATATA
>NW_026000174.1:58751341-58783002 GCF_001458135.2 Marmota marmota marmota | reverse complement strand
GATGTGTATAAGAGACAGATATATATATATATATATATATATATAATTATCCTCTATTAAAACTTAGAGGGTATCCAAAAAAAGGGAAGTGAGAGTCAAATCTATCTGTAATGTAAAATAAAAACAGTCAAATATTTTCTAAGGTAATAAATTGTTTAGTTTTAAAAGATAACTTGTTCTGGAAAATAATTATTTCTAATGCCAAACAATATCTATCATTATCTCCTCTGATGCTTCATAGTATTTGTACTCCAAAGACTTGGATTTGTCTACATCAGATACTTTTTATAATGCTTAGATTTCTTCATTATTGTAGAATTGGAAATCTTCCTCAATATGTTTTAATCCCTAAAGTCAAAGTCTCAAATCTCATTTTAGAGACAATATCTATGCTTCCTACTTACCATATGCTTCCTACTCATCAGATGACACATGGATATGAGTTTTTATACAGGACATACTTGATCATTAATTTTATTTTAGACTTTTAGCATCTAGCTCACAATTTATGAAAAGTATGCTGCCAATATATAGTGTACTTATGAAGTAACTTTTAAATAGTGTTTAAAGGGAACACTCTTTACCTCAGAAGTTTAAGAGTACAAAATATGCCACTGTAGTTTGGAAGTTTTCGGTAAGTAAAAGACATGTTGAACGTTTTCCATGCAACCATCCAAAATACTTGAGAATGATGCACACCTAACTTTGAATAAAGAGTAACAAACACAAGGATTCAGATTTCCACCTGTTAGTATCAGTGTGACTTTAAGTAAATTATGTAATAACAATTTAAAAACTTCAAGCAATGCTATAAGAAAGAGTTGATTATTTTCATTTTGTTGAAACTGTAAGTAATCTAAAAGAATGACTGGTTACATTTTACTGGAGTAGTCTGTATTTGAAACCAAACTATTAGACTCATCTATAAACTATCTTAAGAGAAATTGTGAGAATGACAGAAAAAAAAATGTAGAAACTGTCATGCATGGACATAGAACTCCATAGAAGTACATTGCTCACACAAAGTAAAGCAAATGAAGAAAAGAGTGAATCGTGGTAAAATGCTTGCAGAGCATGTGTGCAGCCCTGGGCACAGTCCCAGAACTGCAAAGAAAAAATAAATTAAATTGAGAATGAGAAAATACAGACTATCTACTCACATACTTGACAAATGACTTTTTGCTTAAGCTAACTTTTAGAATTTTTTTTTTTTTTTCGTTTTTGGTTTACTAGTGTTTAGCTAACTTTGGCTTGATTGACCTTCTTTTAAAACAGAGTGCATTTGTGACTGTGAGCTTCTTTTAATTTTAATGATTTCATAATTGTTTCTTTATAATAGTCACTTTCTTCTGGACTACTTTTCATGTTACAGTTTTATTTTACTGTAAAATCAGATATGATACAGCAAACTGATATTTGCATCTAAAAAACAGTTCTTGTAAGAATGCCAATGACATTGCTGCTCTATTTCTCAGATTTGGCAAAATCTAATAGATTGTAATGATCAGTCTTAGATATCAAGGTAGTTATTTAAGTATATTTTCTTGTGAGTCTCACAAAAATTAAGTATATGAAGCTTTATATACAGCTAATTGAGAAAATGTGGAATAAACCCACTCTCTATTTCAAGAAAGCCACCTGACAGGCAAAATTCCATTTTGAGTATTTGGTAATTGGAATGAATTTGAAACAGATGATTTTACTTCATATTGCATCACCTGCATGAATTGAAAACTCTCTTTTTGGAGATCAGAGAAAGCATTTATAAATCCTTTGTGAGAACACATGAGCAGGACACACGTACCTGGTGTGGAGAGGAATTCCTGTCCCTTTCCTCTAAATTTCCTGACGGTTGGGTTTATATTTGGCTTTGGGTCTATAGAGGATGGGATCCCCAGTGCTATGTGAACACTGGGTTTCATTAAAACAGCCACAAATAGACATGAGGAAATTAAGGTTATAGCATTCTCCCCAAGGGTAGTCATTCATGTATTTAATGTTTTGTCAACTTTAGAGAGGAAATATCACAGATATTCTTGTCTTACTTATATAAGGCTCTACAGGGGAAAATAGAACTGTTAAAAATTCTATGTTTAAAATTTTCATTTATATCATTTAATGATATGTACATATTATCCATAATCTGGTATATATATTATTTTTAAAGCCCTAAAATTTATAAGTTGCTGAATATAAAAATTTACAAGCATATTATTATTGGAAGTGATTTTAGAAGATGCAAATCTATGTGTGGGGGATATATATTTCAATGTAATGCCACACAAAATAGCAGAAGTAATTTTTACATAGAATTTCAAGTGTGTGTGTTTGTGTGCATGCATTCATGTGTATTGTCATGCAGTAGATTGCTTTCAATATTAGGGATAAATTAGGCAATTAGGATAACTGAATAAAATTAGGTTTAACATTTTGTCATTATATTGGTTGAATATGAAAGCAACTTTTGGAATGTTGAGTAAACAGGTAGTAGAATAGAATAAAAACTTAAAAGGTGATGAATACAGGATGAAATAGTGGGCTATATATCATGCAAAGATATATATTAAGGGTAACTGAGAAACAAATATATGCCATATATAAACAAACCAGCAAACATAACTGCATATGAACATGGTAGTGATAATTTGTAATGGTTTTAAAATGAAGCAGTAGTGAAAACAAATTGGTGAATATGGACAAAGATAAGATTATAATCAATTTAGTTAAAACGATTATTTATTTTTCCTAGAAAACAATGTCAGGAAGAATTCTAATTGAGATGATTTCTTTATTAGGTGTCTAATATGTTCAATTATTTTCTTTAATCATTATATTTTTATGATTGATTAACATTCTGATTGACCTTGCATATGGCTCAGGGTAATTAAATGAAGTGTCCAGGTTTGCACATGGAAACCTTTAGTCCCAGAGGGTTTTCTAACAAAAGCTGAATGCTGACGTGTCTACAAAAGAAGATGAAGATTATAGGAATTCTCAGACTTCAGAAGACATATCTAAACTGATATAAACTCTAAGAAGAAAGGTTGTCTCTCTTTAACTAAAAATTGCCATTATTTTATTTATTCAGAGTATTTTTAGAGTGCCTATATCATTTTATAGTTTGGAAGAAATTATATCATATTATAGTTTATATGATCATTAGATGTTCATGGTTTGGGGAGATGGAATTTAAAAACAGGTCACATTTGATCAAAGACAATGGAAAATTGTTATCATAGTTGGGAACAACATAATCACTCCATGTTGATGAAGCAAGCCCAAACTTTGAATCTTAGGAACATTAATTCACTGAACTGACTCTGGTTTCTGAGTAAGAATAAATATGACCAAGATATAAATGTAACCACAACAAGTCTAGATGGTACCAGCAAAGTATTTGTCTTTTTGAGGTAGTTGAATTCCCAAACACAAACTTCAAGGTTACACAACAGGATAAAAACTTAACACATATTTGACAGACATTCCCTGAGAACCTAAAGGGAATTCATGTAAAATGAATATCTGCTGTGCCCTGATTCCTCCAATTGTTTATATTGAGTAATAACCAATTTGTGACATGGAGTGAAGGGACTGCGTCTATAAGTGTGCATTCTCAGATCATTTTTCCTAATGTTTTGCTTATCAGTCAACAGAGTTGCATCAGGTATGTCTTTGATGAAGCTCTCATTTATTTTCTATCAGTTAATTCTACCAAGTATCTGAGAATATTTGGAATATGCTATAGTAAATTTCACTTAATTACATAATAGACCTGTAACATATAAATTATACTAAACTTTATTTTAAGTATAGAAAAATGTTAATTATTTTCAGTTTACATTACAAAAATCTGCCACCAGCCTCCTAAATTTCCAGCAGAATTCTATGACTGTGATTTTTGCCTCTTTTTTTTATCATGGAAATGCCTAGGTTTTGTTTATAGTATATTATGTAATTATTGATTAGCAGGAGTTATAGGTTGGTATGAGACAAAAATGACATTTTTTTCCATAAAATATTATCTTGTCTCACACATTACACTTTGGGAGTTATATCATTTTATGTGCATTCTTGGAAACTATCCTCTTCCTTTTTAAGTTGTGTATTGAAAAAAAAAATTATAAGCATTTCAATTTGTTGTTCTTATCTTCAATTATCTTGTTTGTATATTATTCTTCATGTTTAATCCTTTTAGACATAATTTATTGAATGCTCCTGAAATATTGTGAAGGGGTACATACAATTTGGTTTATATACTATTAATATTAGTTTATTTTTTCATTTGTCTGAAAGACAAAATTCATATAAATGCACTTATATGAAAATCTCATATATATAAATGTCAAATATATATGCACCTTTGGGACCTAAATAATATATTCAAAGGTCCTGAAAATTTTGAAGGACTGTGTAGTGTCATTGGTAGTATTATTAACATTTCATTCTGATAATTTAATTTTCAGATCAATATCTTTGCACAGTTTATCTAACATAGCATATTTTCAATATGCTACCATTGTTTTTACTTACATAGATGTTGGTAATATTTACTTAAATAAAGTGGCTGTTTCTGAAAAGAAAAAAATAAAAATTTAGTCTCACCTTCCCCATGCAAATGTTAATTAATATTTAGTGAGTCTAAATTATGACTGTATGGGACTTGATCCATTTCCCTCCAGTTGTTTCAAATTTAAAAGAGACTGGAAAATGTTAATACCATTTTATTTTCAAATAAAATTTTCTCTAGGATATTGCTTTTTTTTCTGAGATAAGATCATTTACAGTAGTTTGAGATAAGATCACTATGGAACAATCAGTACATGTGGGCTTGGTTTTATTGTGATGCACATGCATTAAATTTGAGTGGGAAAAAAAAACCAAAAAAACACTGAATTTACAGATTTTCCCTACCTGGATACTTCGTCTAAAAGGATGCTGGAAGATACCTAAAAAAAGGAAGGGATAAATCTGATTACTACAGGTTCCAAATTGGCCTTGAAGTCATTCTTTTAAAACACAAAGTAAGTCAGGCTTGGTGGTGCATGCCTATTATCCCAGTGGGTTGGAGACTGAGGCAGGAGGATTTCGAGTTCAAAGCTAGCCTCAGCAAAGGGAAGGCACTAAGCAATTCAGTGAGACCCTGTCTCTAAATAAAGTCTCGAGATGTTGCTCAGTGATCAAGTGCTCTTTAATTCAATCCCTGGTACCCCCGCACCAATAAAGAAATAAATAAATAAAACACAAAGTAAAATTCTTCAGAGCAAGAACTTAAACTGATATTAATGATCTTTTTATGTAGAATGGTAATGGCTAGAATGGTAAGTGAACTATGGCATGCTGTCATGTTGAATTTCAGGGATAGCAGTGAAAACTGACACCAGGAGCGAAAAAATTGTTTAGATTAACCACTGTGAATGGAAAGTTGGTTGAGGATCAACAGATTCTTTTCCTGAGCATTCTTAAAGTGTTCACATTTATTTAAAAGAATACTAGACTTTTAATTGTTGAAACAAATACCTTTTCATTTTCCAGGTAATGCAAGCATAAATATATGTGTATGTGTGAATATATACATGGTAACAGGGTTTGAACACAGAGGTCCTTTACTATGAGCTACATAATCAGTGCTTTTTTATTTTTTATCTTAAGGCAAGATCTAATTTGGTTAGGGACTCACTAAATTGCTGAGGTTAGCCTCAAATTTACAATCCTCTGTCTTCGCTTCCCAAGCTGCCAGGATTGCAGGCATGTGTCATGGTGCTAGACTCAATATTTTATGTATTAAAAATATTTTAATTTTTTATACTAAATAGAAGGATCAAAAGATCTATTGTTATATCATTCATAAATTTTATGTTTGTCTCCTTGATGTTAATTGAATGTTTATATTTTATATATGTATCTTATAAGGTCCTTGCTTAGCATCTGGATGGCCATCTTAAGTGACATCAGCCATTTTAAGGAAACGGGTTCACTTTCCCACCCAAGGGAGTTTCTGAGAAAGGCTCACCACTCCCTCATACCAACCAAACCCTAAACCTACCTCAGTTCTTATTTCTGAGCGTCCCTCAAAAAAGTCCCAGAACTCAAGCCTATTTTGCCTCTGTCTCCTATAGAGAGATGGCCTTTGTCAGCTATGACACATAAACTCTGGTGTGCATCTTTGCCTGGTCTCCCTCTTTTCCTTCTCACTTACCCATATAACAAATGCATATATATTTACATCAATTTCTGCTCATGTAAAGGAATGAAAATGCCATCAATTATCTCAGAAAACCACCCCCTAATCTTAGTCTAGTTTTAGGTTGGTTAACACAATAACTAGCCATATGTCCTAGGGCACATTGTTCTTCTAGAGCTCTTTGTATGGCTGTGATCCAACTGAATAAGCTATTGGTTTCCAGGGACTGCTGTCCTGGAGAGTGGCACAGATCATATCATGTTATGTGCAGGTATGGATACGCCACAATGAAACTCAGAACTCTGTATGATTAAGACGCACCAATAAAAATCTTTACTGGCATTATTACAGAAAGCAGAGTTTTATTTCCTGGTTTTGGATTTGTGGTACGAAATTAAGGACAAAAACGTTTCATAGTTGTAGCCCTTTTTACAGCATCCTTCACTTCCTTGTTTCTTAAACTGTAAATCAGTGGGTTTAACATAGGAATCACCAGGGTGTAAAACACAGACACCACCTTTTCTTGCTCTAAGGAGTATTGGGAGCTTGGCTGAATGTAGCTGAAGCTTATGGAGCCGTAGAAGAGGGTCACAGCTGTGAGATGCGAGGCACAGGTGGAGAAGGCTTTGCGTCTACCTGCCGCTGAACGGATCCTCAGGATGGCAGCCACGATGAAGATGTAGGAGATCATCACGGTCAAGAAAGTGATCATGGCAATAACACCAGAGAAGATTAAGAGCAGCAATTCATTCGTGGATGTGTCAGAACATGACAGCTTCAACAGGGGAGGAAGGTCACAGAAGAAGTGCCTGATGACATTTGGCCCACAGAAGGACAGCTTCACTAAGCCAATTGTGTGTGTCAGTGAGTTGATTAAGCCTCCCACACACGACCCAAATACAAGCATGGTGCAGACTCCTTTAGTCATAGCCACTGTATAAAGTAACGGGTTCACAATGGCCACATAGCGATCATAAGCCATTGCTGCAAGCAGAAAGCCCTCAGTGGTAAGGAGGGACACAAACAAAAAATACTGCCCAATGCACGCGGAGAATGAGATGGTCTCCTGTTTAACAAAGAAGTTTAGCAGCATTTTGGGTGCAAAAATGGATGAATAGCAGGCATCTACAAAGGACAGACAGCTGAGGAAATGATACATGGGTGTGTGGAGTTTGGGAGTTATTTGGATTAGAAAGAGCATTCCTAGATTGCCCACCAAAGAAATGGCATAGATCAACAGGAACAACACGAAGAGAAGCACCTTCAGCTCAGCGCGATCTGTTAGTCCCAAAAGGATGAATTCAGTCACCAAAGTAAAATTGACATAAGCCATGTGCTGCATTTCTTGATACCTGTTGATGATAGGGGGTTGGAGTAAAGTAACAGATATGGTATGATATCCATACCTTTTGGAAATCCTAACTAGCTATGTGGCTTGAGTTAGTGACTTCTCATCTCTGGTCATTCTGCTTATATAAATAGAAAATTTTAACTAGAAAGTCTTTAGACTCTTTTAATTCTATCTATTCACCTCTTCCATAAAAAATGCCTTGATGAATAAAGGAATATTTCTGTCTCAGTGACAGAATGAATTTCAAATACTGGTCTTAATGTGTATAACAAGCTAAAGCAATCTCATTATAAAGATATCTAAAGAAAAGTCTAGTTTTAAAAAGCATAAAAGGGCTAGGGATGTGGCTCAAGCGGTAGCGCACTTTCCTGGCATGGGTGGGGCGCTGGGTTCAATCCTCAGCACCACATAAAAATAAAATAAAGATGTTGTGTCCACTGAAAAATTTTAAAAAATATATTTAAAAAAAATCTCTCTCTCTCTCTCTCTCTCTCTCTCTCTCTCTCTTTTAAAAAAAAAGCATAAAAAATTGTGGTTGAGAATCTATTCTATGGTCTCCTCGAAGCTCTCTTTTATACTGCTGGCTTTGACTTTAAGAGTAACTAATGTCCACTGATGTTTTCATAATTAGCCCTACTCCACATTTTTACCTCCTTCCCTCTCTTTCTTTCTTCAACTACTGTAACAGTGGTCCACTTTATGCTTTGAATATAATCCTTGTTGTGTTGCCAATGCAATTTATTTTTAAAATGGAAAAGTTTCTTTCTCTTTCTCTCTCCCTGCTCCTCCCTAATCTCCCCACCTCCCTTTCTTCCCCATTTTAGGAAGAGTTATCTGTCCCTGAGTAAATCCAGACTTTGTGGATGGTACCAGAAGATCTCAGAAATGACTATCTCCCCGAATTAAGAAGTGAATTACAACCCAGACAGAGAACGAATGGAATATAGCCCCCTATTTCTGCTGATGGGCAGAAACAGCTTTTGGGACAAGAGTCCCCTGTGTCTCTCCTTTGCTAACAAAGAAATAAACCTCCCTTTCCCCTTTTTTCATTATTGGATTGGCATCAAGGACAAGGATTGAGGTTTCAGCACCAGTACTCCACATTTTTTAACAGGTGGATGTGACAAAAGGCAGAGACTCAGAGTCCAAAATCTCTGAAGTTATTTTAACTAGAAAGTCTTTATTGTCCTTAGATAATAGCCACAGGCACAGACTTCTGAGAACATCCATTTAGAATGGGGTGAGGGCATTTCCCAGCTGGAATATGAAACATGGTGAAAGCAATTTATAATTGACCTTTGAATTTCAATAGAAATACTGTAACTGAGGCTCAGGAAACAGAAGTCCTTGTATTATTCTGAGAAAAGAGCAAAATAAAACCACAGAATAAAGCAAACTTATCGAACACACAGAACCTTCTTTGTAATACTTAATTTTCTTCCCAAGTTGCAACATAATTCTTAGAGTATATAATCTTTTCCACGGGACCAATGCATATCATCTTTGAGGGGCACCACATTTGACTTGGAAAAAAGACAAAACAAATATATTTTCACATTTACATATAAATGTGGAAATATAAATAAACACAAGATGTAAATCAATAGGGCATTTTAGAATAATATTTCTGGATTTTACCTAAGTTGGTTCAGACTTACCTGAAGTACCATGGGCTATTTTTTGGGGAAACCAAATGAAGAAGATGCTCATTCTTATTTATTTTATGTCATATTCCTAAGAATTGTTCCCCAATGTCCTGCTGGATAAGCTGAATTGGTTATCTATTTCCTTTCTCAGCCTTTAAAGTGCACTCTAATTTTTCTCACACATTCCTCTGCCTCATTCCAAAGAGGGTGTCTTATTTTCCTGACCTTTGTTTCAATCCTTAGGAATATGCTGTTACCTATGTTTATTAGTCAGTTTGTTTTAGTGATAAACTCTTCTTTATTTGAAAATCATTTGCAGAACATGGAGAGTGCTACACAGAAAACACCTGTCCCTTGGACAGAGACAGGTCCAGCACAGGTTGTGTCTCTGCTTGTGTTCAAGGTCAACCCCACAGCTTCCTTCAGCCTTTTCTGGAACTGGGCAGAGGGGAATCTTCCATGAGAATTGGCATGAGGAAAACTGCCCCTTGCTCCCTTTGAACCAGGCATAAATGTAAATAAATATTTTAAATGTTACAATATGGGTCATTTTATCTCCATAGAATGAAGTAAAGAATGATTTTTTTTTTTTTGCTGGTTTTATTATCATTTCATTTTGGGACTCTTTTTACATCGACTCAGTTAGAAAAAAGAACAAGAATACTGAGATAATAACAAATGAGGAGGTAATTATGTTAGATCTAGATTATCCATAGTGATAGGTAAATAATATCCATGGGAATATGTAGTCATGTTGTAGATGCAATTCTTCCTTTAGAAAGAATATTCCAATGAATTGAAACATAGATACTTAAAATACTCTCAGTAAAAGGCACACCACAAGGTGGATATTGATGAAGAAAAAGAGAAATTTAGCATATAGGGGAGATAAATTACAGTTTCACTTGCTCCTGGTATTTGAAGTGTTTATCAGATTAAATTCCGAATATTTTTTCCTTCTTTATTCAAAGCATTTTAAATGACGTGTAGAATCTATGTGTGTAAGATTTGAAGAAGTGAATTTAACTTACTAATGAAAGGAAAAATAATGAACACCTCAGCTTATTTAGGAATTTGTGACTGCCCATTCCTGTGCTCTATTTATTTCCCTATATTTCAAAAGCAAGGTCCAAATCCTAAACAAGTCAGTTAAGTATATCTTACTTGTATAATGGTGCGTAAATGGAGTAATGATAGTAGTAAGAGGCAGCAGATTGGAAATCAAACTTATCTTTTAATATAGGAGAGGCACAGACATAGAATCCTTGCTATGAAAGTTAGCTCAAGCTGCTTAAAAAAATCATCCTGTCAAAAGACAAGTTTAGATTGAAGATTCAGTTATATATTTACCTTAATTCAAATGGGAATGTGTTCCCTAGAGTTACCTGCTGATTAAATGAATAGAATACATACATTATTTAAAAGTTGCTTAGTGTTTCCTGAGGGATTTAGAGAACTCTCAAGAATGTAATGGTGTCCCTAAGGCATTTCATTTCCTGAATATTATAATGAATAGAAAGAAATGTGAAGCTGCAGTGGAGAAAAACAGTACATATGATTTCTAAAGGAAAAATAAAAATCAATGGAATTTATAATAATTCCAGCTCTGTACTTTAGGAAAGGTATGTCAGTATGCTTTCAGAATATTTTCCTTAGCCTAAGGGGGTGGGGGGAAAGGAAGACAAATAAAAAACCACACACTTCAAGGGACTTTAAGGTACTAGAACAAGATCTGGTAGAAAGAAAACATTTTCATTCTTTGACTCCCTTGGGTGACATAAATGTCATTAAAGACAACTAAAATCAGTACTTTTCCTTCAAGGAAACCTCACTGTTACCAAAAGCTCCATCCTTGTCCCTAATGCCAATTTAATAATGAGAACACAGTTTTGAGAAAAAGAAAAAGGAAGTTTTATTGTCTTGCTAGCAAAGGAGAAGTACAGGAGACTCCTGTCCCAAAGGCTGTGATTCTGCCCATCAGCAGAACAGGGATGTGATTCATTCTCTGTTGGAGTTGTCATTCATTTATTAATTTGGGAGATAGTCATTTCTGAGATCTTCTGGAACCATCCCCAAAGTCTGGATTACTTCCTTCCAGAGGTGGGTGTGTGCCCAAGGACAGATGAATCTGCCTAAAATGGGGAAGAAAGGTAATCCTGTGTTCCCAGAGATTGGGAAGTGGGAGAGATTAGGGAGGAGCAGGGAGAGGGGAAGAGAAAGAAACCGTGTCCATTTTAAAAATAAGTTTCAGAGGCAGAGCAGGAAGGGCTACATTAAAAGCATAAAGTGAACACGGTTCTATCTCCATCCACCTTTTGAATGCCTGTTCTTCCATTGTGATGTGTCCTTGCAGAAATTACATGCTATTGCCTTCATCTTAAAATTCCTAAATCGGGACTTTGGTGAGGAAATCTCACACCCTTTCCTTGCATATGCATGTAAATAAGAATCCACCCTCATTCTTCATACTAAAAGCAAGTAAATTTATTCTTCTGTAGTGAAAATTTCTTAATTCTGGTGAATTAAATGCTAATGTGCAAAGAGTAGGAGATGGAGTTGGGTGATTTCTGAGGTTGAGTTATGAGAATAGAGATTCATTATTTTAGAACTCAAAGAACAGTTTAGAACTGGTTCAGTCTTTGCTTTGTCTTGTTTTTTAAAAGTATAATTCATTCCAGTCCCTAAGCGAAGAATAAATAAAGCATGCTAATCAGACCAATAATATCTTTTCTCTTAAAACATTTTGGATTAAGGGTAAAAGTTTCTGAAAACACTTTGAAAATGTCTGAACATGCAGGCATTCAGTTGACAAGGACAATGAAAATACAAATAAAATAATTACATTCAAAGTATGTAAAGCAGGTCCTCTGTCTTCTGTGTCTTCTATTAACCCTTTAAAGTTAGATGTGATGCTATATTTAAACACATAATACTGGAAAATGATTCTATGCCAATCATTAAGTAGTCAACTAAACCTGAAAACAAAGATCTAATGACTTCATTAGCAATAAAAACTGATTTAAAATTTAAAGGGATTGGTATTTATAGTGTTATGTCAGATTTGTGGGACCCCAATAGACCTCCAGGAGCCGAATCCAATGCAAGCACACAAGAGTCTTTATTGCAAGCTCGAGCCTGGATTCACAACCGTTCCGACACAGGGGTCCCAGGGAGTGAGTCCTGGTCCTTTGTTCAGTGAGATTTTATAGGTTTTGGGAAGATACTCTATGCGTCACAACATCACACAGCAAATCATTCCATTCCGAGGGAAAATCAAACAACAGCTCTTAACATTGATTAGCAAATTCAATGGCGGGAAAAAGTTGGGTAGGGGTGATTGATTAGTACAAGAGGGGGATTCGTTTGAACTGATTGGTTTAGGCCACGAGGGGTGTACGTGCTAAACTACATGGTTTCCCAACATGTTATCAATCACCATAAACTACTTGGGGGTCATCTGGCTTCCAGGTATTTTCCTTGTCTCATGCTGATTGGAGGTTTCTAGGGGGTTGGTATGGGTCCCCACCTAGCCTAACTGAGTCAGGGACACCTGGCGCCTCAGACCTCTCCTGTTATTTACAGTCAACAACTCAGCAGAGTGGGTATGTGCCTAGGAGTGCTCTGTGGGTCTTTCCCAGGACAAGGGTCACGCCCTCTTCCTTGGACAGGCTTTGCTCTGAGGTAGAGGCTGGTTTCTCAAAAATGGAGTCACATTATTTTCTCAATAGTATTTATTGAGCTGTATATGAAGTTTGTATATAGAAGTTATATTAACATTACTTGAAATTTATTTAGCTTATATATGCAAATATTTTGTCTTGAAAGAAGTCTTCATATGAAAATTATTTAGACATTATATTACATGGTTATCTTTTAAAACATGATTCTATTTTTTTTAAAAGATGTTAAGGAACAAATATGATATAATAAGCCATGCTCGTTTCAAGGGCATGATTTCAGGAGTTTTGACAAATCTGTACTGCATGGATTATATTGACACAATCAAAACACATCATTTTCATAAAATCCTCAAATATTTTTTTTTTCTTTCCAAAAAATGCCCACCTTGCTGGAGAGATGGTACACACCTATAACCCAGTAGCTTGGGTGGTTCAGTGATCTAGTGCCCCTGAGTCCAATCCCTGGTACCCTGCTCTCCCTAAAAACGAAACCCCTTCCTCTACCTCCAGCCCCAAGGAACTGCTGAATTGTTTTATTTTCCTTATGTGAGATTTGCTTTTTTAGAGTTTCATTAAATTAGATGATACAGATGTCCCTCAGTATCCATGCAGGACTGATTCTAGGGTCCCTCCACAGATAGCAGAACCTATGAATGCTCAAATCCCTTTTATAAATAATGTAATAATTGCACACAACCTATGCACATTTTCCCATGTATTTTAAATCATCTCTAGATTACTTATAGTAATACAATATAAAACATATAAATAGCTGTTATATTGTATTTTTAAGGCAGTGATAATAAGAAAAATAATCTGGATATTTTTAGTACAAACCCAATACATGTTTTAAAAATATTTTCCATCCAAAGTAGGTTGAATCAATACACAAAGAGCCCATGGTTGTGGAAGTCTGTGCAGTAAGTGTTTATTATCATCTTCACTTTTTAAAGATGATTATGCATCCAGAGTCATCAATATAGTTGCATGAGTCATTATCTGTTTTTTTTTTCATTGTTGAGTAATATTCCATGGTACATATTTTGTATTATCTGCTTATCCAGTTAACTGTCAATGGACAATTGGGCTGTTTGCTATATTCAGGTATTATAAATAATGCTGCAATTAAAGCTTTTTAAAAAATTAATTGTGTAGTTATTTTGATGAATATCTAGGAATGGAAACTTAATCCTTTAATGTTTTACATTGTTAACATTTGTACATTGATTTCACACAATTGCTTAGGATTTTCTATGTACAAAACAATATCCCCTGAAAATATTGAAAGTTGTACTTATTTTTTTCTGATTTGAAAGTCTTTAATTCTCCTGAATTTTATTGCTCGTTCATCCAATTACTTACTTTTTATTTCATTTTTATATTGTACCCCCTTCATATTTAGGCCTATCAATACCTCTCTTATTTTTGTGTATTTATGTTGTGTACTGAGAATATCCAGGAAATGTTGACTATAACTTTTCCACAAACTGCACGGAGCTATGGATAGTTTTGTATCAGATAATCATTATTTTTTCTTTCTCTCATTATCTCCTCTGTGACCTCTTATATGTGTCTGTTTTATACTTTATTATGGCCCAAGGGTCTCTGAGATTGTATGCATTTCCTTGTTCTTTGTGTTATTGTTGTTGTTCTGCAAAGGAGATCATTTCTCTTGATCTACTTTCAACTTTAGTAATCATTCATTGTATCATCCCAATTCTGTTCTTGGACCTCTAGGGATTTGTCATTTCAATTGTACTTTTCAAGTATGAAATTCCTATTTGGCATTTTTGTTAATCTCTTCCTGAATTAAAATTTTCCATTTGGACCACAGAACACCAAGGATAGAAATTGAAGAAGACCTTTGAAGATGGAAATATCTCCCATGCTCTTGGATGAGCAGAATTAACATTGTCAAATTAAAATTGTCAAAATGGCCATACTACCAAAAGTGCTATACTGCTTTAATGCAATTTCAATTGAAATCCTAATGACTTTCTTCATAGAAATAGAAAAAGCAGTAAGAAATTCATTTGGAAAGTAAGAGGCCCAGAAGAGCCAAAGCAATCCTTAGCGAGAAAAGTGAAGCAGGAGGCATCACAATACCGGAAATTAAATACTACTATCAAGCTCTAGTAACAAAAACAGCATGATTTTGTACCAAATCAGACATGAAGATCAATGGAACAGAATGAAGACACAGAAACCAACCCATATCAATGCAGTTATCTCATACTAGATGAAAACATACTTTGGAGAAAATATAGCCTCTTCAGCAAATGGTGTTGAGAAAACTGGAAATCCATATATAGCAGAATGAAATTAAACCCCTATATTTCACCCTACACAAAACTCAACTTGCCGCAGTCTGTCTGGGCACAAAATAACCGAGCCACCACACTGCCTTGTAGATTCAAACAGCAACTCTTTATTCCCGACTCTCACTGGCTCTACGCTCCCTTCACCGGGCTCTGCATACCAATTCTCTCAAAACCCCACAAGAACTCAATGGGGAACTCAAGGAGCAGGCGCCTGAGGCAGCAGGATACGCCCTATTCCCAGCAGGATCCACACTAAACCTGGAGCCACCCTAATCCAGCAGGATCCACCCTAAACCTGGAGCCACCCTAATCCAGCAGGATCCACCCTAAACCTGGAGCCACCCTAATCCCTGAGCAGGGTCACCTTAACCAAAAATGCCATGTCATTCCTGCTTGGCTATGGCTCTTAGCATCAACTCGAAGTGGATTCAGGATATAAGCATTAGCCCCCAGACCCTGCACCTACCAGAAGAACATGTAGGGCCCAATCTGAAAAGTACTGTGGAGATTTACACAACAAGGAAATGGGGGGAGAAGAATAGATGTTCATTAGATTAGACAAAGGGAATGAACAACTCATGGTTGGACATGATGTGGATTTTTACAGGTCATGTATTAATATAAGAACACAGGAAATTTACATCTGATTCATCTACCATCTTTCCTAATCCCATCCCCTAGGTTAGCCATTTTGTTAATATGTAAAAATGCTTATTCATTCAACAATGGACAACTTTTTGTAATTAGTTTTAAATATAATCGATAAGACTGCTAAGAGGAGGGCATCTTTTCTCCTTTTGAATATGTTAGTTGAAATCATTGGTTTAGGAAAAATATAGTCAGTTTGTCTTGTTTTATTTAAAATCTGCTTTCTATTCATCTTCTCATCTTCCTTTGGGAATTCAATGAAATGTTTTTCACACCATTTGATTGAGTTTCACATGTCTCTGACCTAGTTTTGTTAATTTTTTTCTCTCTGTGATTCAGTTGAGATAATTTATACTGATATGTGCTTAAGTTTATTAATACTGTTTTACTTTGTCCTCTTACATTAAAGAAATTCTTATTTTAGAGATCATAGCATTTTTTCATAAAATTTTATGTTGTCCTTTTTGTGCATTTAAATTTTCCTTTAATCACTTCACCTTAAACAATTGTTCCAACTCTTTATTTTCTTCAATATCTTAACTACACAATTTGTGCAAGCCTTTTCTAGCTCTATCAAGCAGACATTCATTGGACCTGTTGTATTTTGTGTGTTTTTTTTTTCTGATTATATTTTTTGCCATTTCCCGGTGAGTGCAAGCGACAGTGAAACTGAAGGTGACATTATGAGAGAAGCGTTTCACATTTTGTAGATAGAAACTTAAATTTTTGCTATTTCCCTGTAAGTGGAAGCAACAGAGAAACTGAAGATGACATTATTATTTTTTTAAGGAAGGGTTTCACATTTCCTGGTAGGTAGAAATTTAAATTTAATTGTTCTGGCACTCACTGGCTCAGCATCTGACTTCATATTTCTTCCACTTCTCCCTGTTTCTGAGTTTCTGGGGATGAGAAGTTCTGGCTTTTGATTAAGAGGCTGACCTCTGTCTATCTCTGTCTTTCACTTTCTTCCACCCTTAAACAGTGCAGGAGATTGAATTTCAAAACTTTGGAGTAGTGGTCTCATCTTTCTTCCCTGTGCACCTTAGAATTCCTTGTAATGTGTATGTTGACAGGGCCACTGGCTGCATTGGGTACAGGCCTTTAGGTGGTAGTGTAAGGGTAAAAGAAATTGAAGTTAAAGCGTAAAAGTTAAAGGGTAAAAGACCGGGTGTTGTAAAGTTTCTAAGCTGCAAGGTCTGAGTTAAAATGTAAAGGATTAGGTATTGTTAGGTTTCTATGCTACCTGCAAAACCTGAAATTTCTGTAGCTGTTAAGACAATGCTTGGAACTGCCCAGTAAATATTTCCCCCTGACTATTTGGTTGTTTAATAAGGGATCTGTGTGGTCGCACGTAGGCATTGCAGGGCCTGGACCAATCAGTTTAAATGTAACCCCCTCCTTAGGAATGACCTATCACTCCAGCCTGACCTGTTCCCGCCAATGAATAAACTAATCATGTTTAGGAGTTGTTGTTCAATTTTCCCGAGCCTCATGATGATTTGTTCTGATGTATACAAAGCCCTCCGCCCTCCCCAAAAAGTGTACTTAAGCAGTGCTCAGCCCCTGCTCGGGGCTCTGGGCTGCTTTCCCTTCTTGAGTGGGCACGGAGCCCCATCATGCTGGTTCAATAAATCCCCCTTCTGCCAATTGCATGAGTGGTCACTTGGTGGTCTCTTTCTCCGACGTTTCACGGGACCCTTACATTAGGACATTGTCAACCAAGCCCTGGACACTGAGAATGACCATGCTGTCTCTTCAGCTTAATTTGGAGCCTTCAGAGCAGTGTGTGTGTGTGTGTGTGTGTGTGTTTTAATTTGTATTAGTGCATTATAGTTATACATGATACTCACACAAACATGGAATATAATTTACTCCATTTCAGTCCCCACTATTTTCCTTCCCCTCCTCTACTCTCCCCCCTCCCCCCTTCCCCTTCTTCTGTTGTAATGGACTTCCTTCTATTGGTTTGCTTATTTATTTTACTGAGTGCTTTATACATATACACAAAGCTGAAATTCGCTCCAGTATGTTTCTATCTGTACTCCCATAACATAGCCCATTTCATTCCACTGTTCCTTTACTTTCCATCTGTCTCTCCTCCCTCCCCAGCCAGCAATCCCTGGACTGCACTGATCTCTCTTTCATTTTCACTTGTGTTTTTTTTAAAAATTCTCATCCTCTCAACTTGGTGCACAGTGGCATAAAAGTCTGCCAACCGTTTTAAGAAAAAAAAAATCTGTATTTATTGCTGGTCCTTCCCTCTAGCAAATCTTTGTCTTCATATTTCTCCCCTGAGAAATTCTCATGGAGCAAACCTGGTCTTGTGTGTATGCCAATATAGGAAGCAGTTCATCTCTCCAGCCTACACAACTGCTCAAAGCTCCACTCTGGTGTCTCTTCCCAGAGTAGTCACAGGGCAAGTGCTCAAAATTGGTAGCCCATCCTTTAGGCAGGTCATAGTCTGTATTATTTTTATTATTTTGGGCATTACCAAAAGCTCTTCTTTGTTTTTCTAAAGTTCTACACTGGAATCCATCACCTATCAAAATTTTCCTTTCTTTCCTTTCTTTTGTCTAATATATATATATATATATATATATATATATATATATATCATATCATGCTAGGTTTTTTTTTCCTACTTCTCTATTTATTTGTCTGTCTCTCTATATGTTAATTTATTTAGTCTCTAGACCTGTTTAGGCCAGAATTTAGCTAATGCCCTGAGGGAAAATGCAGCCATGTTGGGTAATACCTAAGAAGCTTCTTTCTGAGAACTGCTCAACTGATTTCCCCTGAACTCCTGCAGAGCCCTCTGTGTTTGTAAATGTTCCCAGAATCACAGTGATAAAAAGCCATCTCATCTCTCCACCGATATAGCTAGTACTTCATACCCCTGTATGAAGTACTAGCTATACCGGTGATCTTTTTCTATAGCAGTCATTCACTTCTTTCCTACGGATGATATCTGTATATTAAATCTTTCTTTATCCCTTATTTTTGTAGAAATAATGGTGCATTATTTCAAAATAATTATTTCAAAAATTATTCCATCCATCCAGAGAAAAGAATGTTCTTGTTAATTTATAAGTAATTTGTCCCATATTTTCATAATCTTTGAAATTTTTAAACACTTTGATTTTACAGAAGACATGAAAAAATAAATTAAAAAGTTAATCATATTTGTTTTCATTCATATATCCCTTACCTAAAACCACCACCTGCAATAACTAAAATTGGTTTATTACATTCTCAATGTCTTTATTAAACTTTACTCTTCCATCATAACATATAATATGTATACACACAAATTATATATTATACACACACACTTTTTTATTCTAATAATACAATGTTATTTTTTAGTGTATAGTACATATGCAAGCTTTCTCAAAGTTCATGATCTAATACAAGGCAGTGCCTTTATTTCTTAATGTAGTTTGCAAACCCTGTTCATTATGTTAAATTATTTTTTTTATTTTGCAATTTTGACTTTTTTGTAACTTAAATATATAAATTCTGTAAATTTTACAGAATCATGCATTTTTAATTTTTTTCTAGCCTGCATATTTCAGCTTTTAATAGATAATAATGAAATCTATTCATATATTAGTGATCTACTTACCTGCTTACAAAATTTAAAGTGATTGAATTATTTCTTTTGTTCAAGTAAAAGTTGAGCTTAGCAAATTTACATTTCTTGACTGCAGATATGGAACTTGTACACATAATTCTCTGATTTGTACTGAGTCTTGTGGGGAACCATTCATGAAAAACACATGAGGATCTTCTCTCAGCAAGTAGTCAGGGAGATTTTAGGTTTAACCTTGGGAAATACCAGTGGCTTTCCCATGCAATAGATTGCCCAAGGCACTTGACTTTTACCTTTGCTGTCTTGTGGTGGCTCTTGAGATAGGCATAACCCATTGGTAACTGGACAGACCGTCTTTAACCTTTTAGGGAGAAGAACTTTCTATGGAAGAACTTTGATGTTCTCTGATATAAATAAAGCAGGTGCAGGCTCCATTTTGCCTTTTAGTCGAGAAGCTCGATCTGTCTGGTTGGCTTACCAGTCCTACCCCGGCTTTTTAAAAATGTTTTCTGTGTCCTGTGTTTTTTGCCTCATTCTATTTTACTTAGCTTTAGTTTCTTAGCCAGCCCATTCTACCAGTTCAGTGGGATGTGTGCAGGAGAGACTGATTTTTTTGATCTTATTGTATTGACAACATTTTAAATATCATATGTATGCTTGAAAATAATACATATGTTATAAATATTTGATGTTCTTATTATCTCATCTTTGCTCATATGTTGAAACTGTCTTGGAGTCATTTTGATTGTTTTCACCTAAAAGTCCTATAGTGTGCTTCTTCAAGTTTTGCTATAATAACCTTGCTAACACAACGTTGAACACTTAGCTGAATTTCTGTTCAACCTCTTGCCATTCAGTTGAATTTATACTAAAGCATTGTATGATCCACTTATTACTGAACTAGAATGACTTCCCCTTCTATAAATCAGGAAATTTGCCTTTCTTCAGATATGAAGTCCTCAATCATTCTTCACCATATATCAGGTGATGACTCACTTTTAAAATATTTTCTTTGTTTTTTCCTTGCTACAATTCCAAACTTTTTGCTGTTTCTAGACTACTGCAGGATATATCTCACCTCTTAGGCTTTGTTCTTGGCTACACAATCTTCAAAAAAAAAAAAAAAAACCTCCTTCTTAGTAATTGTAATGACTCCCAGATTCTTATATCCTTCTTTTTTTCCTCCTGAAAACTTTATTACTCCAATAAAACAATTTAAAAATTCTTATAAAACTTTTTATCTAATAACAAAAGCTAAACTCACAAATCTAACAATATTTCAGAATCAAATTTATTATTGAAGCGGCAAAGGTTCAAAATCCCTATTACCACAAAGCTAATGACTTACCAGGATCTGTTTTTGATTTTCATGAAAAACTGTAAAATATATATCCTTTTCTCTGTTACTCACCTATAATACCTTATATATGTTCAAGCTTTTTAAAATTTTTTGACAACTTCAATGCACCCCTCCCCCAAATTGTTTGTTCATTTAACTTCCAGTATCCCAATGATAATAATGATATCATGAAAAATTTTTTACAGCATTACATTTGCATTTCACTTAGGATACATCATTTATTAGCCATTGAGAGAGCCTTAAAACATGGTATCCTATTAAAGTTGCTTGAGACATATGGTCCTATATGACCTGTCATTCTTAATGTCAAATGCTTTTTTAAAAAAAGAATTCTTTTTTAGAACCAAAGATCTTCAAATATTGCTTACTTCCTTTTAACCAGGTACCTCTATTCTTTGTTCGTCTAATACCTGTGGTTCTCTTGCTCAAGTCTCTTTAGTTTTGTATAATGCAATGTAACTAGAACAATAAAGGTACTCAATAGAAATATGTCGAATAAGTAAGATATAAATAATGAGTCATATTTCTATAGCCATTTTAGAATGCTATTATGAATAATATAAATGTAAAAAAGGAAAATATTAAATTTTATTTAAATGATAACATTTTTACAACAAATAGTATGGTATGATCTAAGAAAATCATGCCAAGGAAACATTTAAATACTTCTCTGAGACACCAATGTATTTGATAAATCCCCCTTATTAGAATATTGTTTTGATATGAATCATTGTCATATTCTTCTACAGCCATGATAATCACCTTCAGATTTAGCATGAGATTTTATTGGAAACATTTTTCAGCTTTTGAAATAATGAAACTGTGTTGCTACCAAAACAATGAATGGTTCAATAGAGTGATTTTCAGCCTTCAGGTCAAATTCAAAATTCCTGTGCCAAGTAGCTTAACAGTATCTCTTTTCTAGTTTTGTTTGTGATGCTGTCTTGACACAACTGTAAACAAAGTCTCTTTGCAGGGTAAAGTTAGGTCAGCAAGTCCACATACAGGATTGAGTCAAGTGGGGTTTCTCTTCCATAGAAGTGATTTTTTTGCTGCATCTTTCACATCCTTGTTCCTCAGGCTGTAAATCAGTGGGTTTAGCATGGGGATCACCAATGTGTAAAACACAGCAGACACCTTCTCCTGTTCAAGGGAATACTGAGAGCTTGGTTGGATGTAGCTGAAGGTCACAGACCCATAAAATAAGGTCACTGCAGTCAGGTGTGAAGCACAGGTGGAGAAGGCTTTGCGCCTCCCCTCAGCAGAGCGGATTCTCTGGATGGCAATAATGATGCGGATATAGGAGACCATGATAAAAGTGAACACTGCAATGACCCCAGAGAAGACTAAAAGCAGCATCTCATTGGTACGGGCATCAGAACACGAAAGCCTCAGGAGAGGAGGGATGTCACAGAAGTAATGATTCACAACATTAGGACCACAGAAGTCTAGTTGGAGCAATCCTATCGTGTGCGTCAGCGAATTAATGAGACCACCCAAGTAAGATGCAAGGACCATTTGAATACAGACGCTTTGTGTCATAACGACTGTATACATCAAGGGGTTTGCTATTGCCACATACCTGTCATAAGCCATCATAGACAAGAGGATGCCCTCTGTGGTTACATACACTGCAAAAAAGAAGCTCTGTAGAACACAGCCAAAAAACGTACTGGACTTATGTTTGGATAGGAAATTGATCAGAATCTTAGGAGCAAAGACAGTAGAGTAGCAAATATCACAAAAAGAGAGATTGCTAAGGAAGAAGTACATGGGAGTGTGAAGCTGGGTGCTTAATCTGATCAAGACAATCATCCCCCAGTTACCTGTCAGAGTGATGAGATAAATAAGGGTGAAGAGTAAGAAGAGAGGGATCTGCAAATCAGGATTTTCAGTTAATCGTACCAGAAGGAATTCCTCCACACCTGTATGATTCCAGCCTCCCATGCATTCAGGTTGATATGACTCCTTAGTAGCAGAACAAGATGATGTCATTTAGATAAAAAAAAAAATGACCTCCTTGATTCAGTATTCATCATGCATAAGATATTTAGATTATCCTGTACATAAATGGAGAAAAGAAATTGATTTCAGCAGTGGATCATATGTGTGATAGACAATCTGTATCTGTATGCTATGGCTCAAAATTTCAGTATTTCTAATCATTTTATTCCCTGGTTATCAATTTCCACATCAAAATGATAAGAAACTTTATAATCTAAAAATATTATTAATAGGGCTGGGGTTGTAGCTCAGTGGCAGAGCACTTGCCTAGCATGTGTGAGGCACTAGGTTCAATTCTCAGCACCACATATCAATAAATAAAATAAAGATCCATTGACAACTAAAAAATGCTTAAAAATTGTATATTGAACATTCAAATCCATATCCTGGTCTACGTCTCGTATAACTTATGCCTACACTCCTTTTCCATGGGTGTGACATGACTACAATCTAGAGATAACAAACCTTCCATTATCTTATGGGTAACCTGTACCTACTTTTTACTCCCAGATAAGCTCAAGGTTTTGACTTTCATAATATGCACACTTTTCTTTTCCAAATATCAAACCACAAACCTCTTTTTGCCTGACCTTCTAACCACGTGGAAAATCAGGGACTGTGCCCTGTAGCAAATTTGAGTCCAGAAGGGAAAAAAAAAAGTCTTTTATTTGCTACTTAATGTTAAGACTGTTCAAAAATTAGGACTGTCATTTAAATTGAAAGTCTTTTCATTTGTTTTCTTCATGTAATTTTGCAATTACACTTTTGTTCTTTATCAGCATTAAAACAATAAACTTGAAAATCCATTGTAGAGAAGCAAGGTGTCATGTGAAGCACCAAAACTATCAGATTTGTTTTGTTTTAAAAAACATAGGGTGTAACTTATTTTCACATATTTTTGACATGATATGTTACCAATTCAACATTAATTATGGCAAAATATTAACAAATTAGTTTATCTACATGTACTTTCACACATTCAATAAATATGCAGTATTTGCTGCTCTATGTCAAGATATATTGTATTTTCTAGAGATGAAAAATGAACAAGGCAAGTGTCCTGACTTCAGAGAGCTCATACTCTGTTAGGGAAATAAAGAATATGCATACTGATTTATGCAGTGGTGATTAATACTGTTTAAAAAAAAGTAAAGCAAGCAAGTGAAAATAAAGAAATTGTAGGTATTCTATTATATATTAGCTTTCTTTTGCTGTTATCACAATGCTGCACAAAATTGGTGACTTAAAATAGCTAACATTTACTCTCTTACAGTTCTGAGGTTAGAATTCTGAAATTAGTTCATTAGGTGGGAGTGTAAGGGCCAGCAGGGCCAAACTCCTTCCAGAACCCCTTAGGGAAAAATCCATCTCATTGCATTTTTGAGCTACTGGAGATGCACTTTACATACAGGCCCCTTCTTCTCATTTCATAGAGAGTAGCAGAGCACTTTTCTCCATTATTGTACCACCTTCTTTCATAGCAAAATCTCCCTTTGCCTCCTTCTTACAAGAGTAATTGTTATATTTAGTGTCCATGCTGCTAATCCAGGATAATCTCCGTATCTCCTGATCTAGAATAGACTCACAGGAGACAAATCTCCTTTTACATATAAAGTAAAGTATAAAGGATCAGTACTTGACTCTTACTAGGAACCATCTTTCAATTTACCATATCTAGGTTGTTCAAAGAAGAACTCTACAGAGGGAGAAATATGAGCAGTAAAGTGATGGAAGTGGTGTAATTAGATATGTGGATATCTGAAGAAAGAATGTTCCAGCAAGTTCCAAGCCCTAAGAGTGGGATTTTACATAATCAAAGTACAAAATAAATTGATCAAACCAAGAAGACAAAGGAGAGTGACTGAGGAGGAATAGACACTCTTTTCCTAGGAGTACTTTGTAAGGATTTGGAAACTCTCTCATAAGATGAGAAGCAGCTTTGCAGAAAGGATCACATGACCTGAACAATACTTTTACAGGTTTTTGCTCTAGGACTTTCTTAGAAAACAGACTACTGTAAATCCAGAATAGAAGCAAGAAAGACATTTAGAAAGCTGTCTCAAAACTCTTTGAGAGAGATGACTATGTCTTACAATAAGGTGGCAGTGGGAAAACTGACCAGAAGTCATCCCATTTTGCACAGATTTTGAGATGAGAACTAAGGAAATGGGAGAATTGAAATGAACAAATTGTTATTTTAGGGGTTGTGTAAGTGTGTATGTATGTGTGTGTGTTTTGTGTGTGTGTCTACATACATGTGTCTAAATACCAAATTGAACTTTTTTTTTTTCTAAATATAAGAAGAGAAATGTATTGAAAAATCAAGAATTTTGTTTAACTATATTTTGCTATTAATTATTTAAATTGCTTTGGCATTTGATGTTTGATTATGAGATGTAAAAATCTTTAACATATGGTAATACAATGTCTGAGATGACCTAATAGGAGGTAAATCTAAATAAATAATTTATTCCTATGTATCTTATATTAAGAATGACAGATCCTTCCTGCTCTCTAGACTACATCAAGGGAACAATAATCTATCCAGGCATAACCCAGAGAAGGGAGAACATTCTCTATAATTTGACCATTCTATGAATGTTTGTTGAGCCTTATGCTATTTTTGCTGGTTTATAAAAAAATCAATTTTGTATAAAATAAATCATTCTTTTCTTATTGGCCCCTACTCTACTCCTAGGTTTTAGTTCATATAAGTATGAATGTGTCATATGTTCTATGGAAAATATATCTCATTAACAACATTATTGTATCATGTATTTGTTATTCAAAGAGTGTGTCCTCTGTGTAGGGAAACATATTAGACATTAGAGATTTAAGAAATGTAGAAGAGTTGAGTCCTCATGGAACTTGACCTATACATAGGTCAGGCCTGGAGTGCAGTATTGTTGGTACTGATAAGTTAAAGCCAAAATCTTCCATCTACAAACATAGGTTCATCCCTCAAAAACTGAAGACATAAATTAGATTCTATCTGTATTTCAGATCAATGACCATTGTAAGAACACTGAATCTATATAAGGAAAAGAGAAAATACTGTACTTGGAAGTAGCAAGAAGTTTTTGTGGTTGCTAGTAATAAAACCAGATTGCAAAAGAGTCAAAGAGGTTGATGATTGTAAATAAAAGTCAACTTGAAACACGAAGCAGCAAGCACTTTTGAGGTAAAGGAACACTTGTGGGTGTTTTAAATGCTAACCTCCTTCCTCTGCTATGATGCTTGGTGTAATAGGGACATCATAAATAATACTGGGGTGTAATAGAATAATGACTGAGTTCAGTAGGTTCTTCTCCATCTACAATAAAATACATGCAGGAACCAATTCATCAGAGTTTTTGATTGTTCAGAGAAATAGAGGAGTTGTAGCCAATTTAACTAGCGTAAGTTTTCAAAAAGTGCATTAACAATGGCCTGACTCCTATCTCACCATGAGAACACTGAGAAACAGGAACTATATGGAGCAGAGAGAAGAAAGGAGGTCAATGAGTGTGAACTGCAATTGGGTTTTCCGTAATATTTCTTCCTTGTTTATTGCTATCACAGTAGGAAACAATAAATACAGAAACATGGTACCACGGTCAGAGTATGATTTGCTCTTTTGATGTGAGAATTATAGTCAGAACAGAAATCATTCTGACACTAAATGCAGGGTTTTTATTACCACTTACTGTTGCCTTTCTGATAAATTAAAGAGTGATCTCAAATACTAATAATTTTGAGTATCCTCTTAGGGAAAAAAAAATCCTGGAAATAACATATATAGAACCAAAAGGCATACTTTGGTGTGATTTTTCAAATTTTCAGATTAGTATCTTAGATGTCATAACAAAATAAGGATCTTTCAGTACATATTAAATTCCTTCACAGTCATTTATTTTGGCTTATAACTCAAAAAGAACATTAGAAAATATATAATTACCAGTGATTATTAATAGTTTAGAATATTGGTGAGAGAAATCATGAAATTAAATCATTTTAATTCTAATAAAAACTGGAACCCAGCCAGAAGCCTATGGGAAGAGTTAGATGATTATCAAAATAATGGTGTCTCCCTATTGTAGGAGCTCAAGTGTTCACCAAAGTAGAAGCAAGTCCTCCATTCTCTCATGTGGCTTTGTCCACAAGATATGATTATGCAGAAGTAGTACTTATAAATGAGTTTGTCACAAATTATTGAATGCAAATGATATATTTATATATTATTTATGTAATGTTCATATTATAGTAAAATATGCAAAACTATTGAGCTAATTAAATGTTATATGAAATATGTCAGATTTATCCATAATTATATAAATTTGTAAGTTTATATATGTACGTATACTTTAAGAAAGCATACACGAATGGTTTATAATTGAAACGTTTATTAGACAAAAGAGAAAAAAACTAATTACAAATCAAATATAAAAATAATGATCATAATTATAACTTTAAAAACCTACAATCAACAATAACTATGACAGACTGAAAGTCACAAAGTTATAGTTTAGATTGTCAAATTTAAAATAACACCCTTTATTGTGAAGATTGTTTTATTCAGGCCCATTTGCGTTGTAGTGGGAAGAAACAAACAGTAGTTTGCTATAGCAAAAAACAAGACCTGAGCCCTGGGAATGAAGAGAGTGTGTTATAGACAGGATGCAGTAACAAAATCAAGGAATATAGAAAATAATGAAAATATTTTTATGAGAATCATAAAACAAAGTTGGATCCAAATGATTTCCAAATATTATTATTATTCTAAATTGGAACACAGTAATTTTCATCATACTACAACTTCAGAAATTTATAAGCCTCATATATTTCATTTTAAAGAAATTTTCATAAATATTCAGTTGATTTTTAGGTACTAAATGAATCAAGTGTTGCATAATTTAAACATTTATGGACTTACACTCAGAAAAAATGGATATCATGTCAATAGTACCCTTTTAACAACATGAAAAGACCATTGGAGACCATTCAAAGATAAACTACATCTTAGGAAAAACATTCTTTTTCTGTTTATGAAAATGCTGATATACAAAAGTTTCTTTCAGTATCAACAGATAAAAGAAATGTCAGAAGCTTATAATAAATGCACATAACAACTTCCTAAATATACTTACAACTCAGCAAAGCCCAGAGTTACCAGTGTCTACTGGAGACCAGATCTTCATAATTCTTAAAGGACTTATTAATAACAGTAGAGATGTTTTATCTTTAGTCACAGTTCTTTTGGGTAAAAAGGGTGGGTGTAGCTTCTCATGTGGAAGTGAATCTCAGTTGTTCACAAGTTGGATCATTAGTATCCTTCCAGTCTCTGGAGAATGGAACTAATCATAAACCTGCATACCCTCTGATCCATTGACCAATAGATCCTGTAAATTTCATTTTGATAGAATTGTTAAAAATTGAAGTGTTTTATATGCAAAACAGTTTCAAAAACCATTATGTTGGGGCTGGGTTCATGGCTCAGTGGTGGATCACTTGCCTAGCACCTAGTGTGAGGCACTGGGTTCGATCCTCAGCACCACATAAAAAATAAATAAATAAATGAAGGTATTGTGCTCATCTAAAAAAAAAAAAATCCTAAAAAAAACCCTGCATGTTCTCTAAAAATCAACCTTATAATAAGCATATAATATAGATAACAGATGCAATTCCAGGAAGTAAAAAGTATTCTAATTATATATATACACACCATTCAGACAAATTTTCTAATGTTCTAATGAAGAAACAACTGAAGTTCTTTATTTTCCTGTGAAATGTGAATATTCACAGACAATCTATCTAACTGGTTCACTAAGAAATTAATATTAATTAATGTTTTACATTATACTCTACAAACTTTGATCATAACTCACTGAATTAAAGTTTTATGCCAGTCTTCATACACAATAAATACTCAGAAATAGTTTGGCTGTGTGGCTTACTCTGGCTAGTTTATATTGAAATGTATGCTTTTTCTCTCTAATAATTCAGTAGGCACTATATATCTGTGGAGTGTGTTTATCATTCTCTCATAACTTTCATTCTGCTGAAATGGTAGGGAAATAATAATACAACAGGGAGATTTTTGCATACTTTTCACATAGGTATATTGGCTGTACCATAATTTTGTATTTGGCCCTCTTTAGTAATTCAACTAAACATATCAACAGTTTGTGTGTTTCAGAGAGTGTGGCAGATAATTTACAAGTTCTGCCATTAATCCATTAGCATGTCTTGGCTATGATATGCAGAGAAGTAAAATAACAACAACGCCAAAACAAATATTGTACAAAATTCACAAAAGTATAAAAAATTACAGTGTTGTAGTTCCGGACATAATAACATTAGAATGTTTGGGGATATGAAATGAAAAATATTACTATGTCAAAACAAATGAAATTCAGAATCCCTCAAAACCATCAACAGATGAATGGTGTTTTGTGCATGATGAGAATAGGGTGTCACAGGAAAATCAGGAGAAATGCAATAAAATTAAATATCATATAATCAATGACACATTCTTCATAATTGATGTAAAGATCTATCTATCTATATATATACATATATATATATATATTTCTCTATAAATAGAGAAATTAAGATGTCTCAAGAAATTTTTATACTTTAGTGTAATAAAGACCTTTGAAAATTATAGCCTTTAAATATTATAAGCAGTACTAAATATATCAGTTATAATCTAGAAAATTTTGACAGTTGATATAAGCCTGCTTGGATATTTTAAAATTTGCTATTACGGTAGTAGTCTAATTTCTTTTCCTTTATTTCATATATTATTATCAGAGAAGACATGGGTGCCAGGACAGCAATATTTGTATTTATGAACATTATAAATATAAAGAGAAGTAAAATAATGCCAATACCAATCCAAATCTTGTACAAAATTCAAAAAAGTGTAAACAATTACAAACAGTGGTGAAGGTTTCAACATAATAACATTAGAATGTTTTGGAATACAAAGCAAAAAATGTTACTGTGTCAAAAGAAAAAAAATTGAATTTTGGAAAAAGATTTCTTAGGATGATTCTATTCCTGTCACTCCTTGGGTGGGGTCAGTATGTGTTGAAAGACTAATAGGCTGACAGATATAATGAACTCAGATACCAAAGTATGGACATGTGCTAAATGTTTAAGGAAGTGCTGATAAAGGTTGGTTGCTCAGAAGAAATGATAACTTCTCATGAAAAATGGTGTGGATGGGGAAAAAGCCATTGGTTTTCTGGTGGGACACAGGGATATGTCAGGAAACCCTGCCTGGCACTATTATAAGTATATGCAAGAATTGAATGGTCTTGGAATACAAAATAATATAAGTTTCTCTGAAGTTTAAAACCTTTACAATTAAAATTCATTTCTTTGTGTTAAAATTTCCATTGATTATACAAGCCTTTAACATTTATTAGAAAACACAATCTGCTTTCATTGTCAAGATCATACACAAATACAGAAAAGATTCTCTAATAAAGAAATTCCTGTTTAGGAAAAAAAGAATAATATTGCAATCTAGGACACATATGCATAGGCTACAGTGGTCTCTGGAATGTCCAGAGAACAAAGGAAGAGTTAAGTATTCTTGTCTGGACAGAGACATCTACTTAAATACTTTGAGAGAGCTGGCTGACTCTTCAAGTGGCAGTAGTTGTTACGTAGACCTAGTCTTTTGGTCATAGCTGGTATTCCACCCTAGCAAATTAAATCCTCAAAATAAGGCAAGCTGTTTCACTGGTGTGGCTCTGCAGAACAGTTATGGGAGCAATTATTTGTGTACTGAGCATTTTCTCTCCAGTGTATCTCAGCTCCATTAAAAAAAAAAAAGTGTTATATATAGACACCACTCTGACAAATGTTCTAATGTTCTAAGGGTATGCCAAGAATGCTTTATTATGTGCTCAATTTGTGCATATCCCATCAGGTTCAATAATCATACCTGGCCTGATCTATGGAGGTACCTGAATGGCTGTCCAACAGAGAGGAGAATTTCTTTTGGCCACCTGCAGGGGCTGTTGTTGAGTTCAGCCTGTAGCCAAGCTCAATGGCGGAGTACTAAAAATCAGAAATTATGTTCAACTACTTTACACTCATACATTGCTGGTGGGACTGAGAATTGATGTACCCATTCTGGAAAGCAGTATGGAGAGTCCTCAGAAAACTTGGAATGGAAACACTATTTGACCCAGTCATCCCACTCCTCGTTTTATACCCGAAAGATTTAAAATCAGCATGCTACAATGACACAGCCACATCAATATTTATAGCAGTTCAATTCACAATATCTAAACTATGGAACCAATCTAGATGCTCTTCAAAAGATGAATGGATAAAGAAAGTGTGGTATATATACACAATGGAATATTTACTCTGCCTAAAGAATAATGACATTCTGGCATTTGCCAGTAAGTGGATGAAGCTGGAGAATTTCATGTTAAGTGAAATAACCCAATCCCCCCAAACCAGAAGCCAAATGTTTTCTCTGATATGCAGATGCCAATCCATAATGGGGGTGGTGCTAGGGTGGAATGGAGGAACATTGGATAGGGAAGATGTGAGTTAGCAGAGGGGAGGGGGTTTGAGGTGGGAAGAATGGTGGAATGAGTCAGACATTAATACCCTATTTACATGTATGAGTTCACAACTGGTATAATTCTGCATGGTGCAACAGTCAGAGAAATGAGAAGTTGTGCTCCATTTGTGTACAATATGTCAAAATGCATTCTGCTGGCATGTATAAGTAATTAGAACAAATTTTTAAAAAGAAAGAAAAATATTCCAAAAATTTGAAGAGGGTAAGGAGAGAATTCTTCCAAATTCATTCCACAAGACCCTTATTGCAAAACCAAAATTACAAAAAAAAAAAAAAAAAAAAAAAAAA
>NW_026000174.1:58635525-58751321 GCF_001458135.2 Marmota marmota marmota | reverse complement strand
TATATATATAATCTCAATAAATATGATACAACACAGAATAAGAGTCCAAAGTCATAGGACTCTTTTAAAAAAATAATAAAAGATGTTTGACATAATTCAACATCCCTTCATGATACATACACAACAAATTAATTATGTAAGTAATGTACTGCAGCTTCCACATAGGGAGGAGGCTGAGGTGTATGTAGATTGAGGAAGGCCCCAGGTAAGGAAGCCCAGCTCCCTCTTTTAGCATGGATGTGGATTTGGCAAGAAAAGGCAGTTGGCCCACTGGAAGGCTGGGCATCTGGGTTAGGGGCAGCTTTGTGAACAGAAGTGACAATCAATCCTTCTCTGCTACCTAGATAAACCAGAGTTTTGGCCAGACAATTGAGCACATACCAAAATAATGAGGAGGCAGACAAAGAGCATAGACTATGGCTCTGAAAAAAAAAGTGATATGGAATTAAATTATTTGGCCCAGTGACCCTCCACCCATATTCTGTAAGTCCAGCTGGGAATGATTAGTTTCATTGGCAGCCCACAAATATAATACCATGATTTCAAGCCAACACCAAGGCAATGCATGATTTTTGACACCTTCAAACCACCTAAGGTTGTATTTACAATAGAAATTTATCATCGAAGTATTTACAGTAATTGTAGCATTTGTCTTGATATTCTAAGAGCACAGTTGTCATCCACTTTATTTCTGAAGTTGTCTTATATACCTTTTCTTCACTATGTGATCCATACTCAGATGACCTCCCAGAGACTTCAAAAACACTGTGAAACAGACTGAGAAAATGCACAACAGGATATCTCAGGATTGGACTCGGAGAAGATTCCATGCAATGTTACCTTCAAGTCAAAATAAACTGCATTATAGCTTGAATAAATTTGAAATTACTGTGACTTTTTAATTTTCTTACTTGGTCACTCCACCATCAGACTTTACCCTTTTAAATTTTACTTTTTATTTTTTCCCCTCTGTTCATTTACATGTCCATTTGAGAAGACAGGTACTTCCAGCTGCAGATATTACTGCTTTAAGAAACAGCACAGTAGTTAAAGGAGAAGAGTTGCCTAAGATTTAGAATTATTTTTTTTAAATATTGCTTGTGTATTTTGTGGCAAATATCTTCAATATGAGACTAAAACCATTTCTCAGTGCTCCAACATGGTGGAGAAATCATCTGAGCAGGAGGGAGATGGATGCTCATTTGCCTCTTCAAAGGAAACAACATTTTTCTAGCAGTAGCTAGTTTTGTTTAAGCCTTCCTTTGTTACACATTTGAGGTTACCCAGTATAATTCATTATCATAATGATGTGAATGAAAATTAATGTTGAATTTACAGCATCAGTTGAACAGAAAATGTGATGTATTTTATGCATATCAGTAAAAGAATAATGTGTTATACTATAGAGAAGGTAAATTGGAAGTCAATAGTTTACAATTTTCATTTAGATTATTGGAGGTACCAGTAATATGTCTTTAAATATCCTCTTTAATATACCAACAAATAAGTGATGAAGTTTGTCAAGGATGAGTGATTAATGCATAATTATGCTATTAATTGATTTATTTTTCTTCAATACAATTGCATAAATCAGTGTTAGCAGCCTAAGCTAAGGGAAAACAATCATTTGCAAAGCAGAGCTTTTTTTTTAAACATACTTTTAGGATTTGCTTCACTGTTTGACATTGAATAATGATATAAAGTACATAAGTGTGAATATCTTGTATGTTTAGATTAAGAACTTTGTCTATTCTCTGACACACTGCTTGATCTCATTTGTGAATAGTTACCAGGGTACTTGAGTAGCATAGCTTTAATAGTTAGCACATGATAGTGGGCACCCTGGAGCTCACTAATGGACTTGGAACCCAGAAGTGCTACAATGTGTACATGGAGTTTAGGAAATTTATTTTCCAAGTGAGTACCTCCCCTTGAGTCTAAGTAAAGTTTCTTTTCATTTCTTATACTTGAAAGCTGATAAATACATAACATAGGAGTAATAATGGGTCAAAATTTACAAAATAAATCACTTGTTTTATTGTAGGAATTATTAGGAGGCTGCATTAAATTATATGGGATATTGAATATCTATTGAAATTGATTTATTCATACATTAATACTATTGAATATTTAAATTCATCACACATCTTTTCAGGGGAATTAGCATGAATAAATAAAAATGCTACTGGCTTAAAAAATGTATCCCAACACAATACAGGCCATATATAATAAACCGCTAATATCCTAATGACTGGGAGAAGTTGAAACCCTTATCTATGAGATATGGAACAAGACTAAGATGACAACTATTTCATCTCTGTTCAATAAAGTCCTGGAAGTCCTAGCACAGCAATTATGCAAAGGAAAGAAAGACAAGGCATCTAGTTCAGAATGGCAAAAGTTAAATTGTCCCTGATTGCAGATGATATGGTCTTATAACAAAAAAGATAAATCACACTGAAAACTTAAAAA
The DNA here is from genome assembly GCF_001458135.2 of Marmota marmota marmota. NCBI lineage: Eukaryota > Metazoa > Chordata > Mammalia > Rodentia > Sciuridae > Marmota > Marmota marmota. The sequence goes on along the minus strand of NW_026000174.1, from coordinate 58,748,849 downwards.
AAAATTCTAACAAAGAAACAAACAAACAACAACAAAAACTGTTAGAATTTGTAAATGAAGCAAATTGCAAAGTTGGCAGACACAAAGTCAGCATGGGTAAATCAGAAGCATTTCCTTATACTACCAGTTAAGCTATTAAAACAAAATCAAGAAAAATGTGATTTATACTAGCTGCAGGAAAAAAAAAATACTTAGTAAATTAAACCAAACAGGTGAAAGATCTTTAAATTAAAAATCATGAAATACTGATGAAATAAAATGAAAAACATCACTAAATGGAAAAATATTCAATTCTCTTTGGTTGGAAAAAATAACACTGTTAAAATATCTGTTCTTCCCAAGGTGACCTGCGGTGGTAAGTTTATAATAATTTACCTATAAAGTGTTTGTGGCATAATTTCTGATGATCTGGAACAGAAGAAAGAAATTGGAAGGACAGGCTCAGCCTCGCCTCAAATATTAGTAAATGATTCAAATTCCTACTAATTTTTAAATACACGTTTTTCACACAGCTTTTTGAGAGCATTTTTCACATCCTTATTTCTGAAACTATAGATTATTGGATTAAACATGGGAAAGACCACAGTATAAAACACTGCAACCACCTTGTCACTTTCCGGGGAATAGCTGGTGGTGGGACGTAAGTACATAAACAGGAGTGTCCCGTAAAACAACTTGACAGCTATGAGATGGGAAGCACAGGTAGAAAAGGCTTTGCTCCTGCCTTCTGACAACTTCATGCTCAGAACAGTCAGGAGGATGCAGAAGTAAGAGATAAATATGACCACAAAAGTGCTGATCTGGATGCCACCACACAAGATAAAGAGCAGAAGCTCATTGATGTGGGTATCTGTGCAAGACAAAGCCAGGAGAGGTGGGATGTCACAGAAAAAGTGGTTGATGACATTGGAACCACAGAATGGCAGCTTAACTGTGAGGCACACATGCACCAGTGAAGTCATACTTCCACTGATGTAAGCCAGTACAACGAGGCTGGTACAGAGTCTTCGAGACATTAGTGTTGGATAGAGCAATGGGTGGCAAATGGCTGCGTAGCGGTCATAGGCCATTACCGCCAGGATCAGGCACTCTGCATCCGCAAAACAAGCAAAGAAAAACATCTGCAGTGCACAGCCATAGAAAGAGATACTCTTCCTGGAAGCTAAGAAATTCACCAGCATTTTTGGAGCAATTGTTGTAGAATAGCTGATGTCTAAGAAAGACAAGTTGCTAATAAAATAATACATGGGGGTTTGCAGTCTTGAGTCAACCTTAGCTAGGACTATTAAACCCACATTTCCTACCACAGTTAAGGCATACACGATGAAAAACACAAAGAACAATATGAATCTGAGGGGGAGATAGTCTGTGAATCCAACAAGTAGGAACTCAGTAGGCCTGGTCTGATTACTCCCCAACATCCTCTTTGTTTTCTTGTTTTTTTTTTTTTCTCATTGGAGATGGTCGGTATCAGATGATATGAATTGACTTTGATTGTGGATGAGTCAACATCTTTATTCTGCCTTCCAAGGAAACAAATAGAAGGTTAATGAGAGCACATATATGCCATTTTTTGTGACATTCTTTTGTTGCTTTGGCTTATGTCATTTGTTTAAAGAAAGCAATTGGTTATCATTTTTGATTCTGGAAAATATTGGTTAGAATATGTTTTTCATGATACAGTAACTCTTTAAAAGTTATGCATTTTGGCTAATATTAGGTGTTAATCGTGGCTCACGTAAATGAGATCCAACACAACGAGAGTTAACTAAATCTTTGGGAGTAAAGCTCTACTTTTACAATATTAAAACACATTCTCCCATGTAGAGGAGATTTGAGACAATTGTTGGAAAATACACTCACAATTTAACTACATTATTTACCAAATATCTGTGATCTTGGGTTGGGTAATAATATAACAGTTAAGAGCATAATAACAATTCAAGTGATGTCTGGGTTTAAAGCATAGCTTTAGCTAGTCATAATGGTATATATCTACAATCCTGGTGACTCAGGAGCCTGAGGTATAGAGTTAAAAGTCCAAGGCCAGACTCAGCAATCTAGCAACACCCTGTCTGAAATTAAAAAAGAAAAAAGTGATAGAGCACCCTGATTCAATACCAAGTACCCAATCAATCAATAAATCTTGACTTTGCTATCTTACTGTTTCTGTGATCTGAGTAAAGATATTTGATCACTCTTTTGTAGAACAATAAATGATTGGGTAACAATAAATGATTCATTCATGTGACTGCTCATAAAAGATACAATATGAGCATTTATTAAATCAAATTTATGAAAAATAAATAAATTGACTCTTTTTTATTTGACTCAATAGCGTGAAGTATGCAGATAGTTTCTAAGATTCATCCTGTCTTTGGCTTCCTGGATATATGAGCTTTGGTCTCATGTAAGAATATTTCTGAGTTGTTGTATATATAAGGGTGTGCAGGTGTATGGACATGTGTTTATCAGAATGCATTATTTACAAATGTTTAATCTTTTACATATGATCTGTATTTATTGTTTTCATCCCCCAAGATTTCTTTCTTTTTCTTTTCTTTCAGGTAGACCTATAGTTGGTGTGATATCTAAAAAAATAAGTGTCTAAAGGACAGCTGTTAGGTCTATAACTAAGAGCTTGACAGAGAAAGAAGGCCAGGTGGACTTCTGAAACTGTAGTGAAGGAATCTCAACTCTTAAATACCTGGGGAAATGTGCAAGTGTCATTTCGAAACTTTATAAAACATTTTAGTTCTCAGTCCTGATAATTCCTTCCTTCCTTCCTTCTTTCCATCCTTCTTTCCTTTCTTATTTCCTCTTTATCATTCTTTCTTTCTCTCTCTCTCTCTCTCTCTTCCTCTTTCTATATTTCTTTTTCCTTTCTTTTTTCTCCTGACAAAATGGTGGTGAGTTCTGTGGTTTAAAAAAATCAATTGAGGAACAAATTAAATGTAAGAAAAACAGGAGATGTCCAATGATCTTGAATGGAAGATGGTAACAAACAGAACTGTAATAAAGGCAAAAACTCTCACATAATTATCTAATAAATGGATTTGTGAAAAATATTAAAATGTGTATATATATATATATATATATATATATATATATATATAGAGAGAGAGAGAGAGAGAGAGAGAGAGAGAGAGAGATCTTCTTTCAAGTGGAAGAAGACTCTACCTTGAGACCCCAGGCTCATCATATTTGTCTGTTCCTTTGTCTTGATTTTTATGGGTGGTGTAAAAGAGGTCACAGTATGGAAGAATAAGAAGGTAATTAAATATTTACAGTGCTTGGCACTAATTCAGGTTGTATATTAAAAGTAATTTCATCTCTATGTCATCATTTCCTCATCTGTAAAATTATTCCAAATCTATTTATTAAAGCATACCCACTCCATTATTCAGAGTTGTAATGTAAGGCAAACATAAGAGCTCTAAAGCTGCTTAGCAAACATTTATGTTTGTTAAGAGAATATTATTTGAAATTGCTAAAATTAGTCGTGCATATCCACACATTTTCTGTACTCACTGGCAACAAAGAAGCAGGTGAATAGAAAAATAAAAATTAACAATTCCAGAAACCATCACCAAAGTATTTCCATTATACTCCTACCATCATAACACCCTAACCACTAAGGCAAAGTAAACTTTCCTTTCCTTGAATAGATCTCATTTGCATTTTCTATGAACTAGAGCTCTGAGGTTCCTCATGTATCACCTGGTAATGTGCATTAACTCTGGATGATCATGGTGATGAAAACTATCAATGATTGATAAAAGTTATGGAGACTGGCCAAGATATTTTCTGAGCACTTGGCAAGAAACATTTTTGTTTTTATGATTATCCTGTGGAATGGATATAATTTATTTTACAGCAAATACAACTAAAGAATATAGATATAGCTTGCCATACAGTCAGATTTCAGTTTTCTCTTTTTACTCAAAATGCTGTTATCTTGTGTGCTCTTGACACATTTTCACCTGTTGTTGGAATTTTAAGCTGGGTTATGTGATTATACAGTGTTTTTACTGGGAAGAGGCTGACAGCGGTCCAATGCACATTCTTATTTTTCAGATGGGATATCTACATCATATTCAAACATCATTCATCAAGTAATGTGTGCATAAAGGTTATAATGCAACTATTACCTCATTGAAATTTAATGAGTATATTCACTCAAATTCATAAATAGTTTATAAGATCCATGTCAAAAATTTTTCCTTGAGTCCCATAATAACTAGTTAACTGTTCAGAGGTTCTATCCATGCCACTACAGAAGAAAAGAATGAGTATCCTATAATCATTGTACTTCTTTTTTTAGGGCTTAGCTCACTCTAGTCCGATTTGAGATCAAAAAATATAAGCGGAGCCAGCTTGCACCTGTTTTCAAGGAAATTACATTGACAGTCCTATTTTCAAAAGGTGTCCATAAATAAATTTTTATTTGATACTGTGAAGGAGAAAGTGAGGTTACAGAGATGCTCTAGCTAATCACATTTAATTCAGTCTCTCTTCTTTAAGGATGATGAGCTGTAGGCGATAAGCAAGTAGAATTTGGTGTTAAGCAGATTTGCATTTAACTTCAAGTTTGACAGCTAATCTAGTAGTCATTGAACTTCTATCTAAATTTCTGTGTTTAATGAATACAATAAAATACCATGAGGTTAAAATGAAGACTAAACTAGATAATTTATTACAGCACATTTCACAGGGATTTTTACATCATAGATACATGGAAATTTATTAACTTCTTCTTCTTATATCTATGTATTAACTACTTATTATTATTACTATTAAAATAATTCAATATCTGACTTTGAAATGTTAAATTTTCCTAGCTTATTTTTAAAAGAACAAATACAAAACAAATTAATCATTCTGTGGATGAATGTGGGTCATTTGCTCATAGAATTTAAGGTTGAATTTCCAAATGCATAAAATTATTGTGGTTTTCACAAAATTCTAAAATGCACAAAGTCAACTCTCTTCTCATCATAATAATCAGGTGGTAGATGGTGATTTTTGTAATCACCTGGGTAAGGTAAGCTTAGGTCTATACCCCATCAACTTCAGCCTGCTTTCTCAGATCATACACTACCACAAACTGATAAAAACCCACTTGGAGTTTGTAAAAAAGCATTTCATCTCCAATGAGTCCATTATCTTTATGACACTTGAAGCAGGTATTTTGTTGATGCTTTGTGGAATAAATCACTTACCTTCACACACCATCTAATACGTTGGATTATATAATTTATTTTGTACAGGAGGCAAAAGTATTTTTCTCTAGGTTTTATCAACAAGTCTTATAAGAGATGTGTATTTATCTTCTAGTCTGTGTCAGGTGGGACATTATCCCAAGAGAATCCCTGACCCCATCAGAACATCATATTGGCAATTACTCTCTTCTCAGTGCTGTGGCTTATATGATACATTTTTAATTAAAAAAAAAAGAAGAAGAAAGAAAGAAAAAAGGAAAGAGAAAGAATGGCCACACAATTTGACTAGGTGTAGATAGTTTACAACAAGCAAATGACCCCATCACCACAAGATTTGTATTAAACACCATCAACAACAAAAGTCTTTAATTCTAGCCATCATTAAAAAAAAATTCCTGGAAACCCATGGTTTCTATCAATTCCCACTATGAATTCAAACACTTAGAGAGACTTTGAAGTATGTGGTTACATGAAAAATTCTAAAGTACAAGCTCAATACTATTGCGAAGGGTCTCTGGCATCCAATTATCTGAAAGAATGGAATATATCTTAAATGCTAAACTGCAGATGTAAGAGCTGATGACTCGGGCAACCAAGTTATGAATGCCTGACAATTTCACAGCTTAGAAGGCCTTGAGATGCTTTTTTTAAATATAAATTTTATGAAATTTTAAAATTATTACTAACAATTTCTTACCTTAGCAGATTCTTTAAAGGATTGAGATAATACATGTAAGGGCTTAGAATCTGGGTAAATGCTTCATGATTGTTAACTTTGTTTAGCAAATGTGAAAGTATTTGCAACAGTATTTTTCAATAATTTAAACTAAAGGTCTAGATATTTTCATCCTGTAAGTATCAACTCATAGTCTGTACCTTGCTATGCTTATGGTACACAGATTGAAGAATGGATGAACAGGATTCTTACTCATTATAATCAATTGACCTCTTTAAAATGCCTGGCAGAAAAATCAAAATCAGCTTCTTGCTACTAGAAATGCTTCTTATTTAACAGATGCATTATCAATAGAGAAAAAAAGGTCATTATTCCTCAACCAGAAGAACAGCTATATAAATGAGGAATTTAGAGCTGGAAACAATTTTAGAGTAAGAGAAGCTACTCATATTATTTTATTTCTTTTTATTCAATAAAATAAATCATTTCCAGAATCATTTCACTTTTATTGGCAGGAAAAGCAAAGAATGTTTAGTATCTTATGTCTAGACTTAAAAATATCAGACTTTGGGAAAAAAAAATTAGTTGACCTTGCTGGATCCTATGAAATAATACAGTTCTTTGTATTATTAGATAACATGATCTGGAAATATCTTCAGTGTATGTGATTTATTTATGTGGGTCCAGTTGTCTGGGTGTGTATGTCAGTGGTGGGGGAGGCATGTTGAGATGTCCCTAACACAGAAACACAGACTTTGTCTAGTTGCAGGACTAAATGTGGGGTTGATTGGGTGTAAGGTATAGTCAGTTTAAAACATGGCAAATTGTTTTCTACTTTTCTTGTTCACATTTGCATTTGATAACAGTACATAATTCCCTAGGCTCAGTATCCTCACTGACACTTTTAATGGTGGGATTTTGAACGCTTTTTGTAGATGTAGTATGGGAGACAGATGTTTAATCTTCAACACATCTGGAATAATTTTGGCTGTATTGTATCAGGAAGAATTTTTTTCTTTTTTAATGCTGACAGCACATCTTCCCCATATCTATTTTTATACATTCTCCATTTATCTTCAATGATATTCTATGATATCTTAAAATTTCATTTATGTGAGTAATGACCAATGCCAACAAATAGCAGTTTAGTAGTATTCACTTTAATATTATGAAAAAAAAAATACCTATGTTACCCAATGTCACCAATTCTTGGAAATAAGTTTACAATTCTTTTCAAGCTGCATGAGCAGAGAAAACACACAAGTGAAATGTAAGAATTTATAAGGAATACACTTATTCAAACTGTCCACATGGCAGTTGATGGAAATTAATAGAATATTTAAAAGTTGATGGAAATTAATGAAATATTTAATATTTTGGTGACATAGGGATCTGTTGCTTGGCTTCATATTATGGTCATCAGTCAGTGATAAACTGTCACTGGTGAGTCTTAATTCCAGTATGTAATTCATAGATGCTTTCTCCAAGCTTCTTCAGTTCAGGTTTGACTTTTTCTATTAGGTGTTATTCCTGAAAAACCTTACAATCAGCTTGTCACTTATATTCAGAATATTATGAAATTTTGCTTTGAATTCTCCAGGTACATACAGAACTTACAAAACTCATATCATTATATGAGACATTCAAAAAACATGATTTCACTGTTTATGTATATTAAGATATTTTAGTGGTTTTTTTTTACACTTTTATCTATAAAATTTAGAGTATCTCTTATTACATGCACTTTCTTAAGGAACTTACAATAGATTTTTTTTTTGAAAAATTTGTAAGTACTTTCTGTAACAGTGACAAATACAACTCAGTTTTTAATAATTGTGATTAATTGTGATTTTATCCTTTTTACATAAGTCAGTTTCTTACATGTTTTAAAAATTTTGTTTTTAATGTATGTATTTGTTTATTTGCCACTTAAATCCTCAAGTAAATTGTTACCATGTTTCTGGAATTGGTGAGCAACATTATCTTTTATATAACTTTAAAGTGGCTACTGCTCTTTATCAGCCTAGATCAGAAGTTATAAATTCATTTGAAGTTCTAACTAAAATTGTTTGAGTCTCTTAATGCATTTTATCTAGATTGTACTGATTCATTACTTATAATAAAAGTAGATAAAATATGTTTGCTATCAGAAATCTTTTGGAACTAAAGTTCAAGCAAGTAAAATCATAACACTTTTACCATGAAATTGCACAGGAAGCATTAAAGATGATTGTCCACTTTTTGAAATCATTGTTACTTTAATTTTCAATGTACAATTTCAAGTGCAAATGCCACCACCTTTTGAGACTGATTAAAAGCATATAAAAGTAAATGCCCAATGAGTCTCATTAACAATAATAATCAGTACATTTTTTAGTTTGAACTCAAAGAATATAGACAGCAATTATTATTGAAAGGATGAATATAATAAGCACTGGTTGTCCTGAGAGGGAATTAATGAACATATGGGAACGGAATTAGGACACCTCCCAAGCTTTTTGCACTCCACTGTAATGAATCCCTTTGAAAATTATGAATTATTCCTTTTGCATTGGGAAAAATGCAGGGTACAGTATCAGACTGTTTCTAACTATTTTATTTCTTATTTAATCTCAAGAGAAATAATAGCCATTACAGATTTTAATGAATCAAAATATTTTTCATTCTTTTACGGCAAAAGCACCCGTGCAAGTATTTCAACAACAGAAATGACTACAAAAGGACCAATATTTTATATTCTTAATTTGTAACTGATACTATGTATTTGCCTTACATATTTCTTAACACAAAGAATATTATTAAAGGGAAATATCTGTGTCTTGAAGTTAATCATTACATAAATGAAGTTCACAAAAATGTTTGTAATCTAAGAAAGATGAGACATAAATCTAATCATTTATAAACCTAACAGTTATTTTCAAATATATTTTAAAATAGTAAAACCTTTTCATTCATTATTCATGTTTTTATTACTAAATATTTAATGAATGCCTATACTTTGATAAAAAAAGTTTACATTGAACTAGTCAATAATTAAGTTTTGAGCTCTAAGGTAGTTTACTTAAAAAATGAAAAATATATAAACAAGTAATTGAAGATTATAAATTCTACTTGGGTAATGTTGTAAATACAATTAAGTAAGTTTTTATTATTAAGGACTTCAGTGTATCTTTGATTAAAATTTCATTTTTAACCATTGAAACCATCTTGTGCAATGAAATTAAGATATGTGGAAATCTCCACCAACAAGAGCATGAATACATGTTTGCCATGTTACTTGATGATTAACAAAGGTATTTAATTATTTAAGAAGTACTCATTCAAACTTTTTTATATATTGTATCTCTGTCATTCTCTCTCTCAATAGTTCAATAAGTGCATGAAAACATGCAACTGACTCCACTTATCATAAGTTATAATACATGTTTGAGCAGGACTTTACACTTAATGCTTACTTGAAAGGCTACCCGTGTCAGATCTAGAGTTCAATCCCTTATGAACCTTTCTAGAAGGTTAATATCTTCATTATTTCATAAAAAATTTAGAAGGAAAATTTAAATATGGAAATATTAAAAAAGTTTTCATAAAATTTTTTTCAGATGTATTATTAAGATACAACAGCAAAGCACATCAATTAAATTTAGTACAAAACAGATAACTCAGAACATTGAATAAAATAAATTAAATGTTCAATGCATTCAGAGTTATTTAGAAAACAGAAAACGTGAAACTATAATTCAGATTTTTGTCAAAGGAGATGGAGATAAATCTCTTTCAAATTTTGTAGTTTTAAAATAACCTTATATAACTGGCATGGGAATATTAATTTTTTGATTACTATTTTTTCACATATGGCAAAATTATAATATTGTAATTCAAAAATTATAAGAAAATCATGACCATATGATTTAATTTCTGTGTGTATTAACACTTTGTATTTTTTGTATTTTGATAAAAAGTGATATGAAGAGACATGAGATGATATCTCATTCTGCTCCAGATTGAATTTCCCTGATGACTAGTAATGTCAAACTCTTCCCACAAGGATATAGAAATTGGTCATAGAAACACTAAGAAAGGGTTAAAGCAGCCTGAGGGTTACAGCATGCTGTGCCAAGAGTGCTGGCAGACAGAGATAAACACAGTCAAAGGATTCACTACAGGTGGTCAGGTAACCAATTCCACAGAGTTGTCAAAGCAGAAGATGTAGACAAATAGCAGTTTCAGTTTTAGAGTGTCAGCTTGAAGTGCCATTGGAATGGGCCATGCATGGTCATTACAGGCACAAGAAACAGCACTTTGCTGAAGCTTGATGGAGATAGGAAATTAAAGGTTCATTGCTGAGTGATTTTCCTTGTCAAAACTCCTGAGGAGTGACCAGGGACAGGGTCAAGTTGGCACTGTTTCCAGTGTCATGCAGCTCTCTTCCTTTTATGGGTCTCAAGTGAGCAATCTTCATTTGGTGAGGTTGATAAACTCCCATGTCTGGTGCTCCTGCTATGATTTGGGATGTCCATGTGTCCAGATACTTACTGATTTTGTTTGATAAGTCTGCATGTATAAATTATTTATGAATTTGTACCTGCTATGCAGATAGTGTTTGTTTATCTGTACTAACAAGGCATTTGTACTCAAAGTCAAATTGCTTGTGGTAAATTGCTTTAAAAAAATACAGTCACTCAGGTTTAGGCACAGCCTGAAAATGGCTGTTCTATACATGAAAGAGTAACTCAAAGCAAGGCATGACCTGCTCTCCAAAGGTGCCTCATCCCATAGTTCACTGGGATTGCATGCTGGGCACTATAGCTAGGTTTGTTTGATGGTCAGGCTCTGCGATCAGGTGGGTGTAGAGGCTTCTTAATTGTTAGGCAGCATTGCATGCACTTGGGCTCACATTATGAACAGTCTTCTTTTCATCTGAGTTTGGGTGGTGTAATTCTTAAAACTCACTTGTCAGGCAGGATAAGGGGTTGCTCTCTGAAGTTCATAGGGACCACTCTCTTTTTTCCTTCCCTGGGTAAGGACTGAGACTGGACCCAAAATTGGGTCAGAATGCAAGCCAGGAAATCATGCAATCCAGAATGTGAAATTGATACCACCAGTTAATGGTGATGAGTTCTGCTCCCTCAAATGTTGAAGTTTGAACATTAGAAAAGCATGCCGAGGCAAGCATATAAGCAGAATTTATTTAAAAAGGGGTAATATAGACTTCTCCCAGGGGAAGAAAGGATATAGTATTTTTTCAACCATTGTGCAATGGATATTAGTTAGCTGACTTCCTCTTCTCATTAATTTCAATCAGGAATAGAGCTAGATTGGAAGTTAACCTTTCACAGGAAAAGGGAGGGGCACACAAACTCTCAGACCCTAATCTATCTCTTTTTTTATTTTATCCCACACCCCTTATTCCTGTTTATTTTGGGTTATCTTCTACATGTCAAAGAGAGTATTTACCTTTTGTTGTTTTGGGAGTGGCTTATTTCCCCTAGCATGATAGTCTCTAATTCCATCAATTACCAGCAAATGCCATAATGTCATTCTTCTTAATGGCTGAGTAATATTACACGATTTATATATGCCATATTTTCTTTATCCATTCACCCATTGAATGGCACCTAGTTTGGCCGCAACTAGCTTAGCTATTGTGAATAAAGCTTCTATAATCATTTATGTGACTGTGTCACTGTAGAATACTGATTTTAAATCTTTTGATATATACCAAAGAGTGAGATAACTGGGTCAAATGGTGGTTCCATTCCAAAGCCTAAGGATTTTTATTGGAATATTTTCTAAGTAAACACACTTTTTAATTATTTTAGTATCCATGTCTTAACTAGAAATAAGTTACCAACTTATTAAAAGACTATGGAATCTTTAAAATAATTTTCTATCTACATTGGATCTTCACAATAGAGATTATTTATAATAAATATTGGCTAGGGAACAAAAAAGTATTTTAAGAGTCTATAAACCAAAGGCATAATGTCACATTAAATTAGCCACATATAATGTTCTATCTATTTATTTTTTCCCAGGTTTCATTTTCACCATTTATTATTTGTAGGAGACTCTTAAATACTTCATATAACAGAACATGCATTAAACTTAAATTATCTTAAATTATATATCCTCACCCAGCAAATGGAGGTCACTAGGTGAGGCAGTGGCCATAAGAGAAAAAAGAAAAAAAAATGTCATCACCTAAATAATGACAACAGTGAGTACCATGATCAGAACGAAGACTTGACACATGGAAAGGTGGTGAGAAGGTAAAAGTGGAATGGAGGACACTGGCATGTCCTAGAGTTCCTAGAGATATGATCAAAATATCAACTACAAGGCTACCTTTGCTTCTGTGGAACAATTCTGGAGATGTTATAGGCACAAGATAAGTTCTAGGCTCCTGATATGCCACAGTGACTTCCACCTTTTCAAAGGAATTAAAACCACTCGGGGAGAAGATCCAAACTAAAAGAATGACAACTGCACAAGTCGCCTGAAGAAGTGCTTGACCTTTTGCTGAAGGACTCACCCTGTTCAAGCAAGGGGAACTGTTCAGCTTGGGGAGGAGACCTGTGGGTTGTGACCTCTGTCCACTTTGGGGAAGACATTATTTCAGTATGGAATGAGACTGCCAATGATGAAACAACCACAGTCCAAATCTGGGGTATATTTAATGGGTGACTAGTGCATGATCCCATGATACCATTATGGGGAACACTTTTATGGTGCCTGATCATCATCTCCTGATCATCATGGGGTACAAAACTTATGAAATACAAAATGTGTCAAGATGCCAGGGAATCTGGGATTCCCAGGTGCCTTGATATTTTTCTCTAGATGACACACCATCACTGGTGGCATTGTAATAGTTTCTTGTTTTGCAAGCATGCTACCTAGAAGACCCCTCTGTCCTGGACAAGGAGAATTAGAAGAATATTTTATGTTTTAAGAACAAGCAGGTATGCAGCAGGCACAACAGTTGGAATCACTTAATAAATGTTGCTAAACTCTGTACCATACTATAATTTAATTTACAAAACTTGGAAGGATACTTACATCAAATTTCTGTAGTTAAATAAATACTGAATTGTCTACCTTTTAATGCATCTTTCCCTGTAAACACACATATATTCATCAAAGAAATGGTATGACTTTGTTCAAAAGCAAATTACCATACAATTAAAGTGCATCAATTACAATTTGCCATTTATTTCTTTTCACTCTCCTCAAAAATTTCCAGCCTCCTTGCTATTGTGTGTGTTATGGGTTATATATGATATGTCCCCCAAAGCTCATGTGTGAGGCAATACAAGAAGGTTTAGAGGTGAAATGATTGGATTATGAGAGCTTTAACTGAACCAATGAAATAATTCTCTGATAGGGATTAACTGGATGGTGACTATAGGCAACTACAGTGTGGCTGGAGGAGGTGGGTCCCTAGAGGTGTACCCATGCGGCACATGTTTTCTATCTGGCAAGGGGAGTCTCTTTCTCAACTTTTGATGCCATGTCCCCAGCTGCTTTTGTCCAAGCCTTTCACCATGATGTTCTGCCTTACCTCAAGCACAAAGGAATGGAGCTGGCTGTCTCTGGACTGAGACCTCTGAAATGAAATGATGTGCCCCTAAATAAACTTTTGTTCTGAAATTGTTCACCATTTCTTTTGTTCATAGCAGTGAAAAAATTCAACTAAAACAATCAGAACCTTTCTCTAAAATTTATATGCTAAATTTAGTAGCCAATGTGATACTATTAAGAGTTGAGACATTTAGCAGGTGGTTAACTCATGTGGAGACAGAATGAGTGACCTTATTAAAGAGATATGGGGGAGCCACCATGTGGGCACACAGAAAGAAGCCACCATCTTTGAAACAGAGAACAAGACCTCACACAAAATGAATCTGCTGGTGTCTTCATTTTGGATTTTCAAAGCTCCAAAACTGTAATCATGAAAATTTCAATTATTTATAAGTTAATCAGTCAAACTTATTATGTTATAGAGGGCTGAAGGGATTGATTCACACCCTCTTTTCCAAATTGACATATATACAGTCATATGCACACACATTCAGTTGATATAAGGAGTTCAGTTTTTATTTTCAAAGGAGGTAAGAAAATGTTCCATGAACACATCTGACATTTTTAAAAGTAGGTTAGTGTATTTCACAGAAGTGCTGTTTTGATTAGCAATAAATATCAATTATGATCAAGTTTAATATGAAAGCTAAGCATTACTAGTATTCAGGTAGGTAGGAATTGTTTTAGTAGAACTCTGAAGGAAAGTGAGGTGCAGCAGAAACAGCCACAGTTCCAGTTTTTGAAGAGAAATTTCCCACAACCCCTGCCCTTCCTGCTGAAGTTACACCATATAAAATCAGTGATGTTTGTGTTTTCTGTCATATGGATAGAAGATCCACTACATACTGTCACAAAGAGGTCATTCTGCTTCCTTTTGCCTTGCTTGTTATTCAGAACATTTATGTGAAAAATATTCTAAGTATTTTTATTTTCTTTAATTTAAAATTTAACTAAAAATTTCTTGAATTTGTCTTAGAAGTTGATAATATTCACTGAATCCCTTATTATGGATCTATAATTTTCTCTTTTTTCTATACTATATTATAGTTATATACTATAAACTTTCAAAGTTTCAATCCATGTTCACTTAATGGTTTTTGAGTAACTTATTTATTAAAATGAATGAGAGGATTTGAAATTTATATGATTATGAGACAATATTTTGGCCTATATCTTCACCAGCGATCATTAGGTAAAGCCAAGCAGAAACTTATTTACCAAACATGTAAATGTCCATGAAAATTGGAAAAGAAAGCAAAGAATTTGGAAATAATGGAAGAATTAAAATGTTAGAATCATATTAGTCAAAATAAATTTTGAAAAGACAAAAATATAATATTAGTATCTAGATTTCTACAATAAACAGAAAATGCATAGAAAATATGTGATAACAATATATAAATGATTTTGAATTTAGTATGTTAAATATATGGTAACATATACATCATATTCATTGGTATATAAAACAAATGAAATCAAACATTTTTTTTAGCAGTAATAAATGCTAGTGTCCAGATTAGGTAAAGCAATCATCCCATTTAACTTCACAATGGACAAATAAAATTGAACATAGCATGTTAATGCATTGTCAACATGATTGACATAGGATTAAAACATATTATATCAAGAAGATAATTCACAAATGGTCAAATGTATGGGAGGAAAAACAACAGGTAAAAGGTAATTGAGTTTATGCAAAAGTATATAATCTGTCAAAGGGTAAGACAAAATAAACATAATTGCTTTTTGAAAGCTAATGTGTGAAGTCAGAAAACAGCAATACAGTTTTAAAACAGAGAAAAATTTACTTTTTTGGCTGGAAAATTGGCATGTGCTATTATTAAGATTCTTGTTATTTTTTAAAATGATGTTTAGAATACACTGTTCAAATCCATGCACCATCTCCAAACTTCATAAGTGTCCTTGGGCTATTTCAACTACTTAACAAAATGATTACATCCATATTTGTTACTAAAGTATGGGGAGATGAGTATTAATTAAGGAATTCCAAGACTTTTCAAAAGAAAGTCAATCTGATAATCTATAGTATAGCATGATTTCATAAAATCATGTAAAAGTACCATGTGAATAATTTCTCCTTTATATATATATATATATAGTACCAATCAAAAATAAATATGTAAAGGAGTGAAAGAGAGATCAGCAGAGTACAGGAGTGGAGAGAGGGGACTGGGACTGTAGCTCAGTGGTAGATCACTTGCCTAGCATGTGTGAGGTATTGGGTTCAATCCATAGAACCACATAAAAATAAACAAATAAGACACACTGTACACACACATAACGCACACAAAAGAGGGTGAGGAGAAAGTAAGGAAAAGGGGGAAGATAGGGATTGAATCAAATTCCTTGTACAATTCTGTCAAAATGAACCCAAATACTATGTATAATTATAATTCTCTAATAAAAAATTTTAAAATATGAGTTTCTGGATCGGGTTCCAAACTATAAACACCTGGAAACTGTAAAATCATTTTAATTGTACTTGATAAAACAGTCGTAGCTCACTTAATGACCAAGACACATTTTAAGAAATGCATTATTTTGTGATTGTGCAAACATCACAGTGTGCATTTACACAAACCTAGATGGTGTAGCCTGCTGTACACTTATGCTACACCATATAGCCTATTGACCCTGTGCAGTGTTGTGCTCCTGTACTGACATCATTGATTGTTACACAATGAATTGTGTGCATGTAAAAATACCAAAGTATACACAAGGTATAGTAAACATACAGTACGAAAGATGTATATATAAATACAGTATACAAATACAGTAAACTATTGCCCATATGAATAATGCTCTTTCCAAAAATTTAATTTTCAGCACAATGTTTTTCTGGGCAAGTCAGTGATTGTTGAATAAATGTGAACGACGTGGGTGCCATCATCTAATATTGTATGCTTTATAAATAAACACTGTACCTTTGGCTTCTCAATGCATAGAAGTTTTTAATTTAATATTAAACTAACCTTACATTTATGTAACTTTGTTACTGTATTTTTAAAGATTTTTGATTCTGTAATAACACAACTTAAAACACCAATACATTGCAGAATGAACAAAATATTTTTTCATTTTTATTCTATAATCATTTTTATATTTAAAATATTTTATTTTTTTATTTTATATTTTTTGTTAAAAATGAAGTCACAAACACATATACACACAGACCTACACTGTCTTCTACCTTCAATTCCCACCTCAGTGGAAGATCTTCAGGGGTGGGCACACATGGGAAGATCAGCACTCATGATAATAATGCCCTCTTATGAATCCTTCCTGAGGATCTATCTGACCTTCTTCTTGAGGAGGTACCATTCTTCATAAATATGTCCATGTGGTTTTTCTCAAGTTCACTCATTTTTTGCATCATTTACTTATAAGCAAATAATGCATACAAAAATTCCTGTCAATAAAAATCACTTGGTGTTGGGGCATATGCCTTCCAACTTTTTAAGGAGCTTCTGGAGGTCAGCAAAACTTCTCAACCTTTCACTGTGGGCTTCTCTGTAATTTTTTTTTCTGCAGTTTCCTTTTCTCTTGCCTCTTCTTCAGCTGTGTACTCACTAAGACACAGTAATTTTTCACTTCCATTTTAGTCTTACAGTTCTATCATCATATACATGATGTCCATATTAACCAAAAAGTCATTATGAAAAATTTCACTGACAAATTTTAAAAATGCAATTTACTAGTTAAATTGTGTTTAATGTATATCAAATTTATTAATATACTGCTAAGAGAAGATAAAATAATAAAAAATAGATGTAGACTCAAAGAGGGCATGGGAATATATTTATTTAGTTGTGAAGCAAAAAAGGTATAAGCAACATAAAAATATGAAATAAGGATTTGTATTTCATTTCACAAACCACTATGGCTAACTCATATATTACAGAAGAGGACTGTGTCAAAATCATCTAAAATTTTAGATATGAAGAGTACTAGTAAAAAGGAACAAACAACACATTTAAAGAAGAAATAATAAGGATAGATCTATGGCTAATTTCAATGGCATGGTTTTATCTCCTTATACTAATGGAACCAACTAACATGAACTCACACTATGTGGCTGTGAAGGTTAATTGTCCATGCCAATCTGCTGAAGCATAATTTCTGAGTGTTTCTGTGAGGATATATCTGGAATTAATTGGAAATGAGTCAATGGACTGATGAGAAATATTTAACTTCAACGTGGCCATCATTTAATCCACTGGAGACTAAGATAAAACAAAAAGGCACAGAGAAGCCAATCCTTCCTCTCCCCTTATTTTGCCCTTGGACGTCAGCACTCTGGGTTCTCTGGCCTTTGGACACTGGCTCTTCTCTAATGCTGTTTCCTTCCTACCCTTCTTCTCCTGCTCCTGTTCCTCACACCTTTGACCTTCTGCTGAAAACTAAACCATTGGTATCTCTGGTTCTGTGAACTTCAGACTTGGACTGAGCCACACTGTCAGCTTCCCTGGTTTTGAAGTTTTCAGAGCACCAGCATGGGATTTTTCAGGCTCCATAATCATGTGATACACTCACTTTAATAAATATCCTCTCATCATTCTCTCTAGCTGTATATCCTATTGGTTCTGTCACTCTGGAATACCCTGACTAATGTTGATTTGGGTACCAATAGTGGCTCTAGAGGAAACAAATTTAAATGATAATTTTTCTTAATTGATTTTTAAGTTCCTGGAATTATCTCTATCATCTGATTAGACATAAAACTGCTAAGAACTACTACATACGGAGAGTGTATGGCATGAACTGGTTTTGAGTTACACAACATATCTGCATTGGATAGTCACTTATAGGCAGCAAAGGACTTGATGACCCTTCATATACTTTTGAACATTTTTGGAAAATTAAGGATTATGAAGATAAGGAATGTAATGTCACTGGACAAAGTGATGACAAAAGAGTAAAAGAGTGTTACAATTGCTGAGAATAAAACACAAGACCTCATTATGTGATTGCCTGAGTTGTAATATACATTGAACTCTCACTCTTGAAAGCTGCTGACGAGAGAGATAGAGAGAGAAAGAGAGAGAGAGAGAAGAGAATTATCTGCGAAAAATAGAATCTTTTATGTTTGCAGGGAAAGCAGTGTTCTGTGGACGTGGCTTGGTGCTTGGAGCAAGATGTGCATCAGAAAGGAAGACAAATGGGTAGGACTCCAGGAGCTCATGAAATAAAGAAAGAAGTTAAAGTATGAAATAAAAATTAAAATAGTATACTTAAGGTCAAATAGAAGTTATATTGAAGGGAGATGTGAGCTTGTATCAGAATATTTAAAGTTGTCTTCAGGAATAATATCACTTTTCATAAGTTGAAATAGAAAGTGAGTCTAATAAAAGATTTGATATTCTCACTATTATCAATGAAACTTTTAGATAACAAACCACTCACAATTGCAAGGTAATTTTATGACATTCTAGATCTTAAACACTATTATGAAAATGAAAGACTAATTCCTTATGAATACTTATTGTCATAAGATGACACATCAAGTAAATCAAAATGAGAAAAAGCTTAATTGGCAAGTGTTATAACCAACTACCCACACAGGTATTCTGTCTCTTCTGAATTCTATAGCATAATACCTTATATAGTTAGACATGTATTGGCTGTTCAAATAAATAAATGGAGAATACTAGACTCACTGATTGCATAATTCCTTTTTATATAAACTGACCAAATATTCATAACAAGAAAAACTCATTCCACTTTCTCTCTTACATTAGTTTTAATATATCATGTCATTTCTCTGCACTCATCCATAGAAAATGCAGACTCAATGTACTATGTCCTCTTTTTAAAAGTATTTCTTCCTCTTATGTAGATACCGGTAAATAAAGATGAATTCTCTCCATAGCATGAAGGAAGGGGTCTTTAGCTTATAAACAGGATAGGTTGGGCTGGGGATATGGCTAAAGTGGAAGCGAGCTCGCCTGGCATGCGTAAGGCACTGGGTTTGATCCTCAGCACCCACATAAAAATAAAATAAAGATATTGGGTCCACCTAAAGCTAAGAAACAAATATTAAAAAAAAATAAATAAACAGACTAGGTTATGATAAACTCATGATTTCCAAGTTGCATTCTTTGAAGTTGAGAAATGATGTTCTAGAATGATGATTACAGAGACTGAGAGAGGTGTAAGTTAGGGAGACATATGACAAATGATACAAAATTTTAGACAGATTAGAGTAATAAATCTATCATACAACATGGTGACCATAGTTGACAGCACGGAATTTTATTATTTTAATGGATAGTAGAGCATATTTTAAGTATTCTCATCACAAATATTGAGAAGTATGTGAAGGTATGCATAAGTTAATTAGATCATTTTAACTGTTTCACAGTGTGCACATATTTCAATTATTATGCACAGGACATATGTATGAATTTTGTTAAAAATATTTTTAAAATTTGTTTATTTTTAATTTAATATTTTCATATTTTATGTGTAGATGTAGGCCTATGTGAAAACTGTGAATGTCTTAGAAAATCTTGGCCAATAAGGGAAGGGCTGTAGTCTCCAAAGGCAGAGGGTATGGGGAGAAAGGCAAGAGGAATGGTCAGGAAGCTGGTCCCCTCAGACCATATTCCAGAGAGACAGAGATGATGATGAAGGATTAATCCAATCAAAGGTAGTGGATTATTTACTGCTTCTCACTTGATAAATTACTGAGGTTTAAAAATGCATCCTGTCTTAGAGACAAAATGACCTCACAATGAATAAGGAACTATTTCCCATCTAAAATGTACTATAGCTTACTTAAAATTAAGGAATACCATTTCAGGAGGAAATAAAAAGTTTGATTTGTTACTCTAATAATGTCAATGAAAAAAACTTACGTTACGTAAAATTATATTCTTATTAAGAGAGGCACCATATAATAATTTCTTCACTATATAGGTAATGGGTAGGCATTATTGATTTTATTTTAGAGTATTATTTTTAATCTTATGGATCAAAACTCATCAAAGAAAATACTTTCAACCAGATTTCTTTATGAATGTCATATGCTTATCATCAATCATGATCAGAACACATAAAATCCACTCTGTAAGCAATTACCAAGAATACAGTTCCTTGTTTTTAACTTTAGCTGCCATGCCATACAATGGATCTCTTGATCTGAAGTTCTGCATCGCTTTTTAAACATCTCTCTAACTTTTGCATCTGTTTGGTCATTTCTCGACCTCAAAGAATGCAACTTGGAAGTTATGAGTTCATATACAATCTGGGTTGTTTATGTGTTGAAACCTTCTCTGATCATGAGATGGAAGGAATTTATCTTTATTTACAGGTACTTATGAAAGAGGAAAAATATTTTAGAAGACAGATGAAAATGCCTTGAGTCTCAATTTTATACAGGTGAGTATGGGAAAATGACATTGTGACGTATTAGTACTTTTTGAAAAGAGAAAGTAGAGCGAATTTTTAGGGTTACTGTGAATCTTTTGTCAGTTAATTTGAAAAGTATTCGTGCATTTCATGCATCTATGAACATTCAATAAATATCCAACTATATAAGGTGTTAGGCTATAGTATTCAATGAGGCAAATTGTTTGTAGTAGTATATACTGGTTATGACAACTGGTCACCAAACTCCTTCTCATCTTTTGGATTTACTCTGTGTGTCATCCTATGAAACTATATAAACTATCAATGAAGTAAATTAGTCTCTCATTTTGTAATAGTAATTGAGATCTACAAAATTACTCTGCAGTTCTGAATGGGTTACTATTTCTCTAAGCTTTATTAATATTATTGAGACTACCAGAATTTTCTGTGAATCTCTTTGATTTATATATATATATTTAAATATATAAGTATTTATAATTATTTTATATACACACATACATATATATAGATCCCTTTGGTTTTATATATATGTGTGTATATATACACACACACTATATATATATATATATATATATATATATATATATATATATATATATATATATATATATAAAACACAGTTTGAATTCAGTTAGGATGTATGCTAACTTTATCACACTGGGCAAGCTGCTTAACCTCTCTGTGCCTCTGGATTTTCTTGCAATAACACAAATATAATAACAACACCTACTTCACTCAGTATGATAAATTAGATAATGCAAGTAAACTCATGAAAATGGTGTTTAGCACATAATGAATGTTAAATATTGTCAGCATCAACAAAAAAATAGGGCAACTAATGAGGGCTCTCTATATCCCTCCTTTAGCTATGCTAGTTTCCTAATAAAATAGAAAATAAGATTAGTAAAGGATAATAAAGAAGAAATGTTTTCAATAAATGTGGTGCAGCTACTAAAGTTTCCACATTAGAACTTCCAAAATATTACTAATTGCCAATGGAAAATATAAACCCAGTTGAGAAAAGATACACGATCAAAGAAGGTTATTTCTGAGAATGTTTTTTATGTATTAAATAGACTTTGATTTAGATTTTTAAATTTCACTTTGCCAATAGTACACTTCTTGTGAGTTCTCTTGAGTTCAAAATACAACTATATAATTGTAAATGTCTTTAAAATTTATAATTTTTAAAAAGAGACCAGTAATTTTTTTTCCAGGTACTGTTGCTGTTTTTCTCCATCAGCACAGAATTACTCTATTAACTTCAGCTCAGCATTCTTGATAAAACACTGCCCTTTACATCCTCTCTTGTCCTAGATTGAGCAAACTCCGTTACAGGGCAGAACAAATGGTGAGCAGACTTTAAGAGGATAGAAAAATTGCATATTCTAAAATGAAAATTATAAATACAATAAGGAAAATAATTATTATAAAAGCAACACTTACACAGAGTACAATTGCCTAATTTAAATCTATCCACTCTCATAGCTTATGCCACTCATTGCTCAAAACATCTTCCTTAGTAACCTATTTTTATTACTACAAATGTTTTAAAACAAGAGAAATTAGGCTCCCATAATCTCAATAAGGGCATATTACCTTAATGTATCTATTTTCCACTTTTAACTCACTTAATATCTAGTCCATTGGTTCCTGAACACTCATATCATGAAATTGAGCATAACTGCTGAGATTGGTGGGAAATTTTCATTCCTATATATTAATCAGGAAGAATTTATAAATCACTCATCTGTGTTGGCATCTAAACAGTTTGCTGAAATATAGTATTGAAAGAGGATATGAAGTATTTTTCTCCCAGAAAATATTTTAATCTCTTTTTTTAAAAAAAAATTAACAAAGATTATTTTGCTATGTACCAAAATCTATAAAAGTCTTACATTAGCTGCCCTTTCCCTAAGCAATTGTCTGAAACTCCAATAACAACTTTTAATTTCTCTCTATAAACTTTGGCATATCTAAGGTAAGATGCAAAACCTGTCTGACTTCTCTACTAGTCCACAAGCTCTGTGAAAACAGCAAATGCATATTATTTCATGATTATTATCTTTATTACTTAACACATTAAACGATTCATAATAAACTACAAGGTACATATAGATTTGGGCTGGGGCCATATAGCTCAGTGGTAATGCACTTGCCTCGAAAGTGTGAGGCACTAGATTCGCTCCCTAGCACCACATAAAAATAAATAAAGATGCTGTGTGTTCATTTACAACTAAAAAAATTAAACAATAATAAAAAGAAGATATGTATACATTTAATGATTTATATATTACGTGAAACATATCTAGAACACTGAAGTTTCAATATTCTTTTTGTTTTAGTTTTTTTTTTTTCCCTCAAGGTATGACTTACATACCTGGAAGATGATGCAAATTTTTGAAAATTTAGGAAAGAGCTAAAATGGAAAAATAATTACTAAACTATGAAAAGAAAAAGAATCGGGGAAAAAAATAGAAATGGTAAAAAAAAAAGTATTTTAGAGCTTACACAGTCTCAGTTTATAGAACATATTATTTTAATCCAAAATTTCCCAATTTGCTGATTGTTCTTCTTGATGATTCTAAATTGGAAGTAGAGGTGGGAGGGTACTTTAAATATGCTGTGGGAAAGAAAGAGAAGAGAACATTCATTGAGAAGAGAAGTAAAAATAAGTGAAAGTAGAAATTGTCAATTCTTTGGTTGTTTAGCATTTATGAAACAGAGAGGAATTTTGGGTTTTAGTAGAAGAAAGGGATGCTGTATTTTGTAGGAAGTGAAAACAGTTTGGGACCTAGGAAATGGGAGTGCAAAACTCATAACACCATAAAGTGTGGAGAATGTGACCTTCTGTGGAAAAGGTCAGAGTTTAGCATAATTGGAGGTCACAGGCTGGATGGCAACTGAAAAAACAAAAATAAATGTTATAGGATCCAGTGGAGGAGAGGAGAGCTTGAACATCTCTGGTCAAAAATGCTTAATTCTTTTTTTTTTTTAATTTTAATATTTATTTATTTTTTTTTAGTTTTCGGCAGACACAACATCTTTGTTTGTATGTGGCGCTGAGGATCGAACCCGGGCCGCACGCATGCCAGGCAAGTGCACTACCTCTTGAGCCACATCCCCAGCCCAAAAATGCTTAATTCTTGAAGGAGATGATGAGGCTCAGTCTGCACTGCATTTAGCACTGTGCCATGTACATCACAAATCAGAAACTCATATTTAATGTTAGAAGTATGAAGTAGAAGGTGTTACGTATTGACTGGTGAAAGATGCGATCCATACTTCAAATTCTTTTGCACATTTAATATTCCCTTTGTGCATATAATTAGCTGTTTAAAGTCCTAAACTTCCCCAATGATGCCTCTTTGTGGCCTATAATTTACAATATAAATGAAATTATTAAGATTATCAGGGGTTTAAAGCATATGACACCAAAAGTTTATTTAGTTCATTTCACATTTTGAACTTCCAGTGCACATATGATTTACTACAGTGCATTATTTCTAATATATATTTGCATGATTAATTAAATAGAATTTTTTGGTGTGTGATAGAGACAAAGTGACATTTCTAATTTTTTTCAGATCAATGTCTAAGTCATTTTCCAAGCTAGTCAGTGGTCTGGACATTCAGATTCAGGACTGATTGAACTGAGCAGGGCAGTGGAATCTTAGGGGCTGACTGCCTTGCCATTTGACAATCTGGGATTCAGCTCACAGAGAAAACCATCAAATCAAATGTGAAAGAAGCATATAAATAAAATGCAAATTAGAAGTTGTTGGGAAGAAAAAAATACAAAAGAAAGGCAAATAGAGACTACATTGATTGGGAAGGAAAAACTTTTCTCATTAGATAATGTTAAATACTGATGGGAACAGCTCAGATCCTAACATAAACTACTGATATCTTTTTCTCTTATTTTATTGTTCTCTTGTCTTTGTTAGTCACATGATCATAACCTTTATTACAGGCAGAAACAGAATTTAAAATTATTCTTTTTACCTTGTGGAAATTTAGGATATTGAGTTTGAAATATATCTCTGAATATACAAGGCACTTAAACACAATTGGATGTCTCTTCCATGTCAGTAGACTGGCCATTATTACTATGGCCACCGAGCCTGGTGGATTGAAGTGACTTCTACATCTTGAAATCATTGTGTTCATAAATGGAGTCTACAGGACAAAATCCTCCACAAAGGAATCACACTACACTGGTGGAATTTCTCTTCCTTGGTTTTTCTGATATTCCTAATATACAAGAGTTTCTTTTTTGGTTGTTTCTGATAATCTATATAATTATTCTGATGGGAAATAGCCTCATTATCATAATAACCCATGTTGAGCCTTCTCTCCAGAACCCCATGTATTTTTTTCTTGGGAATTTTTCCTTTTTGGAAATATGTTATGTGTCAGTCACTGTCCCAAGATTATTAACAGACCTCTGTAGACAAACCAGAAATATTTCCTTTGTAGCCTGTGCTACTCAAATGTACTTCTTTCTGGTCTTTGGAGCTACTGAGTGCTTTATCCTGACTGCAATGGCTTATGACAGGTATGTAGCCATTTGTAGCCCCCTGCTCTATTCCATCATCATGAACCATAGGCTGTGTATCCAACTGGCCACAGGATGTTGGGTCAGTGGGATCCCAGTACACATGGGGTTCACCTACTTGATCTTCTCCCTACCTTTCTGTGGCCCTAACCAGCTGAATCACTTTTTCTGTGACATACCTCCTGTGCTTACACTGGCCTGTGGGGACACTCTTGTGATTGAGATGTTGATTTATGTGATTGCTCTTCTAGTTGTCACTATTCCTTTTATATTGATACTTGGATCTTATGTAAGAATAATCTCCACCATTCTGAAGCTACCATCAGCAACTGGACGACGAACGGCCTTCTCCACCTGTTCCTCCCACCTCATGGTTGTGGCTTTATTCTTCGGATCAGGCATCATTACGTATTTGAGACCAAAGTCTAGTCATTCAGCAGGAATGGACAAATTCCTTTCTCTTTTCTATACTATTGTGACACCCATGTTTAATCCAATGATATATTGTTTGAGAAACAAAGATTTTATGGCGGCACTGAAAAAATTGCATCTTAAATGGATTGTGTTATGACTCATAAAACATAAATCCATAAAATGTGTTCTTATTCATCACAGTCTCTATAAGTTAATTTGGCTTAGAACTTTGATTTATTTTGAATTAGTATTATTGTACTTTTATCCTATGTGAACTCAACTCTGCTTCTGTTTTCAAATAGTAAATTAATCCCCAAACTAATATTTTCTTATGAGTAACAAGCAGCCACCTACAAAACTTGATCCAATATAATGAAGTATCTGTAATAACATATTGGATTCATCAAAGATTATTCCTATTACTGCTATTGTTATTTGTAAGAGTCCAGAATAATATCTCCATTTTATTTTTCACAAAAAAGATTATTCATCTTTTATATCTAGAGTCCAGTGTATTGTCTGGAATATAATATTATTTAATTAAATTGTTAGATTGAAAGGTTACTAATATGATAACAAAGTTTTTAACTATTAATGCTTTATATACTCATGGTCAATATATTGCTTTATAATTAGTGAAGGAGGTTTATATAAAGAAAGAACCATCAGGATCCAATGGGAGTATGTCTGTAAAAGAAAATTGGTAAAGAAAAATAAAAATCTCAGTCATAAAAGTGTCCCCACAGGCCATTGTAAGCACTGGAGGTATGTCACAGAAAAAGCAATTCAACTAGTTAGGGCCACAGAAAAGCAAAGAGAAGATCAAGTAGATGAACCCCATGTGTACTAGAATTTCAATGACCCAATTCAATTTTAAAGAAAATTGATATTTGACCTGCTTTTCTTAGTGATTTATGAAGAATATTTGCCAAAATAGGGAAAGATGTTGTTTAATATGTAGCTAGGTGGGTTTAATGTGTTTCACTCCTGAGGAGAAACACTTACCCATCAGCTAGTGTTGGTTTCTGGATAACTATGAACTTTCCTCACAGAAGCAGGCTTCTTAAACACATAGAAGACACAAGCTAAATAAAAACAACTTTACAGGTGGTCCTAATGAGAAGGAAGGGTCTGAATGGAGAAGAATGATATATTCTCATTTATTAAGAAAAAAGATTCACCACTGTGTAAGCACAGGAGCCAGTAATTATTGCAGGAGTTCGGGAAGGTTGCTTCTGTGGTAAAGTATGAGTTTGTCTAAATTGTGTCAAGACCAAGTCTGCACCATGTAAGTGCATTCTCTCTCTCACTCTCTCTTTTTTAAAGAGAGAGTGAGAGAGAGAAAATTTTTTTTTAATATTTATTTTTTAGTTGTCGGCGGACACAACATCTTTGTTTGTATGTATGTGGTGCTGAGGATCGAACCTGGGCCACACACATGCCAGGCGAGTCCGCTACCACTTGAGCCACATCCCCAGCCCCTAAGTGCATTCTCTTGAGACACAGAAGGAGTCAGGCTACTTCTAATGGTGCCCTGCCTCCTTTCAATAAAGCTGGAAAACTGTCCCGGAACAAGTGAACACATCTGTTTTCTCAATGGAAAGTATCAGGGACACAAAAGCCTTAGAAGATACCAGGAAGGCTAGTTGAAATAGATCTAGCAGTTCCTCCACCAGACCCCTGTTGTAAATGTGTCCCTTCATCTTGATTCCTGCTTGACTTACTAAGTCCTTTACAGGTGTACAATGGCAACACACACAGTGTGAAACAACATAGAGAAAACGATTTTGGCAGACCTCCAGGAAAATCAAATCCTTGTTTATTAATATTGAAAATGCAACCACAGCTCTGATAATTTAGGGATAGATCCTTTTTTACCCCTTTAAATTCATTTTTTTAATTTTTTTTTCTTATTCAGTAGCTACCACCTTTAATGGTGCTCTACTTTGGTGGTAGTCTACAGCTCACATGTTTGTTGGCCTTTTTCTTTACATCCTACTTCTAAATCTGGAATTTTCTCTCTTACTGTCTGTTTGCATTGCCTTTTTGGCATTGTGTTCAGAGGTTAAAGACCCAAGAGACAACATAATAGTGTCCAGCAATCACTAGGGCACCTCAATTTTGAAAAAAAAATTCACACCAGACCAACCTATAGACTGCTTCCTAACTCTGAGGTGATTGCTTTGAGATCAATTTCAGTCACATTAAAGTCCAGGGACAAAGCAGAGCAACTAATGTGGGTACATTCATATATACACACAATATCCTCAGAAGTGAACAGTCTCATATATTGATGGAAATGGAAGGAAAGAAAAAGAGAAAAAAAGAGTGGGAGGAAGAAAGAGAGAAATAAAAAACATTGGCTTCCCAGTCTCTAAGCTATGAAAAAAAAAATAGATTACTGCCATTTATAAGTGACCAGATCTAAGATATTTCATTGTAGCAGCTTGAATAGACTGGGACAATGGTGACAGTGAGTATTTAAATTTTGAAACATTTGTTTTGAAAAATAAACTATGTTTTAGGGTAAGGGATTTTTTTTTTCTTCAAGAAATGAAAATAATCTAACATTTCATTGTTTTTCACTTAAATATCCTTAGTCCTATCTTTTGCAGCCATTCTGACCTCCTGAGGCTGGAGCCTCTTAAGCTCCCTCTACTTCCTCCTCTGCCTACCCCTTTCTTCCCACAGACATTCACGCATTTTACAACTCACCTTTCTAGGTTTCATTCAAATGTCATTTAATCAGTGAGATCTTTCCCAAAGTTCAGTGGTTCACATGGTATCTTAAATGTTATCACTAAATATAGCATGTTATGTATTTCTTATATTGCTTATTATCAGTTGTCTTCACTAGAATTTAAATAAACACCATGAGGAAAGGAGCCTTTGCTGATATTTTCAGCACTCTGCATTCCCACTTAAAATATGCCTGTGATATAGTAAAGGCAAAAAGTTACTTACTGAACACAAGAAAAAGTGAACAAAGTATACATCTATTCCTAGAGAGAAAAACCATGTTCTTTTCATCTTAAATAGGGCATATATTTTCTACTATTTTTTTTGGAGGGATTTCTTTTTGGGGGAGGTGGTACTGGGGACTGACTTTAGGAACACTTGATCACTGAGCCACATTCCAGCCCTATTTTGTATTTTATTTACAGACAGGATCTTACTGAGTTTCTTAGTCCCTCATTTTTTATGGGACTGGCTTTGAATTCAAGATTCTCTTGCCTCAGCCTCGTGAACTGCTGCAATTACAGGCATGTGCCACTGAGCCCAGCTGGAGAGATATTTGAGAGAGGCAGTTTGCATTATTAGATTAAAAAAAATAATAAAACTAATAGAAACTAGGTCACATGTTTAAAAAGCACTTTCTCTTTTGGATATCCATGTATGAGTTTCTAATTTTACTAATCAGAAAAAAATGTGATGCAACTAATACATGGATATAAATTCTTATATAACACAAATGCATTTTCTTTACTAGTGATATTAATGACAATATTTATTTTTTTAAAAGGCTTTATGTTGTAGAATAGTTTAGACCAACAGTAAATTTGGTAAAATTGAGGAAAAGGAGCAGAGATTTCCTATACAGTACCTCCTTCTATGCAGTACAGCATGCCCCAGTATCAACAGCATCACCAGAGCAGTTTATTTCTTAACAATTGTGAGCTTCAATGGACATATCATTAACACCAACAGTATATCATTCACAGTGTCATTCATTCTTGGTGTTATGCATTTTTATGGGGGCAGGGTTGAAAAAATGTATAGTGACCTGTATTCACCTTTATATCATCATCTAAAGTACTTTCACCACCTTCAGAATCCTCTGTACTCTGCCTGTTCATCCCTTCTTCCCCTTATCCAGTGGAAACCATTAATCATTTCAGTGTCTCTCTCATTTGCTCTTTTACAGAATGTCATATAGTTGGAATCATACAACAGGTAGTTTTACCACATTGCTTTATTTCACTCAATGATAACATTTTCCCCCATGTCTTTTTATAACTTGATCGCTGATTTCTTCTTATTACTGTAAATATTACACTTTCTCTATGTAACACAATTTATTTATTCCTTTGTTTGCAAAAGAGTCTCTTGATCAAGTTCACATTTTTTATTAGTTGCTCAAAACATTACAATGATATTGACATATCATATATCATACATTTGATTCAAATGGGGTATGAATTCTTATTTTTTTCCACGTGTAAAGATTGCAGGATCACATTGGTTATACAGTCACATTTATACATACTGCCATGCTAGTGTCTGTTGTATTCTGCTGCCCTTCCTATCCCCTTTCTATCCCCCCCTCCCCTCCCCTCCAATCATCTCTCTCTACCCCATCTACTGTAACTCATTTCTCTCTCTTTTTTTAATTTTAATTTTTATTTTTTCAAGTTCACATTTTAAAAATTGTGAATAAATATGCTAGATCTGCTGTAAACCTCCATGCGTAGGATTCTTTATGGACAAACGTTTTCAGTTACTGTGGGTAAATAACAAGGAAAATGATTGATGGACTCTATGGTAAGTGCATGTTAAGATATTTTGCATACCCACAGACAGTGCATGAGCAGGCTATTGGTTTACATTCTCATCAGCACTTGGTGCTATCAGTGTTCTGTATTTTGACCATTATTATAGGTATATAATGGTATCTCTTTGTTGTTCTAACATAGATTTCATTAATGACCTTTTGACATGGAGCATCTTTCAAATGTTTACCTAACATCTTTATGACTTCTCTTTTAAGGGGCTTGCTATAGTTTTTGCCAGTTTTTAATCAGTTTTATTTCTTATTGTTGAGTGTAAAGGGTACCTCATGCATTTTGAAAAACAGTTTATCAAGTGTATCTTTGAAAATATCCTCCATAAGTGACATGGGTTCTCAGGTTCTTGATATATCTTATTCAGAGCCAAAATTAGTATTGATAGAGTACAGGGTTTTTTTTTTAAAAATAATTTGTTATATATGACAACAGGATGCATTACAATTCATATTACTCACATAAAGCACATTTTTCTTATCTCTCATTGTACATAAAGTAGAGTCACATCCTTCATGTCTTTATACAAGTATTTAGGGTAATGAAGACCACTGCATGTCACCGTCTTTCCTACCTCTGTGCCCCCTCCCAGTTTACCCTTTTCTTTCATGGATCTTCCATTTAGCTTTTCTGTACCTAAAAACTAATTGAAAAACTCTATTTCATCCTGATTTATTCTATGCGCTTCTAAGGCTTTGATAGTTTTGCTTTAGATTTTGTTACAACATGCATTTGAGCTAATGTTTGTGAAGGATATGAAAAGTGTATACATTCTTTTTCATTTCGTTTTGTTTTGAAACTGGGAATGGCCAGTTCTTGTAGTGAGATTCTGTGTGAAGATAGTCTTTGCTCCATTTTACTGTCTTTTCAAAGATCACACTACATTTTTAACTATATTTTGGTGGTTCTATTCCTGGGTATTAAATTCTATCCCATCAATGAATCTGTGGATCTCATCACTAATACCACACACCATTGAGATAATGTATCTTCACAGTAAGTCTTGACATACCTGTCTTCCATTCTCTTTAACTGTCTCAAAATTATTGTCCAAAAATAATATTGATAAGGAAAGTCATGAGCAACTACATCATTTCCACAAAAAATGTAACTTGAAATCTGAAAGAAAAATTTGTATTGCTGCTTGCCATTTGTATATCAATGACAGTTTTCTTCTAGATATCTAACTGTGAACTCATTTTTTTTCTTCAAACAGGGAACTATGTTGTTCAATTCTGGAGCATGTGCTTAGCAGAGATGAGGCCTTTAGTTCAATTCCCAACACTGAAAAACAAAATTAGGTTGTATTTTGCTTAAATTAGAGTTTCATTTCTCTTTGCATTTTTGAGAATGGTGTTTTTGAGGATATTTTCTTCCTTAAATTAATTCCATTAGCATTAATTTAGCATCTTATTAGCACTTAATTTATGTGGGGAATTATGGTGGTCAAGGACAAAGACCAACCAATGTCTGTGGACTAAATTATGCATACTCACATATATGCCTGATGCTGCATGCACACACATAATCCTTGGTGATAAACAATGTTTAGATGACAAGTATCAACAAACTGACAAGAAATTGTTTAGATTGCCAAAATACTTGACACAGACTTCATCCAGCAAACAGTTCACAAAACTTTTCTTAAATTACACAAGTAGTGAATACATTTGCCTTTTTTCCCCAATATTATGTAAGTACTTATATTTCTAGTTAGGATATAACCATTTCAAAATGGAAAAGGCAATATTATCTGACCAAGGCTTAGCCAAAACAAACAAACAACAAACAAAGAAAACACAAAAGAAAGGAAAAGCAGATATTCCAATAAATAGCAACAACAAGAGAGATAATTTATTGTACTAAAATAACTATAGTATGCTTTGAAATACAATGTTTTAGCTTTTTCATTGCAGTTACAAAAAGTTCTGACATGAATAATGTAGAGGGAGAAAAGTTTATTTTGACTCATAGTTTCAGAGTTTAAGAGCAACATCTGCTGACTCCATAGCTTTGGGCCTAATAAGAGGCAGAATATCATGGTGGAAGAAAACATTTCAAAACAAAAGTCAGGAAGTAGAGTGAGATCTAAGCTTACCAGAGACAATAAACAAAATAACCTACAGGCATGGCCCCAGTGACCTACCTCCTCCAGCCACAACCTGTCTACAGATACCACCCAGTTAATCCATACCAGGAAATCAGTCCACTGATTCAATCACAACTCTCATAATCAAATCTTTTTTATCTCTACACGTTCTTACAAATATGTCTTACAAACATGTTTTGGGGAGACCAAATATCCTAATCATAACATCCTGTCCCTGGCTTCCCAAAATTTTATGCCCATCTTAAAATACAAAATACATTTAGTCCATTTTCAGGAGTCTTTATAGTCTGAACACTTCAAGTGTTTCCCAAAAGTTCTAACCATAATTTAATCTGAGCCTCAAAGCAAACTTTCAGAAGTGAAAGTAAAGATCAAAAGCAATTATAGGTATTCAAAATATAATTGTGCACAGTAAATGCTTCTATTCCACAAGGAAAAACTAGGGGTAAAGAAAGAAGAAAGAAGGTATGGGAACAAAGCAAAATTGAAAATACACCTGGGCAAAACTGTCTTGTGGTTCCTCTTCCAACATTTGTGGCTCAAGGCATCATAATGTTCTCTCCAAAGGACTATGTAGCTCCACCCTGTGGTTTTGGTGGTTGCAGATCTCGTGGCCTCTTTTCACTTGTTTCTGCTCAATTCCTGCAGCTGTCCTCAGCAGACATCCCAAGCTGCTCGTGTCTCTTACTCTCAGGTTCTCTGCTGCAGCTGCAGCTTCCTTTTCACATCTTCACATATCACCCTTTCAGGGGAAACCCTCTGGATCTATGACCCTGCTACACTTTGCCTGACCTGGAAGCCTTTTTTTTTTTTTTTCATATTTCAATGGAAGCTTCTAAGACCACTTAATGTATCTTGCATTCCTATAGATCCAGCCCTACATGGTAAATGCACAAGGTCTGCACCCATTTTGAGCAATATCCAAATCTTCTGGGACCATAGTTGCAAGGTTAGCTGAACACAGTGGAATAACATTGTTGGTCCCTTGTGCATGCAGAGAGTCCTCATGATCTCTTTTTAAAGGAATTTTTACTTTTATATCCTTGAGCCTGTGATGAATATGGTCTTGCTAATGCCTGAAATGCTCTCAAGCCATCTAACCTATTGTTTCTGGGTTACAACTTGCATAATCCAATTATCTCACCCCTGAATGTTCTTATATCATCTTGCACATAAGCATTTATGAGACACCCACATATCCAAACAACATGTAATGTAATGAGCAATCATTGTACTTGATTAAATGTTTTCATGAAAAGTTAATAATATAAACTCACTCTTTAAAAGGAATATATGAAAGTAGAAACATGGGAGAAGGGTATCTTCTTTTATTCATGGAGAAATACTAGCACCAGAATAAGACTTCCACAATGAACAAAGATAAAAAAGGACAAATTACGTGAGAAAACTAGTTTAAGCACTGGATGTGAGGTATAAAATATTGTGATTCTGAGAGATTTTTTTTTCTATTGTTACATTACAAATTACCACAATCTTATTAGCCAAAAATGTGCTCCTCCCCACAATATATCTAACATGTCAATTTCTGATAGACCATAGTCTAAACATTGTTTAGCTAAGTCCTCTGTTTCAGGCCCCCAGACTACACAGTCAAGGTGTTGGCCAGGGCTGCATACTCATCCCAGTTCTTCTAGGGGAAGATTCAATTAGGTGGAGAGAATTCAACTTCTTTCAGTTGCATGCCTCAAGTTTTCATCTTCTTCCTAGCTGTTGACTGGAAGCACTTCTCAGTTTCTAGGGGCTGCATTCTGATCCTTGCAACATGGGTTTCTCAGTGAAGGCAACCTCTTCTAGAGTTTGCTTCTTCAAGCCAACATGGACAATGGAGTCTTCTACCAAGATGGTTTTTGCAGTGTTATTTAATGGAATCTTTAAACATAATCACACAAATGCTATTTCCATTATCATATGGTTGGAATAGATTCAAGTTATATTACCTCTAATTTTCAAATGAATTTGAGTGAACAAAACTTGAGTACCAGGATGCAAGAATCACAGGGCCCAACTTAGGAGTCTGCCCACCTTCCTGAGAAGGAATACTCAGAAAGCTAATCTTCTGATCAAGCTAACTTCTACCTAAGAAGATTTTCACAGCCAGCCAAACAGCCAACTATTTATACTGTTAATAACCTTCCATTGAACCATCATACCCAAGTAAGGCAAATTAGTAGCTAGAGTCAATTAAGTAATTTGTTTAAGTTGCTTCTCTGTTAAGCTTTGAAGTCCCATTGTCATGGTACTAGAGCGGAGCTCTGAGAACTGCTTTTGGTTTTGAGTTGTTTGATTCATGAATCACTCTTCTCATTCAAACTCTGTAAAATTTACTTTGACTACAGTTTTTCTTTAACAGTGGAAAATATCAATGTACATATTCCTCTAAACTTCATTAGAATGAACATAAAGAAAACTTCATCTGTACACATCAATATGAAAAAAATGACTACTTAAATAATAGCTATGATATGATGCCACCAACTAAAGGATAAAATATGAGCACAGGGGAATATACCGTTATAAGATCATTACTTTTTGAAGTGTGAGATGTAAGATATTGAGGATAAAAAGGAAAAGCAGAAGGAAAGCATCGCTTGTTAAGGATGTAGACTAAATACGTCTAATTTTAATGCTACTCAAACTTCGAAAACTTAAGGATATATATATATATATATGTATATATATATATATATATTGATAATTTTTCAGATCTGACATAATCACTGAATTATGAATAAAAGTGCTATATATAAAAAGACAGAGAAAAATAAAATAGATCAATGAATTAGCTTAAAAATTGACAGAAAAGAGAAGAAAAAAAAGAGGAAATAAATAGAAAATGGTAGTATATCATAATGACCTTAATTCTCATAGACTAAGCATTCAAGTTAAAAGGTAGACTCTAAAACAGAAAAGTATTATAATTACACTATATGTGGTGACATTGAACTAAACTTTAATAGATAATATGGACATAAAATATATGCCACTAAGAGGAATAAAAATGCTACATATTTTTCAAATATGTTTAAAATATTTTTTTAGTTGTGTGATATTGGAAAAATAATAGATGGTCACAACATTAACAAAATTACCTATATATTTAGTACAACAAATAAAGTCCCTTCTGTTTCTCCTACTGATATTTTTTCCCACTTTCTTTACCACAGGAGTGCTCAATACTTTATATCACTGGTTTTGAGACACCATAACAATCACAGTGTGTCTGGTTGATTTTAGTGTGTTTGGTTGAGTATTCTGGGAAAATTGTCCCAGTGAGTACATTTCTGAAAACCTACTCCAGAAACAGATTTACATGCCAGATATTTGTGGTGAAACATCTGTGGTTACTGATTACTAGTGAATTCAGGACTGGGGGGCATTTACAGCACTTGGCCATGAGACCCCAAGAAAAATGAGCTTAAAGATGGCCACCAAGATTAAGAAGATTTTTGACATTTTTCACGTTGCCATCAACAACATCAAAGCTTCCAGTAACTACTGCATGGAAATATTAAATTTATCACTCTATTATGGGGAAAACAAACCAAAAACTAGAAAAAAAGAAGAAATATGAAATGTATATATTCAGTAGATTGAGAATATGAAGCAGATAATCATCAAAAATAAAATCAATGTCACAATTATCAAAGGAAACTGCTGGAAGCAAGAATTAATGCAAATATAGCACCTAAAAAAATTCTCCGGTGGTATCATGTAATATTGACAGTATACCTTGTTTCCTTATTCTCTCCAGAAATAAACATATTTTCATTTGGTCATAATAATGTTTTCCAGCTTTTTATATATAGCACTTTATTTATAATTCAGTGATTACATTGGAGCTGAAAAATTATCAATATGAAAACTTAAGTTTTCAAAGTTTGAGTAGCATTAAAATTAGACCTCCTTAGTATACATCCTTGACAAGGGATGCTTTCCTTCTGCTTCTTCCTTTTCATTCTTTTTGTGGAATCTCTCCAACTGAAGGAATGTTATCGTATGTGTGGAAAAGAAAATATGGATGGTATGTTTTTTTTTTTTTCCTCGCTAGAAGTCTGATGTCAGAAATATCCTGTTTCTCACTATATGTATGTTGTGCATTTTGATGTAATTTTCCTATGAACATCATGCAGCTTTATCACAATGATAGAGGCCAAAATTCAGTCACAAAGTTCCCATTGGTACCTGCTGTATTGCTAAGTATTATCCTTGAAATCAGTGGGGAAGACAGGGGAAGTTATCTAGAGTTAGAAAACACTAATCATCTTTTGTCAACTGATGTCCAGTTCTAGCTCCCTTGGTATGGAGATTGGGGATGTTTTGTCTATGCTATTAGGATTTTAAAAGCACCTACCATTTCCAAATTCCAGTGTAGTTGAAAGAGCTGAAAGGGAGCAGTATTCTATAGCTAAGCAAAGGAAGTGAGGATGAAACTTGGAGAAGCCTTCTCCTGACATAGCATAGGTAACAGGAAGGGGCATAACCTTCATAAAATAACCCATCACAGAAACAATAACCTTCTGACATGGAAACGAAACTTAATAGAGAGTAAAGAAGTCAACAGAGGTTAGAAATTCTAACTTCATGTTTGGAATGGTTTTCTTCACAAAGAAAAATGGAGAAGAGTGAAATTAAAAATTCCTAAAAGATTGAAGTTTGAAACAAGAGAGAAGCATTTTAAAATTTTATAGATAATATTTGGTTTTAGTTATTTTTATAAGGTTCATTAATTAACTAGTTTTTTTTTTCTTTTAGGGTCTCCCATGGTGTCTGAGAGAATATCATAATTTGAATATAGTATTTTAGTTTAATTAAGAATTGCAGAGCTGGGGCTGTAACTCAGTGGCAGAGCATTTACCTAGCAAATCTGAGGCACTGGGTTCAGTCCTCAGCAGCACATAAAAAAAATAAATAAACAAAATAAAGTTATTGTGTTCATCTATAACTAAAACAAACAAACAAAAAAAGAGATACAATTGCTTTTGTCTACAATTAGTCCACAACCATAAATTTCTACAAAAATATGAGTATCCCTCAAAGATGAGAAAATAGGCTGAGCATGTTCAGATGATGTCATCAAGAGCCATCATTTGCTAAAAATTTCTACCCACAAATATTAGGTCATAATAGACAATTAGGATAATCTCTTCTAGGACATGTGTGCTGACTACATTTGAAATTTTATTGTGTGTGAAATTTTATTCTATGGAGAGCCATCAGAAAAGT
The DNA here is from genome assembly GCF_001458135.2 of Marmota marmota marmota. NCBI lineage: Eukaryota > Metazoa > Chordata > Mammalia > Rodentia > Sciuridae > Marmota > Marmota marmota. Next base: position 58,711,090 of record NW_026000174.1, on the reverse strand, counting down.
CTAATCTGCTATGGAGCAAATGTTTTGAAATCACACCAAATTAATTATAAACGTGGGCAGTCAGCTAACAATTTATATGTAGCAAGGGAGATGAGATATCCCCATTGGAAAGAAGTGACTATTTCTAATATAAAGAGCACTAACCATTTCAAAGGCACGTGGAGCTCTTCTTTAAAAATGATATAGCTCTCAATCTATTTAAATATTTACAAAATATAAGAAATTCAATGAAAAGGAGGCTACTTTGGCAAAACTGAAAAGGTAAACTGCTTATATGTTGATATTCTGTCTTTTAGGACTATTAATTTGAAGATAACAATTCAATAAATAATATCAAGCATTTAGATTATAAATAATATCTTGGTATTAAAATGAATCCACTATTTGTTTGTCCCTGTAGTTATTTTATTTTCTGAGGTAAAGAGTTAAATTACTATTTTCCAAGAATATGAAATATGTTAATCCATAATTTATTTGTTCTTAATAATTATAATATTAATTTTTATTTTAAAAATATGAAAACTAAAATTAAAGAATGCTGCATTGAATATAATGATTAAGTATGTTATTTAAGGTTGATAATAAAAATTTGTTGCTATTAAAAATAAAATCATTCCTATTTCTTTGGAAATTTCTGTCTGTTATGGGAAATATAAAACAAATATTTCTTTTAAAATGTAAATTTATGCAACTCATAAGCAACAATTTAATGGATTTGACCCATATCCTATCATTGTTTTTGTGATTCCAATCAAATAAGACCATAAATATGGCAGGAGTTGGACATAGTATATCAGTGCATTTGCTAAACTTTCTATATATTGTTTGATGTGGTCCATGGGAATATTTAATTTGGGCTTAAGAGAAATAAAGACAGTAAAATATTATAGGATTAAAAATGAGTAAAATTCCAAAAGGTTTGTGGTTTTTAGGAAAAAACATCTGTATGTACCTGGCAAAGAAGAATGCAATTTTTCTCATTGAAAATTCAAGTTTATGCTTCTATAGTCTCACTGTATTTTTAATTACCTCTCTTATTTTATGGAAAACAACTGATTCTCATGGAAAATAACTGATTCTCATGGTAATTTCTACTTTTAACTTAATTAAAAATCATATATAGGGTAACATAGTAGAGCAGAGTCTTGCCTATATTTTTCCAAAAAAAAAAAAAAATTGGATCACACAAGGTAATATCAAGGGCAGAAAATATTTGTGAATTTGTGGATGAGAACTCCAAGGGCCAATATATGAATGTATTGTCAGATGTCATAGGACAGACTGTGGTATGGGCTAGACTGATTGGAAGAAGTTTTAAGAAAGCTAATTAGTTTAATAGTTAATTGAGTTGGGAATTGCAGTTGGCTCTAGATACACTTGATGTTTTTGTCCTCACAGTAGTGTGTATGTAGAGTATATTTCTGCTTCATAAACATTCCCATGTACCTATGCAGTAATTATTTTTCTCCCTGAGGTAAAGAAAAGGGAGGAGTTATGATACATACAGGTAATTCGGATTGTCTTAGGTGAGCAAAATGGCAGATATTAATTTTTACATTATTGATCCAAAGCCTTTGATGAATATAAGAGATAATTAAGACTTTTTTTTAGGAAACAATATGAAACTAAAACAGGAAGAAGAAAATGTTTCAAGCTGGCAAAAACACAGAAAATGTCCTAAAGTCAATGTTATTTTAAAACAATAAGATTCCCGATTAAGACAATTTTTTTATTTTCAGGAGTATAAGAAAATAATCAATACAAACTGTAACAGAGCCAGATGCACTGATACATGCGGGAGGCCAAGTAAGAAGATCACAAGTTCAATGTCAGTCTCACCAACTTAGGGAGGCTGTTTCAAAATTTAAAAAAATGGAAAGGACTTGAGCTGTAGCTCAGTGGTTTTGTGTGTGGCATATAATAGCTTGATGAGTGGTGTTATGATTTGGGCTGTGGTATCCCCACAAGCTCTTGTGTTAATGCAGGGATGTTAGGAGGTGAAATGATTGGATTGTCAGAGCTATAACATGATCCATCCATGCCAGTTTGAATTGACTGAGTGAGTGGTAACTCTAGGTAGGTGGGGCATGGCTGGAGGAGATGGGTCACAGGGTCATGCCTTGGAAGGGTCCAACTTCCCTGGGACTCTTTCCCCTCCCTCTCTCTGCTTGCTGGGTGCCATGAATGGAGCAGTTTTCTTCACCCAAGACCTCCCACCATAAAGTTTTGCCTCACCTTAAGCCCAAAGCAATAAACTGTGCCCACCCTGGACTAAACCTCTAGAACCAGGAGCCAAAATTAACTTTTCCTCCTATAAGTTGTTATGTTGGGAATTTTGATAACAGCGACACAAACCTGACTAATACAAATGGTAATAGAGATCTTGAAGAATTATCATATCTGTTTCTTCTGAAGAACCAGTAAAGTACATTAAAAAAATCACCTAGTTAAAAATAATAAGAATGATTTCTATACAGGTGTTATGTTTTGAAATATCAAACCAAGGGTATATAGAAGAAAAAAATAGATTTGGAATCCAAAATATGTGAAAACCTGGAAAAATTATGTGAACTTTAAAAATCAAATTTTCCTCAGGTATAATGAAAAGTAGGGGTATAAATAAGTTGTTTTAAATTAGAAGACAATAGTATATGATTAACAATTCACTTACTGGTATTAATCCAATTCAGCAGTAATAATATAATCTTGACAATATAATTGGGGTGGTCTTTTATGAAGTGACATTTGAGATAAATCCTAAATACTTAGAAGTAATATTCACACAATGAACCTTATGATCATAAGAAATAAAAGGAGACAACACTTAAATTTCCATTCTTAGGAGATAGAACTCAATATTGAAATGCAAATGAGGAGAGAAATTTAGCTGATGAAATTAAAAAGATTTCCAAGTACTGAATTATACAACAGTTTTTAATCAATGGAAAGGAGTTTAAATCTTATTTCATGTACAAGGAGAATCTACTTCTAACAGAGATGTCTAATGATGGATTTACATCTTTTAAATATTCACCTGCTGTTCTGTGCAGAATGAATTGCTGTGGGGTCAGGCTGCTAGGGTTATTCCAGAAGAGACAAAGTAGATTTATGTAAGAACCAGGAATGGAGTTAAGGAGAAGCAACATATTTGAAAATTGTCAAGCACTGATGGGTATGTGCTAGGTAGCTCATGTTTATCCAGCACTGAAGAGCTTAAAACACAGTCCCAAAAGCAGCCACCTGCTACAAATTAAAGCCACTATGTCTCCACTCCTCAAAACTTTGGTGCTAGTACAGTAGAAGCAATGACAGACTGACAGAATTCATGTAGGTATGAAAGGAATAGATCCCTCTCAATGTTCCTCTAGGAAAGGCTGGTCTGTGGTTAATGATCAGATGCGGATCTTTCAGAGGAAACTCCAATAGAGAATTTCATCTCAATGAATCTGAAAGACAATAAAAATCAGAAAGCTTATTTAATTAAATGCAGGAAGGAGGATTGTTTAATAGAATAATCTGAATTTTTATCAATTTCATCTTACCTTCATATTCAAGAAAATAAGTTAGAAGAAGCAGTTAATAGGGATGACAGATAGTGGGCTTTGAGTGAGGTAGATCTTAGGACAGAAAATACTACTTACCCCAATTGCAATATAATATATAATACTAATATTTTTTCCCTTTAGAGTCACCCCAAATTAGCTGTGAGAACAAAGAGATATACCTTTCTCTTGAGTAAGTAAGTTTATCTCAGATGGCCCAGCCCATGGTCAGAAGAAGGAAAATGTGGTTTTGCTTTTTTTTTTTTTTTTTTAATTAGGGATCAGCTTTCGTGATTGAGGAAATGTGAGGGGAAAATGGTTGGAATGTATTACAAATCTAGAAGTGGTTGTAAAGAGACATTTGAATGTTGAAAATTGAATTGTATCTAACCTGGTAAAGTAATAATTATGAATGTATTTGGGTAACATAAAAATATGTTGAGTTAAATGAATGTCTTGAAATTGTTGATTAATAGCAATGAGACATAGTTATGAATATATGAGAGATGGTGATTAGAAACGTCCTGCAAAAGATTACCCGATCTCATGACCTTGCTATATATTCAGTCAAGGAGTGGGTACAGTCTCAAAAGTGTGGGGAGAAATACAGAACTTACTCCATCTATGACAAATAATGGGAAAATGAAGTTTTATTTGAATATAATAGTTTGAGATATCGAGATTATGTGTGTGAATGCAAGAATAACAAAACAAGCAAACAAAAAAACAAAGATTCCCTAGATATATTTGAGACTAAGGGGATAAACAGTATTTAAAGAGAGAAATAAATTTTTCTAAATATAAAAATTGGACAAAAACTTGGGTTAAAAATGAAAAGATAGGAAAAGGAAACAAAAGAAGAATTTTACAATTTGACTGGAAAAAACCCATGAGAATTATCATTACTGGTATTATAAATGGAATAACAGCATACATCTCTATGGATCTTATTTATGCTATAATTAGAAAGTCAGTCTAACATTATCAGTTCATATTTAAAAACATTTTATTCACCACATTAACTTTCATTTTTATTTGATATATTTTTCACTCTGCATTTCACATCAGATCTCCTGGAATCACAGCATGTAGGCTTCAGAAAGAAACTAAGAAATCATAAGGATCCAAACTCACACACTAATCCAATTTGAAATGAAGAAAATGCAGTCAAGAACTGTAAATCCACAGAAAGAAAACGTGAAAATCACAGAAACCAACCTTACTTCAGTGGAGGGCTTTGTTCTCTTGGGCTTTTCTGATATTCCCACATTGCACTGGTTTCTCTTCGGAACATTCTTAGTCATCTACCTGATTATCCTGCTGGGGAATGGCATCATCATTCTAATAACGAGGGTAGAGCCCACTCTGAAGACTCCCATGTACTTTTTTATCAGTAATTTTTCTTTCCTGGAAATCTGTTATATGTCCATCACACTTCCCAGAATGCTTATAGATCTTTGGACCCAGAAGGGAAATATTTCTTTTTTTTTTTTGCCTGTGCTACACAAATGTGCTTTTTCCTCATACTGGGAGCCACAGAATGTTTCCTTCTGGCGGTGATGGCCTATGACCGCTATGTGGCCATTTATAACCCTCTGCACTACCCTCTAGTCATGAGCCATAAGATCTGTGTCCGGCTGGTAGTTGGTTGCTGGGTCATTGCAATTCCATTTCATGTAGGGCAGACCTGCCAGATTTTCTCTCTGCCCTTCTGTGATTCAAACCAAATTCACCACTTCTTCTGTGACATTCCTCCAATGCTCAAGCTGGCCTGTGGGGACATCTTTGTGAATGAGATGATGGTTTATGTATTTGCTCTACTATTTGTCACTGTTCCTTTTATGTTGATCCTTGGGTCCTACAGCAGAATGATCTCAACCATCCTGAAGTTGCCATCAAACACTAGGAGGGCCAAAGCCTTTTCCACTTGCTCGTCTCACCTTATACTTGTACTTTTATTCTATGGATCAGCCAGTATTACCTATTTAAACAGCAAATCCAATCAGTATGAAGGAACAGACAAGCTGCTCTCTCTTTTCTACACCATTTTGACCCCGATGTTCAATGCAGTGATATACAGTCTGCGCAACAAAGACGTTACAGAGGCATTAAGAAAATTTCTTCTCAAATTGTTAACATTGTGAGAAAATTAATGTAACAAATATTAATGCCTTATATGACTAATTTTATACATACTTAATTTGAAACTAATTAAATCTTGCCCTAATTTATAAAAAAACTAATAATGTAATTCATCTTTAATGAACCTTATTTTCTCAGAGTTATGACATTTGTATTAATTAATTACCAATGCTATACTTTTAAAATAAGATTTTTCTCCTCACTGTAAACTAGTAAATAGAAGAGTGTGACTAAATAAGGTGATATGACATATAGTATTTTCTAAGTTGATGGCTTCCACACTCTACATTAGCATCCACCACTAAAACAAAATATGATAGATCTACAGATATTACTTAACAATTATCTCATAGGAATAGATGTGTGTATAAAGATACAAACAAGAATGACTAGCACTTATAAGTTTATAACATAATGTTTATTGCAGTACTATTTTCTTAAAAATGTCAAAAAATGGAGGTTTATATTGAGAAATATTTTAATAAACATGATACATATATGTAATACATTTATGTAATTGTGCAAATAAGTGATCATATTACACACATATAGTAATGGCCTCAAAAATTGTTACTTCTTGTACCCCTGTCTTTTTTCTTTTTCTTTCACACACTGACTGTTGGTTAGAGTGTGTGATTTAGCCTTGGCCAAAGTGACTAGCAAACATGAATAGCATTTGGTCATTAGGGATTATTTTCTTAAACAATGGAAATCTTTTCACTTCTATGTCAAGAAGCCCAGGCAAGTTGGGATGGTGGTGCAGGCCTGTAATCCCAGTAGCTCCAGAGGCTAAGGCAGAAGGACTGCGAGTTCAAAGCCAGCCTCAGCAAAAGGAGGTACTAAGCAACTCAATGAGACCCTGTCTCTAAGTAAAATACAAAACAGGGCTAGGGATGTGGCTCCATGGGCCAGTGCCCCTGAGTTCAAACCCTTGAACCAAAAGAAAAAAAAAAAAAGAAGCCCAGACAAGACTGCAAGACAATAAGAAATCATATAAAAGAGGTTACATTTGGGGGCTGGAGTTGTGGCTCAGCGGCCTTAGGTTCTATACTCAGCACCACATGAAAATAAACAAATAAAGGTATTGTGTCCAACTACAACTAAAAAATAAACATTAGAAAAAGAAGATAGGCATTAAACAGGTAGTTATCAAATAAAAAACAAAAATTATTGAGGAAGAACTTTTTTTTTTTTTTGTACCAGGGATTGAACTCAGGGGTACTCAATCACTGAGCTACATCTCCAACCCTATTTTGTATTTTATTTAGAGACAGGGTCTCACTGAGTTGCTTAGCACCTTGCTGTTGCTGAGGCTGGTTTTGAACTTGTGATTCTCCTGTCTCAACCTCCTAAGCAGCTGGGAATACAGGGGTGTGCCACAATTTAATGGTGCATCTATATCCTCTACAATAAACAGTACAATTAAAATGATGAGATTTACATCTTTAAAGATTCTCCCTGAGTTCTATGTATAGAATTACTTACAGTGAGACAAAGTTACTAGAATAATCCTGGAAATGAAAGGATTGATTTAAATAAGGAGTTAGATTAGATTTAACTCAGAATGTAGGCATAGAGATGAGAAGGAACAACATATTAAGAAGGCTTGGGAGAAGTGATAGATGTGCTTCATGGAGTCTGGATTTGTGCAAGCCCTAGAGATCTTATCCCAGAAACAAGCAACACTGTAAACAAACTCTACTCTGAACCTAACCCACCCGCACAAAAACAATATTACCAAGAAGTTAGAAGTGATTCATATCATTCATGTAAGTGTTTCAGAGAGCATTTTGTAGTAAGGAATTGTTGTTACAGAATAGCTAGGTATGATTCCTTTGGGATAAGCTTCCATGAGAAACTTCATCCCAGTGAATTATGAATACACACAAAATAAATCTTATTTACAAGATGTAGAAAAGAAGACTAATTAATAATAAGATAATAGAAATTTGTGGCAACTATTTCTGACCTCCTGATTAAAATAAGATAATAAGCAAATAGAAATGGCAGGTGGTGTAAAATAGTTGACACAAACTAAATCAATGAGAAGGGATGGATGATCTCTAATTTCTTTACCACTTTTATAGAAATATCTCACCACATTATAGTCTGTGGATCAAAGATTTCATGATAACATTGAGGAAAGTGCTAAGTTATTTACATGAGTAAAAAAGTTGAAAACATAAATAACTGGCTATATTGATTGTCATACAGACATAACAGCTCCAAATAGTTTTGTTCCTAAATTCCTAAATAATGATAATTATGTGTATGATAACCACATATTATTTCAAGAGACACTTGTTAAGATAGTGGCTTCTTTATAATCAAAGTTCAGCTTAGCTCAATTAAAGTAATCTAATTTTGAAGATCAATCTTTCATGGAGAAAAATGAAAGACAAATGAAGGAGTTGTAGAACCATTTATTAAGGTCACACTCTCTCATTATCATTCTTTTTAGTCATTCAGAAGTGTTTTCTGGTATTTTGAGACAATGTGGTAGGATTTAGACAGTTGAAAAACTGACAGTAGCTGAGGCAGTAGATGTAGAGAAATCTTGAGGATTTCTTTGAGGTTTTTTTTTTGGGAGGGAGTGGGATGCTTTTCTCTCTTGTTGCTAATCCATGTCCCTCTAAGACTAAATTAAGACTAAATATATTCATGAAATTCTCTATTTTCCCAGATCTCACCATCATCTGATAACACTATTTTTCCCTCCTTATAGCCTCTGGTATTACTGTAGTAATTTCTACATACAATTTCAAATATCTGGTGTTTTACCTACTCTCTTCATGTCAATGTACTGTCAGTTTGATGGTTTCCACTCAGTAGATATGTCCAACCAGGACCTATATATATGGTTTACTTTGAAAAGTGTGTGCAGATGTAATTAAAGTATGAATTTTTAAAAGAGGTTATCCTGAATTATGGTTGGACCTAAATCCTTTGACAGGAGTCCTTAGAAGATAAGTTTAGATATAAAACCTACAGACAAAAGACAAAATTATGGCAAATGGTAACAGAGATTGAAGCTACAGAGACACAAGTCAAAGAACACCAGTGGCCACCAAGAGCAAAAGGAGGCCTGAAATTATTCTTCCCAAATGGTCTTTTGTGTTAGGTGGTACAATGTGGTAATGTGTCACCATAACCCTAAAATCTCATATACATGAACTAGTCATTTCATTAAAGTGATTTTGTTGGAACTTGAATCATCAAGGATGACTTCTACTTTCTTCCAGTTCCCAGTATATATGCTATTCCCCATCTCTGGTGTATATCTTTTGGGAAAGTAACTAAGCTTTTTAATTTATTTTAAAGAAAAATCAAAACAGTTTACAAACAGCGCCTAGGATACTTCATCTTATAGAAATACAAATGTTTGTACAATTTCAAATATTGTTTGTGGAAGGATGTCTATTATACATTTGTATAGTACAGAAAAATAAAAGCAAAGAGTGCTCTTAGTTCTAACAGATTAACTCACTTGAGTACTTTGCCCCATGCATACTTGGCTGTTCTAGTCAACATTTTAAAGAAATTCTAAGCTTGTGTTGAAATGTAAAAAAAATGTAGGAATAAAATATAATTAAAAAAACAAAGTAAGATAAAAATGTATACTTTCAGGTAATATTTTATACATGCTGTAATTACTGGAAGTGTATGCATATTAGCAGTCTCTGAGAGAATGTGGAATAAAAGGACATATTGACTTTCCTGAATGAAAATAATTTAGGTATTTTCTGATTTAGTCTTTATATTTTTATGCATAGTTAACATTTACTATAATGGTCATATAATAGGCATACCCTCAAAATAATTCATGTTTGTTTAAAAAGAATAAAATAATAAAAAAAATGCTTTTGTACATTCATTATAATTACAACTAAAATGCCTTTAAAATAGTATTTATTATCTAGCAGATAAATAGCAATATTAGCCAAACCATCTTTGAGTCATAAAACAGTTATTATTTATGACATGAAAAAATATATAAACTAACAGTAATTTCTCTATTTCTTTCTCTTCCTGTATCTCATCTTTTCTTTCTTTGCACTGAAATTTAACCTAAAGGTACTTTACCGCTGAGCTATATCCTCAGTCCTTTTTATCTTTTATTCTGAGACTGGGTCTTACTAAGTTGATGAGGATCCCCCTATATTTACCAGGCTGTTCTGGAATTTACAATCCTCTTGCTTTAGCATCTAGCGTCACTGGGATTACAGCTCTGTGATACTGCATCTGGTTATATATATTTTTTTCTTTCATCATTTCTTAAAAAAAATGAAGTGAAAGGTAACAATAGTAATCAAGAGATAGACAAATTTAAGATGATAAAATTAGGCATAAAGAGTGAAATCATTTTATTCAGGCTCACTAGCACATATGTCCAAATCTATCTTGCTCAAGAATGGCCTTATCCATTCTCGCATGATGATTTAATTTTTCATTTAGAGTGTTAATGGAAATGGAAATTGTGGGAATAAAAGCACAATTGGATTATCTTCTACATTTTCCTGCTTGAAAAGTTGCTTAGCAAAGTCTACATAAATATTTACACTGTGTGAATGAACAAAAGCTAACATTCAGGAACAAAAAGACTCCAATTTCCACTGAAATCTGAACATTTGGATGATTCATCAATTAAAAAGAAATGAAGAATATGTAACCTGAGTGACTTTTTTGTTTGCTAGGATTTTTAAACTTCATTCTGTTTTTAAATTTATTTCTCCTTTATGTTATATTACCTATTCATACTCTTTGTTACATAGTCATATGGAATGCATCCTTCAGGTGCTTCTCTTATTCTGTACATAAGCATCATCTCATTGTCAAAATTCTCTAAAAAGTCACAAATTTAGGCGATAATTTCAGAGGAGAGAATATTTAGAACACTGACAGATGGCAATTGTGGTTATAACATAGTGGACATGCAGTGGAACAATAGAAGAAAGGTTCGACATTTGGCTTTTTAAGAATTTTCAAGTGCTTCTTCCCATTTTTATTGCTACCTAGCAAATCAAATGCACAGGTGTAGTTTAAAATAACATCACTCTGTTATGTCTCAAAAATGTCAGAATTTCAATAACTGCTACAAAAAGTAACTCTGAAATTTATTTGGACAAATAAGATACATGGAATATACAAAGTGACCCTTTCCAAAAAAGAGAATCAGGAGGACTCTCAATATCAGACTTCTATATGCTATAGAGCTATAGTAATAAGAATAGCATGGTATTGGCACCAAAACAGTCAAGAAGGCCAATGGAATAGAATAGAAGACACAGAGACAAATCCACATAAATAAAATTATCTGATACCTTTTTTTTTGCCCAAAAATATGCCAAAATGGAGAAAAAATAGCCTATTTAAGAAGAAATGCTAGAAAAAAATGGAAATCTGAAAATCCACACATAGAAGAATAAACTTAATGCCTATCTCTCACCTTGCACAAAATTCAACTCAAGATGGAACAAAGACCTAGCTAGATGTTAGAGTGGAGACCCTGCATCTGCCAGAAGAAAAAGTCAGCCCAACTCTCCAACATGTCAGCATAGGAATGAACTTCCTTAATGAGACTCCTAAAGCACAAGACATAAAATTATGTATCAATAAGTGGGATGGCATCAAATTAAAAACTTCTGCACAACAAAGAAACAATCAAAAGCATGAAGAGAGAGCCTACAGAATGGGAAAAGATATTTCTCACTTGTTCCCAATATTGGGCATTGATATCCAGAATATGGAAAAAAAATACAAAATTGAACACCAAAAAAAAAAAAAAAGAACAATTCACCTAACCAATGAATAGCAAAAGAACTAAATAGGGACTTCTCAAAAGAAGAAATGCAATGGCTAACAAAATATGAAAAATATTCAACATCCTTAACAATTAGGCAAATGCAAATCAAAACTGCACTGAGACTTCATCTCACTCCACTCAGAATGGTAATCATCAAGAATACAATAATATTAAATATTGGTGAGAATATGAGCAAAACGTACATTGATACATTTTTGTTGGGAATGCTAATTAGTTTCCACTTCTAGAAAGAAATGGGAGATTCCTTAAAAAATTATATTGGGAACACCATAACTCAGATATCCCATTCCTTGAAATATATCTCTAAAAGATTTAAACTCAGCATACTACAATGATGCAACCACATCAATGTTCAAAGCAGCACAATTTACAATAGCAATGGAACCAACCTTAAATAGATGAATAGATAAAGAAAATGTGGCAGATAAACACAATGGAGTTTACTCAGTTTAATGTCATTTTTAAAGAATAACATTATGGCATTTGCTGGTAAATAGATGGAACTGAAGACTATCATGATAAGTGAAATAAATCAGTTCTCGACAGTCGTAGGTTGAATATTTTCTCTGATATGTGGAATTTAAACCAAAATAAGTTGGAGGGGGTGTAAAAAATCAAAAAATGAGAGAAAAATAAAAAAATAGGGAATAGGAACTTTATCAAAATAGAGAAAAGATCAGTAGACAAAGGTATTGAGGAGAAGAAAGAAGGAACAGTAAAAGTGAAGAACAATGGAATGAATTTGATTGAACTTCCATATGTGTATGAATACATATATCACGGTGTGTCCAGGCATGTGTATGTCCACAGGGCACTAATTAAAAAATAAAATAAGAACAGTAAGGTGTAAATGGATTGAGAACTGATTTGTGGAATGAAGGGCAGTGAGTTTAAAAGAGTATCGGAGACTGAACTGGACCAGGTTGTGTTGCATGCTTTTTGTGATAATGTCAGAGTGTATCCTGGTGTTGAATATAAATAAATAAAAAAAATAAATTTAAATGTCAGGATTTTCTCTCCATCATTCCCTTCTGCATGGCTCAACTGGGCGATTATTGTGTTCCATGTGACATTGAATATATTTTTTTTGTGAGTATTCAGATGGTTCCTTGTCTGATCTGGAAAGTCTAAAATGATTTTAAATTTATATTATGCAATTACACTATGCAGTAGAGAAACTAAAATTCCACTGTTGTAATTTATATACTGATAGGGAGAAAGTTTAAACAATTATATAAATACATTAAAACAATTTTTTCATGAAAAAGTTTTGAGTTAATCAAATAAAGTAACAGGGTTGAGCTTCATGTAATATCTGAGTTTGTTTAATAGAAGAATAAACAACATGTACCCATCATGATGGCACTAAAATGCAATCTTTGTCTCACCACGAGGAGTCTAAGTTAGAAAGACTCTTACATATTATTAAATGAAACAGAAATAAAAAAATATAAAGTGCAGTCCAAGAAGAGAGATAGGTACTTAGGAGAGGAACAATTCTACATTCACTAATCCATGTAGGTACCACACATATTGATGGAAATAAAAAAGTGATTTCCTTTTATTTCATGGGCTGGCAAATACTACAATTAAGAACAGAACTTTGAAATATATATTTCTGTAATGGGAATCAAGAAAATGTATTTAGATATGGGGGGAAAAGTATTTGTAGTTAGTGTAGAAAACATTGTATTTAAATTTTTTTAAAGGAGAAATTTACTCCATAAACTACACAAGGCTTTCCAGGGAGTTTATTTACCTAAATACAAAATGCAACAACTATGCATTTTCAAAGGAAATAGATATTATCTTTAAGACACTAGTATGTAAAAAATAAATTTACCAAATGTGTGACACATTGTAATTTGGTTGGATAACGAGATACCCAGAATTAAGTGGCAGCACCATCCTATAGGATGATGGCTTGGATGAATTAAGAGTTGGAAGAACTAGGAAACAGCAGCAGATGTAAGCTCAATTGTTCCTGAACGAGTTCTTGATTGCTATTTCGAACTTCTGAGAATATTAGATTCTCTCTTCTTCACTCTTCCAAAGTGGACTCTGGCAGTGATTGTCCAGATGACAACAGTCTTGGACTAGGGTGGCACCATTGATCCCTCTTGTTCTGGGGCTTTAGCCTCTTGGACTGCACAGCTACTGGTTCTTCCAGCTCTCCAGCCTGCAGATAGCCATTTTAGACTATTCAGCTTCTGGTTGTGAAAGCCAACCTAATAAGTGCCCTTTTTATGATTTTACTTCCTGTTGCTTCTGTTCCTCTAGAGTATCCTAAATACACACATGGATAATAATTTCACAAACCCTACTAACTCAAAAAGGGTGGTGTGTATATATAACTGCTGATAAACATAAAATTAGTTCTAAGAAATGTTAAAAAACGAATTGACAACCAGGTTTGGTGGCAAATGCCTGTAATCTGAGCAGTTTAGGAGACTGATGCAAGAGGATTGCAAGTTCAAAACCAGCTTCAACAACTTAGAAAGGCCCTAAGAAACCCAGTGAGACCCTGTATCAAGATCAAAAAATTTAAAAATTGGGCTGAGGATGTGGCTCAGTGATAAAGGTCCTGATTGTTCAATTCCTGTTACTCCCCTCCCCTGCAAAACAAAAACAAAAACAAAACAAAAACAAAAATAGATTTATAAATCAAGTATGATTATAATATGAGATACTTTGATAATATGTGAAAATTGTGTTAATATTTATGATTTTGTGCATGTGTATTTATGCAGTTCTGTTTGAGGAGTAAAGAAGAGAAAGGTATCCAGATGAGATGGTGATTCCTGTAATTTAATATCAAAAATTCCTGTAGGAGAATTTTATTATAACAAAGTGGTAGGAATTCAAGAAATTTTGCTTTTCTGTTTAGTTTAAATTAATTTATGCAATAAAATGGAGAAAATTATCAAATCTAATTTAATCTAAATTAAGAGGTACTAAATTTTCATATTGAAAATACAAATACACTCATGTCAATATGAATTGCTTTACATTGAGAACCCACAGTATAATTCTGTACAATAGTATGCCCATACACATGTAACACCCATACCCACGCACAATCAAAGACATGCAACAAACCCATTTAACCCTTGAAAAAGCAAAAGAACCATAATAGAATTATTTGTAAGTTCCAAATATAACTATCTTTTCTGTCACTAAGAATTAAAAAAAAAATCTTTGAAACTAATCTAAAATGTGATGCAGAACAGAATAACCATAATAATAATTAGAAACCTATCAAAATTATTAGACATATTACAAAACAAGACAATGTAACATATAAGTGGGGACAAATTTCATCAATGGAATCAGGACCATAAATGAATGGGATAATGAATTCAAAGGCATACTTACCTTTGTAACTATAAGCAGATGTCTAAAGTAAAACCCAGGCTTAATGAGCAGAAAAATGTATTAAGAGAAAAACAACATCTACAACAACAATCTACATTACATCTACAACAATGTAATTTGGTTGGATATCTAGAGATACCCAGAATTAAGAGGCAGCACTATCCTATAGGATGATGGCTTGGATGAATTAAGAGTTGGAAGAACTAGGAAGCAGCAGCAGCTGTAAGCTCAATTGTTCCTGAACAAGTTCTTGATTGCTATTTCGAACTTCTGAGAATATTAGATTCTCTCTTCTTCACTCTTCCAAAGTGGACTCTGGCAGGGATTGTCCAGATGACAACAGTCTTGGACTAGGGTGGCATACTGCAAAAGCAAGCTTTTGCAGTTAAGAATATAATATAGAAAGTTAAAATTTTAACTATGTGAGATTAGCAGAAAGCTTGATTCTGCATGGGAAATTTTATTATACTTGATGATGATATAGAAATAAATTATATTACTACAGAACCTTCTCACCAACATATAGATAATATTAGATGTAGATATGATCAAATTCATTACAATTATGTATGCATAGAATTTCACACCATGGCTAAGTAGGATTTATCCCTGATGTATTAACATTTGAGAATCAACTAATGTAATTCATCATATAAACTAACTACAAAAGAAAAAAATACACAATTACATGAATAGATGGAGAAATAGTGTCAATTCAGAATAAATACATATTTGAGGGAGACAGAAATAGGTTTGATAAGATGAGCAAACTTGAAAAACATAATGGAACTAGCTATAAGATTTCCCCAATATATTCATGTCTCAGGAGAAAATGTATGAGGCAGATAAGTATTCAATATTATAAAGTTCATATTTTAAAAATAAGAAAAGAATATACTGCAAAATTTAATATGTTTAACAAACTGTAAATAAATAAAAATTTAAAAGTACCAATAATACAGATTATAAACAAAATTTAAAAACAGTGATTAACAACACAAAATCAGAGGAGACAATAATACATAATGGCCAAAAGGCATAGGCACACAAATTTGATTAACTCAGGGTTCTCATGAGAAACTCATTAGGAAAAGTAGTAGAATACTTGCAACCAAATTGATACACGAGAGAAGTTGATCCCCAGTGTGAGCATGGCTATCTCTATTTAAGACCAGATGGCACTTGAAACAAATAAAAATATTGCAGTATTAGGAAACTGTTAGAAAGAGAAGAACTCAAAGAGTGATAGATTAAAAGTCACTCATCATCAGACAGATTACTTCATGCAAATCTGTAAAGGTGAGCTGCAATTGTGCTATTGGAATACTTTATTTAAGGATAGCTTCAAATTTGATGATCAAGATTCAATTGATAAAGTAGAAAACCATGAAAATCTGAGATATTTATTTGAAAATGAAATTCATCCCTAACATAAGCCTCATATCTTTTAACTTTTTCTAATTCTAAATTAAATAAAATAATAAATATTAAAAAAACATTAATGATGTAATAAACTAATGTATTTCAGACAAAATTTAAAACAGATAGTAACAGAATTATGAAACTTGATTAGAGAGTCTGAGAACTTTTATCATCTATATACTATTTCTAAAGCATGAACTGATGGGATTAAATGGAGTATAGTGTTCACTCCTTGAAGTTAGAAACATGTAAATATTTGTTTGGGGGAAGCTGAAGAACATGAACTAAAAATTCACTGAGAATTGGCAAGCAATGCTGACTTCTTCATAGTAAAGGTATTAATATGCAGAGTTTATTTTCACTTATTCTCATTTCTATTCCCATTCATAGTTTCTGACCACTTGTATGACCTGTCTAAATCATAGTTGTGTTCATTCAAGTTGTACTTTTACAACATGGTGAAGGAAAAATAGGAGAAAAGAGCTTCATTTGATTACAAGGGCATTCCATGAAGAAGGAGAAACTTACATAGATAAGGAAAGACATAGTATGAAGAATTTTTCATGTTTATTAAGTTAAAGTTTAATTCATTTATTTGACACACTGCATAGTAAGTGTTAATGGGGCAAGTCAATAAACATCAAGGTGGGTTAATGTTTTCAAATTAGCATAAGTGATGGGAGATGTTAGTAGAGAATGTTAATTTATCTCTGTATTTTCTCATCAAAAAATAGTTGATTTGTAAAATTGATTTTCCTCAGTAAAAAGACAGGAATGAGATTCAATGGAAAGCTTCAAGAGAAAAGCTTTGACTTGAAAGAAGAAAAAATATTACTACTGATAAAGAGAAAAAAATATATGTGTTTGAAATTATAGAAATGTCCTGTGACATAAATTTTGTCTTAATAATGAACTAATAAGATGCTTGTTCCCCATGTACTTCTACATAATAATATACATTTTTCAGTACCCTTGGTGTCATTGCAATAAAGTTTAATCAAATACATTAGATTTTATTTTTTGTATTGATTTTAATTACACATCAATTCATTCTGAAGTTGAAAATCTCATCTCAGGTAAAAAGCAAGGTAGTGGTGGAAATATTTTAAGAGATAAATACTATGTCTCTTTAAGAATCGAAGTAAGGTAACATAAAATATTAATGTAGTTCAAAATGTGAACGAATTAATCACACAGAATTTACTGTGTCTACAGATGGAGAACAAATTATAACACAAAAATCAAACACAACTATGATTATGGAATTCATTCTCTTGGGGTTTTCTGATATTCCCCATCTTCAGTGGATGCTTTTTGGAATATTCTTATTCCTATATTTGACTATTGTGATGTGCAATAGCATTATTATACTGATAACACAAACTGACTCTTCTCTTCAAACTCCTATGTATTTCTTCCTTAGCAATTTTTCCTTTGTGGAAATCTGTTATGTAACTGTCACTATCCCAATAATGCTCATGGACCTATGTACCCAGAATGGAAATATTTCTTTTTGTGCCTGTGCTATGCAAATGTGTTTTGTCCTCTTGTTTGGAGGCACAGAAAGCCTCCTCCTGACCGTCATGGCCTATGACCGCTATGTGGCCATTTGTAACCCTCTGCAGTACCCTGTAGTCATGAGCAACAAGGTCTGCATGCAGCTGTTGGCCATCTCCTGGGTCGCTGCAGTTCAAGCTGCCACTGGACTAACATATCTAATTTTCTCTCTGCCCTTTTGTGGGTCTAACAGAATTAACCACTTCTTCTGTGACATACCCCCACTGCTCCAGCTTACTCATGGTGACACATCTATGAATAACAGCGCAATCTACGTTTTGTCCACGGTGTTTTCCATGGTTCCATTTCTGCTGATCTCTGCCTCCTATGGCAAAATCATCTCCAACATTCTGAAGTTGTCTTCAGCCAGTGGAAGGGCTAAAGCCTTCTCCACCTGCTCTTCTCACCTGACAGTTGTGGTCTTGTTCTATGGAACAGCTTCTATCACTTACCTACAACCCAGGTCAAATCAATCTGAGGAAAGGGGAAAACTGTTGTCTCTTTTCTACACCATTTTGATCCCAACTTTAAATCCCATCATATACACTCTGAGGAACAAGGATATCACCATGGCACTGAGGAAACTACTAACTAAGTTATTAACATAGGCAGACTTGAAAACTCAGAAAGGTTCTTTCTAACATTTTTTTCATAGAGCTACAACAAAAATCATTCAGGATTATGGATATGGCCTTAAATAAATACAGTTGTATTGCTTTATCTTGCTTTATTATTTGAGATTATTTATCAGACTTTTCATTCATAAGGCATTTATTTGAAAGAAATTAATATGGTTCCAAAGAGAAATCATGCATGCAAACCATGGAGATTTGATGGAAGGAAGGAAGGAAGGAAGGAAGGAAGGAAAGAAAGAAGGAAGGAAGGAAGGAAAGAAGAAGGAAGGAAGGAAGGGAGGGAGGGAAAGAAAACAAACTTCACAAGGGATCTTGTCTCCTAGAGACAACCATAAATAATGTATGGCTATAAATAATGATAATTAATATTGTGATAATACACACATTGCTTCAATAACCTTTGCATATATTTACCTAAGGTCCTCTGTGTGATAAGAGTATACATTAACTCAATTGCAAGGATTTGTTTGGAAGACCAGTCTTTCCTCCTGGGTAACTCTTGAGTTGAGAGTCTTCATGAGCAGCATACTGGAAACGAATGAGTGTTTTTATTTGACTAGGGGTTAGAGTCATGTTCTGGAAGTCATTTACTTTCATATTCTCATTACTCCTCATGAATCTGGTGCTGTTCTCTAACCCTATGGTTGTATTTATCCAAAGAAAAATAGCAGACATAGATAAGATGATGGAAATAGAGATGTCTTCATTTTTAAAAATATCTTACTTTTTTGAATTTCCCCATATTTATCTATGCCTTTGTCCATGTTCTTTTAAAACTGAAAATCCTTGGCGTCTTTGATCCTGTATTGTCCAAATCTTACTGGATTCTTATAACCTCAGTCTGTCCCATATAACTCTGTTTTTGCCTTGGTAATATCTATATAGTATAGAAGTTTCTAGAATTTTCACCAAAATTATCCATGCCCAAGTATAGTGGATTGATATCTCTCAATCTGGAACCTGTAACTGGGACCTTATTTGAAAAAAAAAATAATTCAGCAAGGATTTTGAAATGAGATCTTTTTGATTTAGGATGGGCGCCAGATCCAGGGATCTATGTCCTCATATGACATAGAAGGCAGAAAGAGTTTAGAAAACAGACATGCAGTAACAGAGAAGAACACTGTGTGATGGTGTATACAAAATATGGAGTAAGACAGCTCACCACCATGGGAGAGAAGGGCCGCCAGAAGCTGGAAGATATGACAGGAAAATCAAGTTTTTTCTTAAGTTCCTAAATAATGGTAATTACATGGATAATAACCACACATTATTTCAAGAGACTCTTGTTCCTTGCAGTTAAGCTAAGATTCTCTATAGTCAATATTGAAACTCATGACTTGAAATGATCTACAGCTGAAGATCAATCTTCAAAATGAAAGATCACAGGAGTTATTGTGGGAACAAGTATTTGGGTTGTGCTCTGTAATCAGTTCATTCTTCCCAATCTTTCAGGTGCATTGTCTGCCCTTCTCAGACACGGGTTGAAATTAGCCAATGGAAAACTATGTTAAGGTGGTAGAAGTAGGGAAACCTTGAGGATTTCTTTGGGTTTTCCTGGGCTTCTCTCTCTTGTCTCTAATCCATGTCCCTTTGATTCTACAAAATCTCATGGATTTAAATGTAATCCAGGATCTCACTATTACTTGATAACACTTTTTATTCTCCCCTTATAACCTCAGGTCTTGCTACAGTTTTGTCAAATATGTGGTGTTTCACCTTACCCTATCCATAGCAATGTACTGTGGGTTTAATGGTTTCCACGCAATGGATACCCTTATAGATGTGACTGAGTAAAAATAATGTTCGCAAATGCAATTAAAATAAGGACTTTGATAAGAAGTTTTCTTGAATTATGGTTGATGAGTGTTATTATCCATTGATGAGTGTCCTTATGATAGAGATATGCAGGGAAGTTTAGACAACAGATTTGAAGACACAGAGACAAAGTCATCCTAAATGGGAGCTGAGATTGGAAGATGTGGAAGCACAAGCCATGGAACACCAGCAGCCACCAAAAGCTAAAAGAGGCCTGAAATTATTCTCCCCAACCCCAGTCAGAGGTGACGGTTTGGGAATATAGCCTCCAGAATTACTCTTGCACTAACCCATGCAATTTCTGGTCATGTGTTACTGTAGCTCAAGAAATAATATCCAATAACTAGCCCTCTTAAGAAAATGATTTTATTGGAGATTGACTCACCTGGGATAAGTTCTTTTCTAGTCCCCAGTCTGCATACTCTTTCCCATATCTGGTTTTATATCCTATTGGAGCAGTAGTCTGGAATTTTCTGTTGTCATTCCTTTCAAAGAAAAATAAAAATACTTTTACTTTACCAGTACTAGCAAGAACACCACAACTTATACAAATTCAAATGTTTGTATAGGAATAGTTGTTTCAAATTTATTTGTTCAAGAATGTCTATTATATTTTATAGTACAAAATTAAAATGAGAAGCAAACTTTGCTCTCAGTTTAAATTTATTAAGTCACTGGAATACATTTATCTCATGCACAATGTGGGACTAATAAGGAAAATTCTAACATGCTGAAATTGTCATAACAAAAAGAGGGAGTGCACAAGTCAATATCTTAAGACAGTTACTCTAAAGAAATTCCAAACACTTTCTGACACATAAAGAAAAATACAAATGTATGCATAAAATGTGAAATTATTTTTGAAAAATAAAGAAAGGCAATAATCTATAAATTCATGAAACATTTTACAGAGGTATAACAGTGGGAGAGTGTGCATATTATCAGTCTACAGAGGTATAATATAGTGGGAGAGTGTGCATATTATCAGTCTCTGGGAGGATATAGATTGGAAGGAGATACTGACTTTCTTGAATCGATAAATGTCAAGGCATTTCTGATTTATCATTTATGTTTTTATGCAAAGTTTGCATTTACTACAATAATAATATAATAATCATTTTCCTAGTAAAAATACATATTTGCTTAAAAAGTATAAAAATAATATAACAAAGAAAATATATTCATTTTATCCATTTATTATTATTGCAATAAAAATCCTTAAAAATATGTAGTCCAATACAACATGACTGGTTTCATTGTTTAGAACCTTAAAGTCAGAAATCACAAAATCTATGCTAGGTACCCGTTAAATGAAGACAAGTTGAACCTCTAATCTCCTATCTGACTGCTAGAGAGAAATTGGGAGGGCTCATGTGATTGGTGGAAAATATAAGAATTCAGAGTGGATTGATTAGGTAACTTAATTAAATTTATAAAATGCTTCCAGAGCAACTCCTAGATTGGAGTTTGACTGAATAACTGGAAGAAAGTATATGTATACTAGGAAGCATATACCCTGGGGACATTTCATAATTCTCTTTACTACGGTGACAAAATTAAATGCAAACTCAGGAGAAAATATTAAAAAAAATAATGAAAGCAAAAACTGAGTAACATATTAACAGAATCAATAAAATTTTATGGAACAATCTTATGAAAACAGAACTGAGTAACCTGTGGCAGGTATTATTGAAAGAGGACAAAATGTGTATAACTAGTAGAAAGAAGAGAGGAAAATATGATTTCAGAGACTGAAGTGATTCGTTTACATCTTAGTATTTTTCATAATACTGTTAAAACTATAAACAATGGAAAAATGCATAGTATTCTAAGAAAATATAAACTCTATAACTACATAAATACACTCATACAAGTACTCTTGATTATTAGGGAGGCTTCAACAAGAATATCCCTGACCAATGCTTATTTATATTCTTCAAATTTTGAAATATACTCATAGATTTAAGAAAATACCACTCAGTACTCATATTGAGCCCAAAGTCATTTAAGCAAAATAATACGATTTATCACAATAGTAATTCAAAATCAAAGGCAAAATTTTTGAAAAACGTTAAATGTAATTGTAAAAATATGTTTTACATTCATTCAAAATCATAGAAACTGGGGCAAGCATAAGAAGTTTGAGGTAGAACCAGATAAAATCAGAGAGAGAAAGAGGGAAAGGGAGAGAGATAACCAGAATCCAACAGTCATTCATTTTAATAGAGAATGTAACATAGGCAAGTGTAAAGAAATCTCATTCATATTGATAAACTATTTTGTTAAAATGAAGGAAATATGTTGGAAATCAGCAGTCTCTGCAGAGTTGTTATTGTTCTTCATAGATTCAATTTTAAAGTGTTTATATTTAGCTCAGACCAGTGATATAAATTGAAATAGCACTTATGTTGTTGATTTAAAATATCAATTATCAACCTAGGATAAAGTTAGCAAATAATAAATGTATCACACTAAACAAAAAATGCATATTTAGTGATGACCAAAACCTAGCATTTGTTATACTTCAAGGTCCAGGAAGTAGATACATGGGAGGAATATCCAGAAAGGCCTAGGCCCTCCAGTGCACAACTTGGAATTTGAATACTCTACAGTGAACAGTAGGGAGAGAGCTAGTGGTTGTGCTCAAGTGCCCAGGGGACCTCAATTCCATAGAGTGACTGTTGGGAAAGATACCTTTGGCCAAAGCCTCTGGAAGAACAAATGAGGATGTTTTTTGCTTAGAAGTATCAATTTACATGGTAAGATGACACATGTGAAAGTCATAAAAACACTGAAAAGGTGAAATATTCATATGTATTTGAAATTTTGAAGAGAAATATGTAGTGTTACGTACCCATGTACTTAAACTTTTCTGGTTGGGTGGAAGAAAAGGAAATATATTCAAACACAGGAGAATAAGTATGAATCTTACAAGCCTACATAAGCACAACATTTTTGGTGTTAAGAATCCATCATGTAATTAACCATAATTTCCATTTGCATTAAATCCTTTCAATGATCAAAATACTATTCTGTATTTATTTATGTTAGCTTCTGTGACTCAGGACAGAAAATCATACAATCTATGGTTAGGAATGCTAAATCTGTGATTATTTTTTCAAATATATACTTTTATAGGGTATATTTTCATTTTAAGAAACATAAAGTTAATAATAATTATAATTTCAAGCATAGAGAGTCTCATTTACTACATATCTTCTTGTGTGTTTGTCTCACAGAATGGTTAATTAATTCAAAAGAAAGAAACATAAAAAAAAAATAAGTACTTGCCATAGAGAAAATAATTTGAAGCCATAACAATCTGCTTATTTTATCTTTGGATTAAAGTTACATTATTATTAATTCCAGAATACTGCAATTATTCTTTTTTAAAAAAAAATATACCTTGTTTTTTATATGCATTCTGTGAAATATTCATACAATTACAGCTTGTAGACCACAATTGTGCATTTAAAAATACATGATTGGCTGTCTCTCCTTCTGGAGATGGCCTGCATTCTTCCTTGAATTCATATTCCTTTTCTTTACCCCAGTGGCATCCTCTCTTGAAATTGTCCCCTTGAAAATGTACCCATTTTCCTAAATACATCTCTGTCTATGCCTTTGAATAAAACACGATCAAACTCTTCTTTTTAACTGTTCGAAATTATATATAGTTATTTTCTTTTAAAATCATAATGCTGTTTATGAGACCCTTGACTTTGAGAGTCTGTTTTTTTTTTTAACATAATGTTTTTCAATTCCATCCACTCATAAGAAAATAACATGATGTTATTCTTTATGGCTAAGTAATACTCCCTTGTGTATATATGACAATTTTCTTTATCCATTCACCTTTTGATAGTGCCCATCAACAGAAATGCAATATTGGAAGCTAGAGCAAAATAAAGAAAAATGGTGGCATTAGGAGTTGGATATCATAAAGATAGAAGGAAGATCAGTGGACTAGGAGATTTAGGGGGAAGAAGGTGGGAAAGGAAGGAAATGAATAATTAATTTTGTGAAATTATGATTTGTGCATATATAAATATATCAACTTGAATCCCATCTTTAAAGACCAGCCAAAAATACAAAAATGTGTGAAAGGGAGGCCAGTAGAAGAAGTAAAATAGAAGGAAGAAAAAGGGAAAAGGGCTGGCATTGGGGGCTGAAATAAAGTAAATTAAATTTCATGCATGTATGATTAGGTTATAATTAACCCAACTATTATGTATAACTAAAATGTACCAAAGGGAAAAAGAAAGAGATTCAAGGCAGCACCAAAAATGCACCTAAAATACTGATTGTGGGTTTACTACTGGGAAAATATCTCTAATTATGAACCACAAGATCTTTTCCAGATGAAGGCTAGCTCCTGGATCAGTGAAACCCAGGTTCCTATGGGGCGGACCTGCCAGATATTTTCTCTGCCGTTGTGAATTCTACCAAATCAATAACAGCTTCTATGACAGCCCACCAGTACTCAAGCTGGCCTTGCAGAAATGTTTCTGAGTGAGATTTGGTCTTTACAATTGCTTTAATAAAGTTGGCCATGATACCTTGTCAACCTTCCTCATGAAAAAAACACTCAGGGTCACTCCAGAGGAACTGGGCAGCGCAAAATAACCACAGAAGAGACAGAGATACCCTTTTCTTTGGGGGTTCTGTGATGGTTCCTCCGACCTTAAGGGTCCACAGAAAGAGAGACAGCCAGCATGTGCTGACCCTTTTATTGAGGTAAAGCCATTCAAATGAGGCAAGGGGTCAGGTTTCAGGGGGTTGAGTCTAGCTTCATGATGTCTGCTGTCAGCAGTTGACTGACATCTAGGAAGTCCACATCTAAAGGCAGAGCAAGAGAAGAGGACACACAAAGTGTATTTCCATGGAACCTTCTATCCCAAACAGGGCAAAGGGGTAATATCACAAAGGAACAGGTGAGAGTAACTGGATCCATGGGGCTGCAGGAAGGCATGCCTACATCTGAAGGCACATGGTGCTACTTTGAGTATCTGGCAATCAATATCCAGGTCACTAGTAAGGTGACCGACAGAGCCTCTTTCAATCATGGGAAGGAGAATGTCAGTCATTCAGTGAAACCACCTCTCACAATACCTTTTCTCTTGATACTTATCTCCTGAAGAAAGTTGTCATTAGCAATAAGAGTCAGATCCTTCTCTACCTGCTCATTTCATGTCAAAGGTCTTTAGATCTGGAAACATAACACATTTGTGACCAAAATTCAAAATTCTTCCAGAATGACAAATTTCTCTCTTTTATCTACTCTATAATAACCCCAACAGTGATAACTGTGTCATATACTCTGAGGAACAAAGATGTCATAATGGCCTTGAGAAAATTGATGACTTAATATTTAATGCATTCAATACATATTTGATCCCATTATAACACAAGTCTTCCTGCAAAATCCATAGTGTTTTTTTTTCCATTTTCCTTGTTTTAAAATGATTATTTCACATGATGTCATTAGCTTGTGATAAGAAATGGGAGTGGGGAGTCATTGGAAAATATTGACTATGGACTTATGTTTTTAGATAACTTACCCTATAACACAGTGAATTTGCTTCTTAATGATTTAGGAATCCTCAAGGAAAGATTAAAACAATGAACTCAATAACAATACTATACAGTATGAGGGGATTGATGATGAGTCTTTCACATGTCTTCATTCCCTAAAATTCTAAACTTAGCAGGAATGGAGACAGATTTTAGAAAAAAAAATGCAACAGGTTACTGGACAAGTTCAAGATTCTGTCTATAATATTTCCATTCTGCTTCTCTTGACCTAAGAGTATGATCCTCTCTTTGTAGGATACTTTTCCTATATGGCAGAGTCATAATTAGTAACATCCAAAGATTTTTTCCCTTGTTCTTTTTAATGCAAAACAATTCTATATACATATTTCCTACTTACAAATACAATATATGTAGGATTATTCCATCTTATTTAGACTGGATTCATCCATCCCCTCTCAATGATTTCTTTTTTTATGTTTTGGTTAAGAATGTTAAGGAAAATTAAAATTGAAATCGTGGGGATATTAGTGTAATTGAATTATTTTCTGCATTTTACTGCTTTAGAAGATACTTAGGAGATTTTACTTAAATCCTTATACTGTGTGACTGAATAAAAGTTAAAATTAAGGAACCAGAGACTTGAATTTCTACTAAATAATGGACATGTCATTGGATGATTTATTAATTTAAAAAAATGAAAAAAAATATACAACCTGAGGGTTTTTGTTTGTTTGTTTGTTTGCTAGGATTTTTTATTTGTTTTGTTTTTAAGTTTATTTCTCCATTATGTTATATTACATGTTCATATTCTTTTCTACATAGTCATATGGAATGTATGTTTCAGCTGCTTCTGTTGTTGTCCACATAGGCATCATATCACTGTCAAAATATTCTAAAAGTCAAAAATTTAATAAGGCAATAGTTTGAGAGGAGAGAATATTCAGAACACTGACAGATGGGAATTATGGCTACAACATAGTGCACATGCAGTGGAATAATGGAAGAAAGGTACAATATTTGGCTTTTTAATAATTTTGAAGTGCTCTTTTCAATTTTTTTATTGCTACACAGCAAATCAAATTCAGAGGTGTAGTTTAAAACAACATCACTTTGTTGTGTTTCAAAAATGTCTCTTAAAAATATCCTGAAATTCATTTGACAAAATAAGAGACACATAAGGAGACACACCCAAGGAGATCTTAGCAAGAAAAGTGAAACAGGAGGGATCTCAATACCAGACTTCAAGTTATACTGCATAGCTATAGCATCAAGAACACCATGGTATTGGCACCAAAACAGTGAAAAAGGACAATGGAATAGAATAGAAGACAGAGACAAATCCATGTAAATACAATTATCTTATACATTTTTGTTCAAAAGGTGCCAAAAACATTGGAAAAAAAGGTGGTCTTTTTAATAAATCATACTGGAAAAAATGAAAATCTGGAAATCAATATATAGCAGAAAGTTTAATGCGTATCTCTCAACCAGTACAAAATTCAACCCAAGGTGGAACAAAAATGGAGATATTAGAGTGGTGACCCTGAATCTGCTAGAAGAAAATGTAGGCCCACCTCTCCAACATGTTGGCATAGGAACAAACTTTCCTAACAAGATTCCTGAAGCACAAGCAATCAAATATCAATAAGTGAGACGGCATCACATTTAAAACTTCTGTATGGCAAAGAAAACAATTGAAAGCATGAAGAGAGAGCCTACAGAATGGAAGAATTTTTTTTTTTACCTATTCCTCAGGACATTAGCATACAGAATATGGAAAGAACCCCCAAAATTAAAAACCAAAACAAATAAAGAAACAAACAAACAAAAAAAAAATCACCTAATCAATGAAGGGGCAAACTAATTGAACAGACATTTCTCAAAAGAATCATCCACAATTCAACAAATACATGAAAAATGTTTAAAATCTTTAACAATCAGGGAATGAAAATCAAAACTACATTGAGATTTCATCTCACTCTTCAAAAAGGCAATCATCAAGAATACAAATAATAGCAAATGTTGGTGAGAATGTGGAAAAAAAGATACACTCATATGTTTTTGTTGGGACTAGTAGTTAGTGCCACCACTTTGGAAACAAGTGTGGTGATTCCTCCAGAAACTAGGAATGAAACCACCATATCCCAGCTATCCCATTATTCAACATATATTTGAAAAATTTAAACTCAGCACACTAGAGTGATGCAGCCACATCAATATTTTTTTTTGTTTATCCAATAATTTTTATTGTAAATTTTCTTTTTTTTTAAATTTAGTACATTTTTTTAAATTGGTTGTTCAAAACATTACAAAGCTCATGACATATCATCTTCCATACATTTGATTCAAGTGGGTTATGAACTCCCATTTTTTACCCCAAATACAAGTTGCAGAATCACATCGGTTACACATCCACATTTTTACATAATACCGTATTAATGACTGTTGTATTCTGCTACCTTTCCTATCCCCTACTATCCCCCCTCCCCTTCCCTCTCATCTTCCCTCTCTACCCCATCTGCTGTTGTTTAATTCTCTCCCTTGTTTTTTTTCCCCTTTCCCCTCACAAACTCTTATATGTAATTTTGTGTAACAATGAGGGTCTCCTTCCATTTCCATAGTTTCCCTTCTCTCTCCCTTTCTATTTAAAGCAGCACAATGCACAGTAGTGGAGTAATGAAGCCAACTAGGTGTCCTTCAACAGATGAATGGATAAAGAAAATGTGATATATAAACACAATGGAGTTTACTCAGTTTAATGTCATTCTTAAAAGAATGACATTATGGCATCTACTGGTAAATGGATGGAACTGAAGACCATCATGCTAAGTGAAGTAAGCCAGTCCCCAAAAGTCATAGGTTGAATGTTTTTTCTGATATGTAGAATTTAATCCAAAACAAGGGGTGGGGGGTAAAAAAAAAAAAAAAGAGAGAGAGAGAAAGAAATAAAAAAAAATGAAAGAAGGAACTTTATCAAAAATTTTAAAAAAAGATCAGTAGAATAGACAAAGGTAATGAGGAGGAGGACAAGGGGCAGGGAAAGGGAAAAGCAATGGAATGAATTTGGCTGAACTTCCATATGTGCATGCATACATATGGCATTGTATGTCCTGGCATTGTGTGTGTCCACAGGGCACAAATTAAAAAATAAAAGAGTAAAGTGTAAATGAATTGAAAAGTGATTTGTGGAGTGGAGGGCAGAGAGTGGGAAAAGGGAGGAAGTGATGGAGACAGAATTGGACCAGGTTGTGTTGCATGCTTTTGTGATAATGTCAGGGTGTGTCCTGGTATTGAATATACATAAATAGAATTTTTAAAAAATTAAATGTCAGGATTTTCTCTGCATAACTGCCTTCTGCAGGACTGAGTGATTTTCCTTTCCATATGACATTGAATGTATTCACTTGTGAGGATTCAGATGGTTCCTTGTCTGATGTGGAATGTTCAAAATGATTTTAAATTTATATTATGGAATTACACTGTGCATTAGGAACATAAAATTTTCATTGTTGTAATTTACATACTGATAGGGAGAAAGTTTAAGCAATTACATAAGTAAATTAACAAAATTATTTCATGTTAAATTTTGGAATAAATCATATAAAGCAATGGGGTTGAGTTTGATGTAATATCTGAGTTTGGGTGATAGAAGATTAAAGAACATGTACCTATCATGATGGCACTGAAATATAATCTTTATCTCACTATTAGGAGTCCAAGATAGAAATAAACTCTCCCATGTTAATGAAAAAGAATGAAAGAAGATGAAGTACAGTTTGAGAAGAGTGAAAAATAAACAGGAGAGGGAGTGTTCTACATTCACTAATCCAGGTACGTAGCACACGTATTGATGAAAATAAGGAAGGGATTGTGTTTTATTTCATGGGCTGGAAAATACTACAATTAAGAACAAAATTTGAAATACATCTTTCACTACTGGGGAATCAAGAAAATGTAATTAAACATGAAACAAAAAATTGTCAATAATGTAGAAAACATTGGGTTTTTTAAAAATACTTTTTAAAATATAAATTGACCATAAAATCTATACAAGGTTTTCCAGGTACTTTATATACTTAAATACAAATTTTTTTAAAAAATGTATGCAATTTCAAAGTTAATGCACATAATCTTCAAGACCCTATTATGATAAAAATATGTTCAACAAACTGAAAATAAATAAAAAAAAATACAAAAGTAACAAAAATATACATTATAAGCAAAGTGTGAAACCAGTGATGAAAAACTCAAAATTATCCAGAGACAATGACACACAAGGAACAAATGACATGGGTACACAAATTTGATTAACTCAGGATTCTCATGAGAAACTCATTAGCAAGAGAAGCAGAATACGAGAAATATAACTGATACAGGAGAAGTTGTTCCCCAGTGTGAGCATGGATATTTCTATTTAAGAGCAAAAGTATGTAGAATTTCTTACACTGTTAGAAAGAGAAGCCCTCAAAGAGGGATTGATTAAAAGTCACTTGTCATCTCACAGATTACTTCATGCAAATCTATAAAGGTGAGCTGCAATTGTGCTATTAGACTTCTTTACTTAAGGATAGCTCTAAATTTGATGACCAAGATTCAAGTGATAAAGTAGAAAACCACGAAATTCTGAGATCTTTATGAAATAATTCTCTAATGTAAGTCTCATATCTTTTTTAACTTTTTCCTATCCAAAATTAAATTAAATATATATCAGAAAGCATTAATGATAATAAATAAGGTAATTTATCTCAGATAATCTTGAAGACTAATGCTAGTAGAATTATGGAACTTGAGAAGAGAGTTTAACACTTTTTCTATCTGTATATCATTTCCAAAGCATGAAGTGAAGGGGTTAAATGGAGTGCAGTATTCACTGTTTTATGAAGTTAAGGAAATATGTAATTATTAATTTTGGGAAGCTGGAGATCAAGAACTAAGTATTTATTAAGAACTGTTAAGCAGTGCTGGCTTCTTCACAGATGAGGTATTAATATGGAGAGTTTGTTTTCATTTTCTCTTGTTTTTTATCCCCATTAATGTGCTCTGATCATTGACATAACCTGACTAAATCATAGATGGGTTTATTTAAAGTTGTACTTTTAAAAATGGGGTGAAGGAAAAAATAGGGAAATAAAGTTTCATTTGATTACAAGAGCATCACACGAAGGAGGAGAAACTTACATAGATAAGGAGAAAATGTGAAGAAATAGTGTGACATATTGCTCATGTTTATTAAGTTAAGGGTTAGTTAATTTATTTGACACATTACAGTAATTGTTAATGGGGAAATCAAATGAACATCAAGCTGGGTTAATGTTTTCATATCAGCATAAGTGATTGGAGATATTGGTACAAAACGATAATAGCGCTCTTTAATTCCTCATTTAAAAAGTTGATTTAGGAAAATTTATTCTCCTTAATAAAAAGAGAGGAGTTAAAATTCATTATGAATAAGGTTCAATGGAAAGCTTCAAGAGCAAAGCTTTGAATTGAAAGAAGATAGAATATTACTACTGATAAAGGGGGAAAAACTGTATACCCCCCCCCCAAAAAAAAAAAAACTATATATAAAATGACTGTAACATAATCCTGCCCTTAAGGATGAAATAATAAATAATATTTCTCCATGTACCTCTGCATAAGGATGCACACTTCTCACACTTCTCAGTACTCTTAGTGTCTGTTAATAAAGTCTAATTAAATACATTAGATTTTTTTTTCTTGAATTGAGTTTAACTGCATATCAAGTCATTCTGAAATTACAAATGTCATCCCATGGGGCCAGGGAAATAAGGTCGTGGTGGAAATTCTTTAAGAGATAAGTGCTATTTTTCTTTATGTATCTAAGTCAGGTAACATAAAATATCAATGCATTTCACAATGTGAATAAATTAATCACACAATTTACCATGCCTACAGATGGAGAGCAGATTAAAGCAGAAAAATCAAATACAACTATGGTGATGGAATTCATTCTTTTGGGGTTTTCTGATACTCCCCATCTCCAGTGGATGCTTTTTGGGATATTTTTATTGCTATATTTGACTATTCTGACTTGCAATAGCATTATTATACTGATAACAAAAACTGACTCTTCTCTTCAAACTCCTATGTATTTCTTCCTTAGCAATTTTTCCTTTGTGGAAATCTGTTATGTAACTGTCACCATCCCAAGAATGCTCATGGACTTTTGTACACAAAAAGGAAATATTTCCTTGTATGCCTGCTCTACACAAATGTGTTTTGTCCTCTTGCTTGGAGGCACAGAGTGCCTCCTCCTGACAGCGATGGCCTATGACCGCTATGTGGCCATTTGTAACCCTCTGCACTACCTTCTGGTCATGAGCCACAAGGTCTGCATGCAGCTGGTGGCTGCCTCCTGGGTCACTGCAATTCAAGCTGCAATTGGACTGACATGCCTAATTTTCTCTTTGCCCTTTTGTGGATCTAACAGAATTAACCACTTCTTCTGTGATATCCCTCCAGTCCTCCAGCTTGCTTGTGGTGACACCTCCATGAATAACATAGCCGTCTACATGTCGTCCATGGTGTTTTTTCTGGTTCCGTTTCTGTTGATCTCTGCTTCCTATGGCAAAATCATCTCCAACATTCTAAAAATGTCATCAGCCAGAGGGAGGACTAAAGCCTTCTCCACCTGCTCTTCTCACCTGACAGTTGTGGTCTTGTTCTATGGAACAGCTAGTATCACTTACTTGCAACCCAAGTCGAATCAGTCCGAGGGAACAGGAAAAATATTGTCTCTTTTCTACACCATTTTGATCCCAACTTTGAATCCCATCATATACACTCTGAGGAACAAGGATATCACCATGGCACTGAGGAAACTACTAACTAAGTTATTAACATAAGGCAAAGACTTGAAAACTAATGATTTTCTATTACTTTCTTATGTAACTACAAAAAAATAAAGCTTTGCTCTAATGCTTTTAAATGATGATTAATATTGTGATAACTACTACATTATGCCTAGGGCCATTGATTATAAAGTTTAGGTAAGGTATCTATGTAATAAGAATATAAATAATCCTATTGCAAGTATGTAATTTGAAGATCAATATTTCCTTATTTCCTTCCATGGTTAAATACTGAGTTAAGAGATTTTATGAGAATCACAATGGAAAATGATTGTGTGTGTCATATAACCAGGAAGTACACACACATTCTAAGACTGTGTTTTCAATATTCACTTTCTTCTGCATGAATATGGTTCCATTCTATAACCTCACTGTTGGATTTAGCCAATTAAAAATGGCAGAAATATTTTAAGAGGGTGGAAGAAGGGAGTCATGATTTTTAAAAATTTATGTATTTTTGCATTATCCCATTTTTATCTTTCTCTGTCCATATTGTTTTAAAACTAAAACTTCTTAGGATGTTTGCTCCTCCACTGTCCAGATATTATTGTGCCCTAGTCACCTCCCTCCCTCCCATTGTAGCTCTGGTCTTGTTTTGGTAATATCTCTTTCCTAAGATATTTTTCTTCATTAATACAATTGTGTAAGTATAGTGGGATGGTTCTTAGTGCCTCAAAATACAACTACATCTGGAATGTACAAATAGGACTGAATCTGAAAATAAGTGAATGCTAGATAGTGTTAAGTAAGCCTATTAAAATGAGATCACTAAGGTTTAGGATGGGCATCAAATCCAATCATCAGTATTCTGATGTGAGAAGGAAGGCAGAAAATATTTTAAAAACATTCATGAAGAAACAGAAGAACATGACACGAAGGCAGAGGGAGAGATTGGTGTGATTCAGTCCACAAAAAAGGCAGAGAAATGCCATCAGAATCCAGAAGAAGAAAGACTCTATCCTAGCTTTCAGGATAAGTGAGGCCTTGAAGAAGTGTGATTTTTGACTCTGGCTATAACAACTGTGAGTGATGTATTTTCTTTTTTACAACCAGTTTGGGAGAATTTATTGATGAAAATCCAAGAAATTAGTCTGGCATGTAAACATTGCATTCTTTAAATTTCTTTTATTTGACTCCTGTGGAGTTAATTTTCTGCACTTCCAGGACACAGTTGATTTGTCATCTCTTAACCCTGGCTCAAATTTTTGCTTCCATTTGGGGCAATAATTTGACACTTTTTTTTCTTTTGATGAAAACACTTATTTTTACATTAAGTAGAATCAGTAGAATCTCATCTTGCAGAAATAATATGTCCAATAATTATTACAATTATGCATTTGCTCCAGAAACTTAAAAGAAAGGTTCAGATTTCTTTTTAAATAATGAAAATCACAATGGGTAGTGAAAGATAGGCATTGTGAATTATAGCATGTTGACAAAGTGGGGTATGTCTACCCCTGTGATACTGCTCAGCCACTCATGACAATGCTCTAGAGTGGCTGCATTGAAGAAATCACCACTGCCCTAATAGGAAAGAAGAAAATTGTATATCCCATCATATCCATCCAACTAAGAAAAGGTTTATCTTGTAATATTGCCAGATCATTTGTCAAAATTTTTTTCTATGTCAGTGTCAATATTAAACCAGAGAGAAACACACTCTTCTACTACTGTTTTCTGACACTTGTCTATGCACAGAGTACACTCATAAAGAATTTATTTAGAGGAAAGTTCAATAAAATAAAGGAACAAGGCAAGTTAGTGTCTGAAATCTGAAAGACTATCAGCTCCAGGATATTCCCAGGATTCCTTTGGTCCCACATACCAGGCTGTACTCTTGCATGAAGACAAGTGCACTGCACAGAGCATCTGGACTTCTATAATGTTGATAAAGAGGAGTTGAGGTGAGGCTAATCTCTCTTGATTATGTAACTAATCCAAGTGGTCAAATTCACTAGGACAGTTGGTAACTAACAATAAAGACAGTGACTGAGATCACTAGTTATTTTCGATCTTACATAGAATAGCTCAAATGCCACTAGTATTAAATGAGTAAAATCTAGTTATGTAGGCATAAACAGATATAAAGATAGAGCTTTTCCCCTACAGAGTGAAGATCAAATCTATATACACAATGGCAATGACCATGTTCAACACTGTTTATGTTACTGCAATAATTTTTGTAACGTTGCATTACACACAACCTCAAATTTAGCAATATAAGACAGATATGTTTTCATGTATTCTGCAGTTTATGGTGCTGGGTGGATGGTTTCTGGGGCTGCCTTGGATCTCAAAGGGTGAAATCAACATAGCTGGGTCAAGCTCTTATCTAGAAGATAAGGGGAAAACTTTGTTTCCAGCTCAGTTAGGTTTTTAGCAGAATCCATTTCTTTGGGCATTTAGACTGAGGTACAATTTCCTGGCTGGATTTCAACTGGGGGCTGTGTCTTGGTTCCCAGAAACACACTTCACTATATGTCTTCTGCTGGATCCTATTTCTCTTACCGTGAATCTCTGATCTTTCTGACTTTGACTACCATACCTACATAAAAAGGGTTTATGTGATTTAAAGAGATCCACATGAATAGTCTCCAATTATTAATCTCAACTGATATTAGATCTAAATTATTCATGCAAAATGAGTTTATATTAGTACTTTTTTGTACAAATAGTAGATTTATGTATAAGAGGAAGCATAGCTATTTGGCAATCTACAAATCATATTTAATAGTGCTGTAACACAAAAGAATTAAAAACAAAAAATGATAAAACATAGTAAAGCAAAAATAAAATAATTTAAAAATGAAATTACTAAATATTTGTCAGAGAAGTTCTCTGAAAAACTTATTATATTTGAAATAGTTAAGTAAACTGTGCCAAGTTTTATTGAAAGATTATAAAGAAACTATGGTTATAACTAGCAAACAACAGAAAATATAATCTCAGAAGCTAAGAATTATGTGTGTTTAAAACATAACAGATTATTTTGTTTGTATGTATACATATATATTTATATATAAACATACATACTATATACATATATACACACCTACACACATTACTGAAACTACAAATAACAAAAATAAATATATGGAATTCCAGAAAATATTAATTTCACATATTAAAATATATAAAAAGCAAACCAAACATGAAATGGTAAATAATATCACTAGAATGGAAATGAGCAACTATTGAAAATTAAGTAAATTACAGAAAATTACACAATAAATAATATAATAATTTGAAGGAAATTTAGGAGGAAAGAAATAAATTCATACCAATAGCATGTGCAAATGATGAGAATATCATAATTAAAGCATATAAACTTTCTCAAATCAATCACAGATTTAAAAAATAGAATAATTTTTTTTGTTTGTGTGTATTCAAGAGAGAGAGAGAACTTTTTAAGCAGATATAACAATGTGCTACAATGTTACAGAAATTCAAACCATGTGATATAATTTTACAACTAATAAAGGAATAAATGACAATAATAAAGAGCTCCACAGGTGGACACACCTAACATGTGGAAACACTTGATTATCAAAAATATTAGCTCTGCAGAATAGTGCAGAAAAACTGATTTTTATTAAATTATTCTATTAAAATATTCTAAAGTGGATACAAATGTACAATAGAGAACTTGATTCATACTTCACCTAATTACTCATAAAACAATTCTTGTAGTTTGTAAATTTGAATATTAAACATAACACATTTTTCAAAGATAATCTGATATGATTTTGTCAGAAGGTGTCCCCCTAAAGGGGCAGTTCATGTAGGAATATTCAGAGGTGAAATGATTGAATTGTAAAAATGTAAAGGATGAAAATAGAAAAATCAATTTTATGAAGAAATAACACATTTTAAAAAGAATAAGATGTGATTTTAAGACTCACAAAAACTTACTGTGAGGAAAATAGTGACAATTGTGAAATAGTAAATATATTCACCAGTGGAAAATCCAGAAAGAGATACATATGTTTGTATTTTAATAAAGATGCTGGGATAAATATGGGCAATGGAAAACATTTTCACTGAATATTGCAGGAGTAATCAAATATCTGCACAAGGAAAAGTAAGCCTCAAACTTTTCCTCATGTCTTATATCAATACAAAATGGATCATAGACATAAAGGTGAAATGTACATGATAAAATGATCTAGAAGAATTCAGAAGATAAAACCTGTGAGGTACTGTGGTGAAATATTTGTAAAGACAGCTCAAGGGGCTGGGATTGTGGCTCAGCGGTAGTGTGCTCGCCTAGCATGTGTTGGGCCCTGGGTTCAATCCTAAGACCACATAAAAATAAATGAATGGAATAAAGGTATATAAAGAAAGACAGCTCAAACACACACCTTACAAACATACAGATATGGAACTACCTAAAATATATTTTTTTCAAAAGATACCATTAATCAATTATTGCTCACACATATTTCAATTGAAGTATTTGCATTCAGAGTGTATCAAGAACACTTGCCATCCAATAAATAGATACCTAGTAATAAATGAACAAAGCATTAAAGGGACACTTTAATTTTCACAAAAAGTTAATTTAGTGTAAAATAATTCTATTTCTAGAAAAGGCTTTGACCCCCACCCCAGATCTTGGAGACATTCCAAGCAAAGTGTGTATATGGGAGAAAAAAAAAGTGGCATATTTTGCTATGGGACTGGATGATCTGGATCTGGATGAAAGGTGGGGAATCAGCAGAGTACAGAAGGCAAATCTACATCCCCCACTAATGCATTTAAAAGAAGCGGTTTGAGAGACTAACTTTCT
Organism: Marmota marmota marmota; assembly: GCF_001458135.2. NCBI lineage: Eukaryota > Metazoa > Chordata > Mammalia > Rodentia > Sciuridae > Marmota > Marmota marmota. The sequence continues at coordinate 58,673,579 of NW_026000174.1, read as the reverse complement.
GGAAAGTAATAGTGGACAAATAAGTGGTATTTCACTGCCAGGAATTTCCTTCCTCATGGGGGAAGCTCTATGCCAATGAGAGGCTGAGGAAAAGTAGAGTCCATCTAGGAAACACAGCCTTGCAAAATGAGCCTGAATGACTGCCAAAGAGAAGCAGTCCTCTAGAAATTAAATTGATGCATGAGAGAAGATGTTCCCCCAGGAACATGACTATTGCTATTTAAGAGCAATCCATGTTTGCATCAAGCAAAAATATTGTTGAATTACAGTTACTTCCTCAGAGAAAGAAGAGCTTAAAACGTTTCTAGATTAAAACTGACTGACACAGACTGCTTCATGCACATTAATAAAGGTATGGTGTAGTTCTGCTACTAATACATTTTATTTAAGAATATTTTAAATTTGAGGATCAAGAATAATGTAATAGAGCAGAAAACAATAAAATTGTGTCTATGAAATGATTAATTCAAGTAACTCATATATTTTAACTTTGTTAATTATATACTTAAATAAAATAAGATGCATGTCTAATAATGACAATTACATTTACAATCACCAAAATTATTTAAGATAATCTTAAAAACAACTACTAACAGAAATATGTAACTTGAGGGAGCAGCATCTGATCACTTCTATCTATCAATATATTAATTCAAAATCATAGATTGATGGGGTTCAATTGTGCATAGGTATAATAGATTTAAGAATATAAGAAATGTAGAAAACTCATTTGGGAAGTTGGAAAACAAGAATTAGGAAAATGTGATGGGAATTGTCTTGTAGTGCTGACTGCATCATAGGGATGAAATTAACAAGGACATTTTTATTTTTTATTTCCTTGAATCACTTGAGTGAATAAAATTTAGTGTCAAACACAGCAGAACTTGTAAGACAACATTATGAAAGGAAAATAAAGAAAGGGTGCTATATTTGTTTACAAGACAATTAATTGACAATGGAGAATCTCACACAAGAAAGAAATACAAAAAATAGTGTGTGTAATAGGTCATGTGTATTTATTAACTAAAAGGATAATTATATTTACTATTTTCTTCTGTGCTGCTAGGTACCAAACCCAGAGCATCACCCATCACTGAGATTCATCCCCTTCTGAATTGATGTTTTCGATTCACAGTACCATAGTTTTTATTAGGGAAAGTAAATTAACAACATGCTGGAATTTAGGTTCCCATATTTAGCATAAGCAATGGACTAATACATAAATCAGAGCAACAATAATGCTTTTTTATTTACTCAATAATAATGAATTAGTTTAAAAAGTTCATTTTTTAGAGTTTAAACAAAGACTTACAGTTCATTTTGAATAATAATTAAAGAAAGAGTTTTAAGGAAATATTTAGGACTGAAAAATGATATTAGAATACCAATGAAGAGATAATAAAATAAACCCAGGAATATCAATACAAAACACTGTAACATTATTTTCCTTTTCAGAGTCAAATGATGAAAATTTATTTCTCAAAAATATACATTTTATTTTATTTCCTGAATAGATTTTAAATTCATATCACTTGATCTCTGAAATTTGAAATTTTAAGTAGTATATACAAAAACAGATAATGGTAGAAATGATTGATGAGATTATAAAAGTGTATTTATGGACTAAACTCCAGGCATCATAAGAGATCAATGAGGTTCAAGATAGGAATAAATTAACCATGTTAAATTTACCATATCTGCAGGTGAAGAGCCAGTTAGAACAGGAAAATCAAATACCACTACATTGATGGAATTTGTTCTTTTGGGATTTTCTGATATTCCCCACCTTCAGTGGATGATTTTTGGAATATTCTTATTCTTATATTTCACTATCTTGATGTGCAATAGCATTATTATACTGATAACCAGAACTGACTCTGCTCTTCAAACTCCTATGTATTTTTTTCTTAGCAACTTTTCAGTGTTGGAAATCTGTTATGTAACAGCCACTATGCCAAGAATGCTCATGGACCTTTGTACACAGAAAGGAACTATTTCTTTTTATGCCTGTGCTACGCAAATGTGTTTTGTCCTCTTGCTTGGAGGCACAGAGTGCCTCCTCTTGACAGTGATGGCTTATGACCGCTATGTGGCCATTTGTAACCCTTTGCAATACCCTGTAGTCATGAGTGACAAGTTTTGCATACAGCTAGTGGCTGCATCTTGGGTCAGTGGAATCCCTGTTGAAGTTGGGCAAACATACCAGATTTTCTCTTTGCCCTTTTGTGGGTCTAACAAAATTAACCACTTCTTCTGTGACATCCCCCCACTGCTCAATCTTGCTTGTGGTGACACTTTTGTGAATGAGATGGCAGTATATGTGGTTGCAGTACTATTTGTCATGGTTCCATTTATCTTGATCTCTGCCTCCTATGGCAAAATCATCTCCAACATTCTAAAAATGTCATCAGCCAGAGGGAGGGCTAAAGCCTTCTCCACCTGCTCTTCTCACCTGACAGTTGTGGTCTTGTTCTATGGAACAGCTAGTATCACTTACCTACAACCCAAGTCAAATCAGTCTGATGGAACAGGAAAACTGCTGTCTCTTTTCTATACCATTTTGATCCCAGCTTTGAATCCCATCATCTATACTCTGCGGAACAAGGATATCACCATGGCATTGAAAAGACTACTAACTAAGTTATTAACATGAGGAAAAGACTTGAACACTCAATAAGAATTTACTCATAGTCTTCTCTTTTAATTACAGCAGGAATATATTTCAAGTATATTCCAAAATTTTAAATACCTACAATTTGAATTATTATTAGCAAACCATCTCATTTTAAAGAAAGCTAGCTTCATATACTTAGATAAGGGCTTCCCTGAAAGCAGGGTAAACATTAACCCAATAACAAGGACATCATTTTGAACATCAATATTTCCTCTCATAATTATCTATTGAGTTTAGAGACATCAGAAAAAAACCCATGAATTTAGCAAGTGTATAGTGCAACCAGGGAAAAGGGTCTTGTTCTGTAATTTCTTCTACTCTTTCATTCTAGCATGTATTTGCTACCCTTCTCTGATGTTGTAAGGATGGGTTTAGCCAAAGAAAAATCCCGAAGAAATTATGATTTTGGTAAAAGGAGCATTTTGTGTTTTTTAATTTTCTTATTTTTTTTCTTATTTTCATATCTTTATTTCTTCTTGTATTCCAAGTCATTTTAAGTCTGTAAATCCTGTTCACGTCTCTATTTCTGGAATAGATAATGATTTCTGGTAGCTTCACTCTCTCCTATGTTAACTTAAGGATTTGTTTGTTTATAATTATAGTATTATAAGTTTGTAGATTTGTACATTTTATGTCTTGGACTGAGTGCTGGTCTTTCTAAATGTATCTCTATCTGGACCCTAAAACTGTGATTCTGTTGGGAACAAACAGGTCTTTTAAATATAGTTAATTAAGGATTTTGAAATAAGATGTAAGACAGGCACCAAAGTGAAGGAAGTGTTCTCATAAGAGACAGAAGACAGATGTTTAGAAAATGGACACACAGAAACAGAGAACATTGTGTGAAGATGGAGGTAGAGACTGGAATGATTCACCCACAAACCAAGGAAGACAAGAGCCACCCAATACTGGAAGATCAGAGGAATGACGCTCTCTTAAAGCATTTGGAGGAGGTCAAGCCCCAAACTATTCAGTTGGGACAGTGACCTTGAGAATATGAGAGACTGATATCACGTTTTCAACCACCAATTTGTGTTGACGTGGTCACTTGGGTCTAGGAATGAATTATATCATGTAAATGATGCTCTGATTAAAGTATTTTATTTAAATCATCAAGCATGAATTCTGTACCCAGAAAAATTACAGCTCATATATCATGCATCCTTACTTCTCTAGTTCCACCCATTTTGGCCCACATTTTTTTTTCTTTTATGTAAAATAAAAATAATTATCCTTTGATTTAATAAACAAAATCCATTATATATCATCTTCTAAGACTAATATATATCCCAAAAATATTCCACACATTTATTCCAATGTGTTTATGAAAGTGTATGTTTATGTTTGTCACAATCAGAGATAAATGGAAGGTAAGACAGGTGACTTAGACTCTGTTAATGCACTGGAGTGAATGCATACCTTAACTGTACTCAGCTGCTCAGGACAGTCCTTCAGGGCAGCTCCACTGAGGAAACCTCACCTCCCTAACAAGTAGAGAAAAATGTAAATCTCTGCATGTCATTCCAGTTAAGAAAATACCTGTGAAAATTGCCAAATCAGTGATCAAAAAATGTTTCTATCAATTTGTATAAATATTAGACCTAAAAAAATAAATATGTTTGCTTTGTTTTCTGTTGTTTTGATTATTTGAAGATTCACCATACTAAACAGAGTACATTCACAAAGACTTTTGTCTAATGACAAAAAATATTGTTCATGGTATAAAGAAAAATGTAGTCAATTTTCTGGTTCTGAGAGACACTCAGTATCAGGAAATTCCTAACTTTTCCCTTTTCCCCATAAACCAGGCTGCTTGTTTGCTTGGCATCAGATGGCCTGTGCAGGAAATCTGGACTTTAGGCTGACAGGGTATGGGGAATTGGGGTGGGATCTTATTTCTCCTGTTCATGTCATGTAATGAAGGCCATGCTGTCAATCAAACACATTAGGAATTTTGACAACCAGCAATAAAGAAGTGAGTGAGACCACCAGTTTTGTTTTGGAACTTACACAGAACATCCTAAAGTACACTGTCTTATCTTAAGTAAAGGACCCTTAACTAGGCATACATAGAGTCAAAGATACCTTCTCCAGATCAAGGGCAAAACCACTCTAAAAGGGTAAAGACTAAGTTCAATGTCTTTTAAGTTACTCCTGAATTTTCAAATATTGCTTAACAAGTGACCCAAAGCTCAGCATTTGAAGTAAATACAAATTTATCATCTCATAGCATCTGTGGGTCATAAGTCTGGTGCAGGGTGGCTGGTTTCTGTGATTTGGGTCTCCATGGCTAAATTTAAGGTGTGGAGGCTGTGGGGAAGAGGATTTGATTCTAGCTCAGCTAGGATGTTTGTGGAATCAAATTTCTTGTGCTGGTAAAATTCAGGTGCATTTTCCTTGAAGGATGCCAACTGGGGACCAAGTGTTAGCTCCTAGAAGTCAACCACATTGCATCCTCCTGCTCTATTTTATTTGTCTCCCACTGAATTCTTACATTGCTGATTCTGACTACCATACCTAAATTTTAAGAGATTTATATGATTCAGTCAGGCTACAAGGCTGACAAACCTAGTTAAAAGCAAATGAAATTAGTCCTTAATGATAAGTGCAAACTGATTTTATAACAACATATATTCTTTGAATAAGTAGGAGGAGGTGCATGCACAGGAAGAACCATAAAGTTTGAGATCATCTTAAAATTATATTCATTAAAGATATAAAGGAATAAAAACAATAAAAGATATGATATAAAATGTATGAAGCAACAATGTGTTTATTTTTATTTAGATGAAACTACAAGTCATAAAAAGTAATATATAGTTTTGTAAGAAAATATTAATCAAAATTCATATCTATATATAAAAACATCAATATGTAAGTATATACTTAATTCTAATGAAAAAACACAATCTGAATCATCACCATTCCAAGTTTTTCATTATTATTTTGTCTATTAATTATGTTCAATTCAAGAAAATTGTATTCAATACTAAGAGTTACATGCAAATTAATTAGTTAATTTAATTAACTTTGGTACCAGGAATTGAACCCAGGGGCACTTAAACACTAAGACACATCCCCAGCAACCATACTCCTCCTTTTGAAAAAAAAATATTTTGTTTAGAGACAACAACTTAGTTATATTGCTTAGGGCCTTGCTAAGTTGCTGAGGCTGGCTTTGAACCTGAGATCTTCCTGCCCCAGCCTCCTGATTTGCTAGGATTACAGGTGGCTACCACCATACATAGCTAAGGTATCTCAATTCAGGCATTATAATAGCAAACACTGGAAATCCAAACAATGCAAAAAAAAAAAATTGTGAGAGCTATTGCTACACCTATACCTACGATCAGGAACGTGAAATGATAAAAACACTTCAAAAAACTTTTGACAGTGGCCTAAAATTTTGAGCAAGACATCTGCAATTTCACCCAAACTTTCCACTCCAATATATAGCCAAATAACACTTATTCTAAGTAAATGAAATGAAAACACGCAAATATAAAATTTATTCATGGTAATATGCAACATCTATATTTATAATTACTCAAAGCCAGAAATAATAAAAAAAAACAGCTGAGTGAATAAAAAAAATGGTGGCTTATTTAGTCAATGGATTTCTATTCAAAAACCACAATTAATGAACTATGATATACACAGAAACTTTGATGACTTTTACATTCTCACATTGAGGGAAAGACTCCACATGTAAGAGTATGTTCTGAATTATTATGAATGATTTGTAAATTAAGAAATTCAATCAGTACTTTCTTAGGATAAAGGGTGGAGGGAAGAGGTATCCTAAACTTGCATGAGGACGTATTTGTGGAAAATAAGAATACTCTAAACCTTGATTGTGGTGATGGATTCAGAATTGTGCATATTTGATATCATTGAATTTTGCATCTCATTGAAAATATTTTAAAGTTTGTAGTGTGGTTTGAAAAATTTACCTCATAATATCAGTATCTAAATAGCAAGCTGATAATGAAAAATAATACTAACATTGTATATGGTGCAAGTATAGCTGTCAAAATAACCAAGCAAAATACATGGTCATGTGCTAGGATAGTTGTTCTGTTGTTGAAAGTGTTAATGATAAAATTAAGTATTAATGGCTATGTATTACACTATTCCATTTTGCTTTTGAAACTGTTCTTAAATATTGGTTGCGAAATGTAATAAAAGTTACTTTTAACTTCACTTTTTATTCCCAGAAATATTCGATATCGGAAAATAAATATACTGTGCTAGTACAAGCAGCTTAACACTGTTACTAGTTGGCCACATTTAAGTTGAAAAAAAGAAGCAAAAATAAGAACTATATTTTGTAAAAAAAAAAATTCAACAGGGTTAAATTAAATTTTAAAAAATTCTGAAAAAATGCTGTAAGCAAAGAACTCAGAGAGCAAGGTTTGAAAGACTTTGACTCTTTGGTCTGGAAGCAAGTTCTAAATCCCAGACTTGCTGGGGTATAAATGCAGGACAGGGTGCAGGAGGCTCTGAGTGCTGAGATACCTTTAGATGAAATCCAGACAGAGGGTGAACAAGGTTCACTGTGGAACTGGGTGCCACAAGGAAAACTACATGGAATTTCTCGGTACCTGGAGTAAGTGTTCTTCAAATCAACCCAGAGAAAGCTGTCTATCCCAAGAAACAGGGAAAGTACATGACAGGGTCCCTTCCCCATGGCATGCCAATGCAGGCTGGTAAGAATTTGTTGTTCATTGATATCAGAACCTGAAGAGGATGACTTAGGCCATAGAGAAATTTGTTACAAAAAGTTTCAGATTTTAAGAAACTGAACTCTATGAGATCAGAGAAGGATCTGATGTGTTTGGAACAAATAATGAAACACACTATCCCTGGCCAAAACTCGGGCAGTGGTTTCATGCTCTCCAAACATATTTCCATATGTTTGACATAAAGCAACTTCTCCAGCACCATCCTATTTAGTTGGAAAGACTAATCAGATTTCTTTAGTTATAGATCATTTTTAATCAGTGTGTTTTGTCTTATGTGTGGACTCTGACTAGATTCCCCAATATCATCTGGGTTAAAATTAGGTATATTATGTGTTGGTGCTTTTTAAAGCATGTTTTTTTCTGTATGATCTCTGTTCAATTTTAAGTTATTTGAGTGCTAGTTGTCCATGAGGAACTACAAAGATGGCTGAGGGAACTAGGCCATATAGTGTGGTGCAGATGGAAGTAACAGACTTTCCTAAATGCTACCTGCAAAATTGTACTGTGTAGGAAACTTTTCTTATTTTGCTAAGTAATTGGTATATCTGATTTTTTTTTCATTTTCTTGGATATTTTCAGATGTTTTATAGAGTGATAAATATAATTTCTAATGATAGGAAGATGATTAGATAAATCTGCTTTAATGGTGGATGGACATTCAATGTGTCACTTACTATATATAGTAAAGTCAAAGTTGTGGTAATTCATGAGTACAGTTCTCATTTTTTGATATAAGTGAAAAAATGATAATAAAAAAGTACAGAGAAGCAATGTAGAAACATGCTGTAGTAAAGAGAAGCAGATTCAAAACATGCAAAGAGTGTGCTTTTAGAAACACAGTGTCCATGCTCATAGAAATCCAAGCAGGAAATCACAAAATTGATTCCACATACATAAGATTCTAGGCTCATGGTTTGTTGTTTGAGACTCTTCTCCACACATACCTGTAAACAGTTCAAACAGGATAGGGTGTTGGAGATGAAACTTTCCTCTTGTCTTTCTGCTATAATCTAGTTTAAAATATTTATTTTGGTCATAGTCTCTAGTTTTCAAACAGCTAGATACTTTTCCTGATAAGACAACATTATACAAATTTTAAAATTTCTAGGTATTTGTCGTCACGGATGGTGTGCTTTAGTTTCTACAAATGTTAATTTAGGGTACAGATGATTCAGTTCTAAAAAGGGACACCCCAAATATGAAGAGTCAACGTAGAGAACATGTATGTGACAAAAATATGTGTCCCATTTCCTAGAGGCCTGGATGGCCTGAATCTGAAAAAAAAAAAAAAAAAGTAAAGAAAGAAAATCCACATTACTAACTAAAGGCCATGTATATGATAGAACTTGGCTTGTTTGTTTGTTTTTAACTTCTGTGGCCTGACATGATAGACAAATAAGTGATATTTCACTGCCAGTAAACTGCGTCCTCCTGAGGGAGGCTCTATGCCAAGGATGGCCTGGGAGAAGGATAGATCTATATCCAAAAGCTACAACCTAGAAGAATGAACCTGAATGCTTGCCAACAGAAGTTCCCTAGAAATTAAATTGGTACATGAGAGAAGATGTTCCCCAGGGCTGGCAGAACTCTTGCTATTTAAGAGCAATGCATGTTTCCAGAAAGCAAAGCTGATATAGAATTAGAGTAAATTTCCAAGAAAAGAACTGAAAATTTTACAGGATAAGTCACTTAACACTCCATAGACTGCTTCATGCAAATCTATAAAGGTAAGGTGTAATTGAGCACTTTGAGTATTTTATTCAAAGATAGTTGTAAATTAATAAAACAGAAAATCATCAAATTCTGAGATCCATATCTGAGTAAAATATTTATATAATGCATGCATATCTTAAATTTATTAATTTTAAAGTTGGACAGTATTAGATATATGTAAATAATGATAATGACATTTATAAGGTAAATTATTTATTTAAACTAAAATTGAAAACAAGTAGAAAGCATTGACATATAAAGATATTTAGTAGACATTTGACAAAAATAAAATAAAAGCAATAAAAGCTTCAAGAGTAAAGGTTTGAAGCAAAAGAAGTTGAAATATCACTACCAATACCGAGAAAAATAACAAACTCAAAAAAAAAAGAAATGAGAAAATGTATGTAACATGATTCCAACCTTAAGGAAAAAATAATAAAATATTATTTATCCACAATATGTTCTAAACAATAATAAATACTTCTCAATAACATTGTTATCATTACAAGTCAAGTATAATAAATGAATTCAATCTTAATACTTCATTTTACCTGCTTATAAGTTAATGCCTGATGCTTCAAAGTTTATTTCATAAAAATAGAGCATACAAATGATAAAAATAATTTAAGGGATTATAAAGTATATTCATGCATCTAAGCTACATAACATAGGATATCAATGTAGTTACAAAGATAAATGAAATAACCATCTTGAATTTGCAATATCTGCAGATGGGGATCAAATTAAAACAGAAAAATCAAATACAACAATGCTGGAATTTGTTCTCTTGGGGTTTTCTGATATTCCCCATCTCCGGTGGATGCTGTTTGGGATATTTTTACTCATCTACTTGGCTATTCTGATGTGCAATAGCATTATAATAGTAATAACACAAACTGACCCTGCTCTTCAAACCCCCATGTATTTCTTCCTTAGCAATTTTTCCTTTGTGGAAATCTGTTATGTAACCGTCACCATCCCAAGAATGCTCATGGACCTATGTACAAAGAAAGGAAATATTTCCTTGTATGCCTGTGCTACTCAAATGTGTTTTGTCCTCTTGCTTGGAGGCACAGAATGCCTCCTCCTGACAGCAATGGGCTATGACCGCTATGTGGCCATTTGTAACCCTCTGCAGTACCCTGTAGTCATGAGCCACAAGGTCTGCATGCAGCTGGTGGCCGCCTCTTGGATCAGTGCACTTCCAGCTGTGATTGGACAAACATACCAGATTTTCTCTTTGCCCTTTTGTGGATCTCACAGAATTAACCACTTCTTCTGCGATATCCCTCCAGTCCTCAAGCTTGCTTGTGGTGACACTTTTGTGAATGAGATGGCAGTCTATGTAGTTGCAGTGGTGTTTGTCATGATTCCATTTCTGTTGACCATCACCTCCTATGGCAAAATCATCTCCAGTATTCTGAAATTGTCATCAGCCAGAGGAAGGGCTAAAGCCTTCTCCACCTGCTCTTCCCACCTGATGGTTGTGGTCTTGTTCTATGGAACAGCTGGGATCACGTACTTGCAACCCAAACCAAATCAATCTGAAAGAATTGGCAAACTGATTTCTCTCTTCTACACCGTTTTGATTCCAGCTTTGAATCCCATCATATACACTCTGAGGAACAAAGACATTATGGTGTCACTGAGAAAACTACTAGCTAAGGTGTTAAAATGAGGCAAAGACTTGAAAACTCAGAAATAATTTGCTAATGTTGCTCCAAACTAATGAATTTTATTACTATATTCTCAAATAATGGTAATTAATATTTAGTAAAGATCCACATTATATCCAGGAATCTTTGTTTTATAGAGTTTAGGTGAGGATTTTAGTACAACCAGAGAACAAATTAACTCAATTGAAAGATATATTTTGAATATTAATCTTTCCTCTCATGGCTAACTGTGGAGTCAAGAATCTTCCTGAGTAGCACATGAAAGATTGTTAACTGTGTCATTAACCTGTGTTTAGGGTCATGTTCTGGGATAATTTTCTTTAATCTTCTCATTCTTCCAGATAAATCTGCTATTCTCCAATAGTGTGTTTGGATTTACCAGTGAAATTCCATGCAAAGATATAATAACAGTCTGTGTCTCTTTAATCCTGAGTATGTTCCCTCCTGTACCACTCAGATTTCATTGTTCTCTGTTAACCTCTGTCCCTTATGTTGTAGCTTCTAGTCTGCCTTTCGTGTTATCTATTTAGTATGAGAAGTTTGTAGAATTTTCACTATCAATACCTATTTTGAGAGGGTTGGATGGCATTCTCTCAAAATATAACTCTACTTAGAAACTTCAAATGTGACCATTTGTAAAAAGGATCTTTGCAGATGTACTTCAATAAGGATTTTGAAATGAGATCATCATGTTAGGAAGCAAATCCAATGACCAGAGCCTTCATAAGATCAGAAGGCAGAAGAAGTTTAGAAAACAGAGGAAATCAGAGAAGAACATCATGTGAAGTTGGAGGCACAGACTGGAGTGATACCGCCATGCACCAAGGAAGACAAGGGACTCCAAAGGCTGGGCGTGACTCTTCACTAAAGACCAGAGCAAGCAAGTCCCCAACCACATGGTGATTTGGGAGACTGGTGAGGAGAACTGTGAGAGAGTAGTTTTGTGTTGCTGTAAATCATCCATTTAGAGTAATTTGTTAAGGCAGATGTAGGAAAATAATACAGCATGTAAATGATTCTATCATTAAAGTTCCTTTATTTTAATTATCTTACATGAATTGTGTATCTTGCCTGTTCACACTGGTAAAATCCCCATTTGTATTCTTCCACCCATTTGGGAAAATGCTTTGATTTTTTTTTTGCAAAATATTACTTATCTTTTATTTTACAAACTAGATCTATGAAACGTTATCATATGGAAACTCTATCTGCCTAAGAATTGTAACAGATTATATATATATAATGCGGTGGTACTTGAAATTGAGTCCAAAAACACTCCAGCCCTGAGCTACTGCCCTACTTATTTTTATTTTATTTTATTTTTATTTTGAGATAGGGTCTTCTGATGTTGCAGAGGCTGGCCTTGAAGTTGTGATCCTCCTGCTTGAGCCTCCCAGTAGCTGGGATTACAGGAATGTGCCACTGCGTCTGGCTCTGAAAGATTTTTTAAAGACTTTTGGTTTTCTTTTTCTTAACAATGTAAGACCAAATTGGAGTCAAAGTGGAAGCTCTGTGCACCTAGATTAAGACCTAGAGTACATCTATGCTCTCTAGTACTGCTTGCCCCTCAAGGCCATGCTTTAGAGCTGCTCAGTGATAGAAATTCCCATTTTCAGAACAGAATGGAGAGCTCATCACTAATCTGAGTAAGAAAATACATCTCTCTGAAAGTGACCATATTGTCAATCAAACAGATTTTCCTCTCTATATGGGTGTCATTATTAAACCTATAGGAAAATGAATGTAGCTGCATTGTTTTCTGTAGTTTGTTTATTTGAAAGGACTCACCAGACTGCAGTGTACTCACAGTGACAAACACATAGCTCAGTGATGTAGAGAAAAGATGCAGGCAAGCAATGGAGACCTACTGGGCAGCAGGAAACTCCTTGCATTCTTACTGTCCCACATACCAGGCTATATCTATTGCATGATATCAAGTGGACTGTTCAAGGAATGTGGTTTCTGGAAGGCTGAGTAAGGGGGAAGTTTAGGTGGGGTCTCATCTCTCTTGGTCATGTTACTAAGTCAGGCTGTCAAACACATTAGGGCTGTTGCCAAACACCAAGACAGTGATTGGTGTCACCAGTGTGCTGTTAGAGCTCACACAGAATATAATGAAGTCCACTGCTCTTATCTTAAGTAAGAGCAAAACTACAGGCAACCTAGTCATGACAGACATAAAGACAGAACTTTTTGTCAATCAGGTATAAATCAACCACATCTGCATGGTGATAATAACAAAATCCATAGCTTTTTAAGTCATTGCAGTGGTTTTTAGTGTTTTCTAAACAAATTACCACACAGTTAGCATGTTAAGGCAACACACACCTATCTTCTTTAGTTCTGTAGGTCCTAAATCTGGTGTAGGGTCAATGATTTCTCTACCTAGGGTCTCAAGCTGAAATCCAAATGTCTGCTGGGCCAAGCTATTATCAGAAAGATGAGGGGAAGATATTTGATTGCAACCTCAGCTGGTTATATTGTTTCCATAATCCATTTTCTGGTGGATAGAAGACCACAGGCCCAGTTTTCTGGCTGGATATCAATGGGGTCCAGGTCTTAGCTCCTAGAAACCTGCCACATTTCATAATTCTGCCCTCTTGCATCTCTCACCTTGAAATTCTAACTTTTTCTTTAGTTCTGTTTACTCCACATACATTGAAAGGAATTATGTGATTCATTCAGGTCCACATGAGTAATCTCCTAAAGTCAACTGATATTACACCTTAATTCTAAGAGAAAAATAATTTTACATTATGGCATAGATGATTGATTGAACAAATAAAATTGAATGTATAGGAGGAAGGACAAACCATCTTAGAACAGAACTTTGTAGAGTTATAATGTTCACAAATACAAAAATCAGGAGAAAATGATAAAAATATACAAAATAAAACAGTAAGTAGATATTTTTAAATGGAATCAGTGAAATTTGATGGAGACTTGCTTTGAGCCATAGAGCTAAGTAAACTGTGACAAGTTGTGTTGAGAGGCTACAAAACCAGAACTGTCAATACTAGGAAATCAGAGATGATAAAATATGACCTCAGGAATTAAAGCATTTGTTTAGTCACAAAGTGACTATACTTCTATTTTTTTTCTCAAATGTATGATTTCCTGGAACTGATTTTCATATTAATAGTAGTAGACCTAAAATAATTTTCAAACATGTAAATTACCATTGCTTAGTAATTTATTCCATTCACAAAGTGATTTATCTTCAAAATCTTTTAGTAACAGTTCTTTTTTTTTTTTTTTGACCAGTATCAGAACATTACTGAATTTGAGAGGAATTCACTGTAGAAAGATTTATGGCAGTATACAGCAAATTCCATTAAGAAACATAGAGTCATTTCAATAAAATTAATAGCAAAATCAATTTATTTCCATGTAAAAGAAGGCAATATGATATTAAATGCAATTAGCCCTTCATATCTATGAATTTTATATCTCTATAAAACTGAGGTTTAAAAATTTTGAAAGACAAAAAATGCCATCTGTACTGAATGTATACAGATATATTTCTTAACATTATTCCCTAAAAATATTGTATAACAACTATATAAGTACATTTATAATATATTACTTTGCTATTATAAATAATCTAGAGGTGATATTACAGTGTTTTTGTACATCCAATGTCATTTTACCAAAGGAACTTGAACATCTACTGATTTTAGTGTCCAATGGTGTCTTGGAAGCAGTCTATCACAGATACTGAGGGACTACTATAATATGTAAAACAAAATAAAAAATAGCAAGTAGTTGTGAAAATTCACATAAAATATTTCAGCAATTTAATCCAGTGAACTATAAAATCATTTAAGAAAATTAGAGGAAGTAAAGATTATGTTGGTGATACATTGTTGTAACAGAAAATTCAGTATCGAAAAAGATATTTTCTCCCAGTGTGAGCCACAAATTCAATGAAATAGAATAAAATCATATGTGTGTGTGTATGTATTGGGTGTTGTCTAACATATCAGACTGACTTGAAAATTGTTTTGGAGAAGAAGATGATCAATAATCACCCAGTTAATGTTGAATAAGAGTAAAGTGAGGGGGATCAGTGTAGCCATAATCAGGACCTATTTTAATGCTGCAGAAACTGACAAAGTATACAATCTAAGTGGACAATTACACATAGAGATCTCAATACACGGACAGACTTGAATAATGACAGACTTTAATAAGTCTTGCTATTTAATTGAATTTTAATATATAAAAAAAGAAAATCCTTAATATTTATTCCATAATGTTTACAAAATAAAATGGTTTCAAATACTTTATATCCTAAATATGTAATAAAACATGAAGTAATTTCAAAAGCAATTTATATTATCTTCATGGTTTTAGTTTGAAAAAAGTCTATTAACAAAGCCATTAACCATTGTGGAAAAAATTGATAAATTAAACTGCAGTAATTAAAAATTGTTGTTGTGGGGTATAATTGACTGAGTTAAATGCATATAAAAAAATATACCAGGCCTGGTGCGGTGGCACACGCCTGTAATCCCAGTAGCACAGGAGGCTGAGATAGGAGGATCCTGAGTTTAAAGCCAGACTCAGCAACTTAGCAAGGCACTAAGCAATTCAGTGAGACCCTGTCTCTAAATAAAATATAAAATAGGGCTGGGGATGTGGCTCAGTGGTTGAGTGTCCCTGAGTTCAATCCCCACTACCAAAATAAATAAATAAATAAATAAATAAGCCAGAATAAGACCCATTAGTCTGCATAATGAGTATGTAGGCAAAAAACAAAAATAAAATGTGCTCTTCCTCCAAAGAAGTTAAAGGGAAATACATATATATATATATATATATATATATATATATATATATATATAGAGAGAGAGAGAGAGAGAGAGAGAGAGAGAGAGTTTGAGAAGAAATTTCAAGGAGAAAGGACAAAGGAGCACTTCACAAATGCCCAGGGGGAAAAATAGTAATAATCCATTAGTAATATGTGGGAGACCCACCTTTCACTTGACTGAGTCACATTCCCAGGCTGGGTGCTGAGGCCCTCAGTCACAGAAATGTGGCAGAACTTTCCCCACACTTCTTGGGTCCAAGGGTCGATGTCTGTGCATGGGTGTGTCTTGCTAAAGCCCCATGGGTGAAGCTATGCTCACCTGTTCCTTTGTAATATAACCTCTTGCCCTGTTTAGTATAGAATCTTCCATGGAAGTGCCTTGTGTGTGTGTCACCTTCTCTTACTGTTCCCTTGGGTGTGGCCTACCCAGGTATCAGTCAACCTGCTGACAGCGGACATCATGAAGATACTCAGCCCCCTGAAACCTGACCCCTTGCCTCATTTGAATAGCTTCTCCTCAATAAAAGGGGTCAGCGCATGAGCACTCTCTCTCTTCCTGTGGATCCTTAAGGTCAGAGAAGCCGTCACAGGACCCCAAAGTGTCTCTTGTGGGTTATTTTGCACAGCCCAGTTAGCTCAGTTCAACTGGAGTAACCCCTGAGCCTTTTAGTCGTGAGAACAGAAACCTGACAGTAATAAGCAAAAAGAAATCAAACTCCAGTATGACACAACTATCAGTGCATCTAGTTTGTAACAGGAAGCACAGCACACTACATGCATGAGTGCATAAAAGAATTGGAGCAATGGCAACTCCCCACCCCCATCTCTGGCATATGAAATGTTAATCCTATTCAGCAAATAGACTGCCTTTGCCTAGAGATTCTATCTACCTGTGTTTATCCAGCAGATGCATGCATACCTGCAAACCAAGAGTTACCCCCAAGAATGTTCATCTTAATATGATTCATAGCTGTAAATATTTATCAAATCAGAATTTGAAGCAATTGTGATAATTTCACAAATGGAAAAATGAGAGGTGATGAAAACTGACAAACCTAGGAACAAAAATGAATGAAGCTTTCTGAGAAAAAAAAAAATCCTATACTAAGAATGTACTATTTTAAGTGAGTTTAAAAGAATATGTAGAAATGTCTATCATATATATGAATATAGGCATATATATGATAAGAATATATGCATATCTACATATTTCTACATATACATATATTTCTACTTTTCATACTATTTTATATTTTGTTTAATTAACAAATTATTATGATGATGATGAAAAGAAAAACAATATGTTTTTGCTAGGAACAAATTCAAAATATGAGTTATCTTTTGCTTCCCCAAAAATATGTTCCAAGACAGGTGATCTTGCTCAACATTTTCTTCCTCCTTTCTGAAAAGGAAGTAATTAAAACATTTAAATGTTTCATCATTTAATAATTAGCTTCTACTTTTAATTGAAAGATACAGGGTCACAATAACCCAGAATTCCTGCAGAAAGCTGTAAAATCTCTGAATATAGCTGGGCATGGTGGGACACATCTGTAATCCCAGCAACTCAGAAGGCGAAAGCAGGAGAATCACAAGTTCAAAGCAAGCCCCAGCAACTCAGCAGACCCTAAGCAACTTAGAGAAAACTTAAATAAAAGGTCTGGGGATGTGGTTCACTGCTTAAGTACCCTGAGTTAAATTCTCAGTACAAAAAAAAATTCTGAATAATTTATCACACACATAATTAGAGGCATCCATTTGCTGTGGAAGAGAAAATAATAAATTACAATATAAAAATTAAGGCTAAGTCAGAGAGACATCCAAAATGATGACTCACACTAGTTTGCTCTCTGCAACTATGATCAATGTTGCAATATCCTATTACTGCATAAATTCATACACATGTACCATTTATTGATTTATTCAGAAAGTAAAGGCACTTGTATCTGTCAATTATGCCAAATTTCTATCCATGGATAGAATATATAGTAGAATTTCTAAGATTGTTTTTTCAACTACATCCTTGAAATTCTTCTTTTATGAATGAGATCAGATATCTGTCCCTTTGTGAAAAAGAATGAGTTTCCCAACCTTTCTGTGAATTTAGTTTGTTCAGTTCATTTTGTTATTTCTATGTTAGGCTTTCCCTTGGTATTTAAAATACCACTTATAGCTGGAGATCTAGCCCAGTTTTGGAGGGCTTGCCTAGCATGCTTGAGACTCTGGCTTCAATCCCCAGGACTACAGGCACAACACACACACACACATATACCCCTACACTCATACACACACTGAAAGAGAGAGAGAGAGAGGGGGGAGAGAGAGAGAGAGAGAGAGAGAGAGAGAGAGAGAGAGAGAGAGAGAAATAGCCCTTCATTGGAGATTTAATAAACACATATCTGTCAATCTAGGATGTGTAAAGATGGTATTGCTCAGTGCCCAATTTATATTAAGAACTAAAATGTACTGTGCCCTCTATTCCATAGAGGGCCTGAAGAGAGTGTATTCTGGCAACAGTGGGAGTTACCTGGGCAAAATTAAAGAAAGCAAATAAGCAGATGCCTAAGAACTGCTCTTAATTAGAAATTTAAATATGTAGGTGAAAGAAGTCCTTGGGGGTAGACATAGCTGGTGATATTTATTTAAAGAACACTTTATAAAGAACAAATATTTTAAAAGCAGAGGGAATATAATAAGTGGTCTCACTTTGAAAAATTTAAATATCAAAATAGTTAAGCCTTCTTCAGTAAGAAAGAAAAATCAACCCATTCAAGAAAGGTTAATATGGATTCTTTTATCCTGATGACAAGCTTTAATTTGTATACAAACTCAAAAATGAAGTTTATAACATAGTGGGAAGATGTATGTCTTATTAAACAGTTCATCCATATGAGAAGCTCATGTTCAGTTTTTGCTTTCCACAGATGAAACACCAGGGAAAACCCCCAGAAGGAAACCTAACTGCATGGAAAGAATTTGTCCTTTTGGGGTTTGCTGAGGTGCCCCAGCTCCAGTGGTTTCTGTTTGGACTGTTCTTTGTCATCTACATGATCATCCTGCTGGGCAATGGAACTATTTTGGTAATAACAAAAGTAGAACCTGCTCTCCAGACCCCCATGTATTTTTTCATTGGCAATTTTTCCTTTTTGGAGATCTGTTATGTTTCAGTTACTCTCCCCAGAATGCTCGTGAATCTCGGGACCCAGAGAAGGACCATCTCTTTGGTTGCCTGTGCTACACAAATGTTCAGCTTTCTTGTACTGGCAGCTACAGAATGCTTCCTTCTGGCAGTGATGGCCTATGACCGCTATGTGGCCATTTGTAACACTCTGCAGTATCCTCTGGTCATGAACCACAAGGTCTGTATCCAGCTGGTGGCTGCCTCCTGGATCAGTGGAATTCCTTTTCAGGTAGGTCAGACCTTCCAGGTTTTCTCCCTGCCATATTGTGCTTCCAATGTAATCAACCACTTCTTCTGTGACATCTCCCCAATACTTAAGCTGGCCTGTGGGGAAACCTTCACAAATGAGCTCATGGTCTATGTGGCTGCTCTGCTGTTTGTTTCAGCACCATTTCTGTTAATACTCATCTCCTATATCAAAATCATCTCCACAGTCCTTAAATTGCCATCAGCCACAAGCAGAGCCAAAGCCTTCTCCACCTGCTCATCTCATCTTACAGTGGTGGTGTTATTCTTTGGATCAGCTATTATTACATATTTAAGACCTGAGGCTAGTCATTCAGCAGAAACTGACAAAGTGCTTTCTCTTTTCTATACTGTTGTGACTCCCATGTTCAACCCCATGATATATAGTCTGAGGAACAAGGATGTTAAAATGGCATTGAGAAAATTATTAGGGAAATAATCTACTTGAATAAATGTAAGCTATATTTGCAGGACTTGTTATTTTCTGCATGTGTAATAAAATTTCAAGTGGTATGTATATTTAGATTTGTGTCTTATCTATCTCTTCAGTAGTTACTAGTTCCAAATTAAATCTTATTTGTTATGTTGAGGGATTATTCTGTCTCAAGTTATATGAGTAATACATGTGTCACCAAATAGCAAATCATTTCATTGAAAATTCTTTATTTTTGTATGTGTGTGCAGTGTCAAATTACTATTGACAGAGCTGGTTGTAATCGTCTTGATAATATTACAGTCTCTGTTGCAACAAATATTGAAAATCATGTCATTCTTATCCATAGTTATATGACAATCATTTTTCAAAACAGGTAGAAAATGGACATCAAATGAAGAACATAAAAACTGACACACACACACACACACACACACACACACATACACACAGATTTTTGAATCTAGCCTGATTTTTTAGAGAAATCAGTTCTTAGAAAAAAAGAGCATGTAGTTTCATGAATAATGTTAGCGAATATTGTGCATGGTTTATGTCCCTTTAAAAGTTAGTATTCCTTTATGGTAATAATTTTGTACTTAAATAATATAATAAAATATACACAACTAATATGGAAAACTAGAAGAAGGAAGATTTCTGTGAATAACAAGTATTTTTTTATTGAATATGGACAAGTTGTTTTTTCAAAATAGAAATTTTCTTGGGGAGATAGACTATATAGCAGAATTCAGAAAGA
Organism: Marmota marmota marmota; assembly: GCF_001458135.2. Classification (NCBI taxonomy): domain Eukaryota; kingdom Metazoa; phylum Chordata; class Mammalia; order Rodentia; family Sciuridae; genus Marmota; species Marmota marmota. The sequence goes on along the minus strand of NW_026000174.1, from coordinate 58,653,344 downwards.
AGATATTTTATAAAAGCACATATCTGCTATCAAATCACCAATATATCACAGATACTTTTCACTTTATACACTGAAAATTATGAATTAATATATAACTAATGTTCATTGTAGCTATCTCAATAAAATTTTCTCTTATGTTTCTTTTATTTAACTGATAGTTTGGAGTTTGTTAAGTAATTTGTGTTATTTATGTAATGCTAAAAGCAAATGACAAATCTTTCCTTATTGTGGATAAGGAAAATCTATTTTTTTGTGTGAGCTATTGTCTCATACATATTGATGTAATTAAACTTATTATTACTACTGTATACAAATGTAACATATTTCTGAAAAACTGTTACCTGTTAAAATAATTTATGTTTAAACAAGAACATTGTAATGTTTGCACTTGTTCTTAAAAGCATTTGTCTTCAAGTTAATAATATGAGTTCTTATCACATTTAAAAGTAGATATCTAACACAAAGTGGAGAGAAAATGTGGTACTACTCTCTGTCTACCAGAAGATATCCAGAATATGTGTTCACAACCCAAATGACATACCCAAATAAGACTTATACCCCAGCTGAAATAAAAGAAAAGCATGAATAAATCACTAATAACTTCAGATAAAGCCTCTATCAGAAGTTACTAACATCTAAAATAAATGATTGGTAATAGAAGAATGATGAAAGAAAGAAAAATATACTAAGAATAATTTCGGAAAAATAATTTTCAGGCAGAAATTGGACAAACCACAAGCTATTGCATTTAGAATGGGGTCCAACAGAAATTGAGGAGTCTTTTTTCCTCACTGGACTTCCTGTGAAATATAGAGTAAAAATATTGATCGAGAGAAGAGAGTTTTGGAAGAAACAATGTCTATACTAGTAATAAGAGATTGGTGCTCTTTCCATGATGAATTGGGTCCAGTGTATATTATCCTTCCACTAGAGAGTTAGAAGTCCTGTCTAGGAAATGATGTCATACCTGGAATATAGGGTTAATCTCTGCTCCTGACCTATTGTATATTCATCAGCAGCTCTAATCAAACTGAAGATAATGATTGGAAGTTCATGCTGCTGTGTCCATGCATAGTCTCTCCCTGTGTCTGTGTAGTCACTTGGCACAGCAACCCACTGGACAATGCTAATGGTAACTAGGGAAAGAGGCTGGGTGGTAACCACAGAATGGGTTTCCCTACCCATGTAATTTTCCAAAACCTCCTCAGCTGAAGACAACCTTTGATAAATAATCACGTTGTTCACAAATATCTTCACTTTTTGGGGATCATTTGAAGTCTATTTATGTATTTTTCTAAAAATCTCTTAATGATTATTTCTCAATTTTGTTTCTTTCAAATCCCTCACTGTTCTCTCAAACCATTACCTTTAACCAATGGATGGGTACACAATCACACATCTGGTCATTTTTCCTTCCAACCTAAATAAACAACCAGAAGTACTGCTCAGAGTTCTTCCCCCTCACCAATGTCCTTGATGCATGTCCCAGAAAGTAGCTACAGAGTTACAGAGATTAGCTTTGGGGTAATACCTGAATGTCACAAAGAACCCAGGTATATAGATCCATACTTTCTTTTCTAAGTGAACTTCTATGAGGTCATTAACATTGAATTAGAGAGAAAATGATGTAAGAAGAGAAAAGACCTTGATAATTTGAACTTTTTTTTCATGTGAATTGCTTGTGCCATTAGGTCATGTTGAAGTACTATATACACCACTTCCATATGATACTTGGGATTTTTAAATAAAAGATTAATTTTCCTGCTATTTAGGTGGACTCTACAAATTATCTCTTTCATCCTGAGAAATAATGATATTTTATAGATTTTAAGGATTTTTTAAAATCTAATTGGCATATTTATAAATTTATTAGGAGTGTTTTAATTAGTACTTCAATAATATCTATGAGTTCTAACTTGAAATTTCTTTGTTTCTCTTTTTTACTATTTGTAATTTATCTCGTTTTATCTTCTTAATCATCTACTATATATTAACATATATATTATTAAACTTTATAAAAACAATATGTAGTTTTGGTTAACTTTCTTTTTATAAGTTTCCAATTTTATATATATTAAAAATATAGAGAAGAAGAACAGTAGAATAGAGGAAGCCAAATACAGAAAGGAGGAGGGGAGGGAAGGAGGAGACACGGGGGACTGAAATGGACCAAAATGAATCCATGCAAGTAGGATAATGTCAGAATGAACCCAACTATTACCTATAAATGTAATGCAGTTATGAAACCATTGAAATTGATGATACAAAAACCTGGAAGTAAGAAGATAAATACAATATTAGTGAAACCTTCTAGAACTTGGCTTTTTGTGTAATGATTTGTTTTTTATTAATTCATTTACTTATTAAAAGTCTCCTTAGATATTTTTATTTCATATTATAGCATGTCATTTGGGATTTAATGTCATTCTAGTAGTTTATTTGTCTAAGTTAATTGCTTCCTCTAAAATTGTTCGGATTATTTTTATAGTAATTTTAATTTTTTTCAGAATCTGTTGTATTATATACAAAATCACATTTATAATTGTTATTTTTAAATTACTACTTTAAATTACTTAAAAGGGAAAATAGTACAAGTATTTAAACACTATTTCTTACTGGTATAATTACCACCACAAAAGCTTTCTGTTTTGTGTAATTTTGACTTCACATATGGTGTCACTCCCTTTCAACTCAAAGACTTTATTTAATATTCCTCATAGTGCAGGGCTCGTAAGCAGCAACTTGCTATTGTTGATATTAATTTTGTTTCTGTGTATTTCAGGTCATATTTTCTTGTTTTTCTACATCTCATAAATTCTGTTTAAAACTGGACAATTTTCTGACATATTATAGCAACTCCAGATTCTGGTACATGTAGGAATGGTGGTTGTTGTCCTTTGTTTGTTTCGTGTTTTGCCTGGACTAATTTTGTGGGATCTGTTTTATTTTGGTTGTGAAACTACTGATAAAACCTGGTTGTTCTTATTATGATTATGATTAGTTATATTCTATTGTCTAAATTCACAAGTATCTATCCCCCATTGGTCAGTATAGCTTAGTGATCAGCCAATGAGAGTGTCCTTAAATACGCTAGCCAGAAGGACTTCCAATATTTATTTATTGATGGATTTGTGGCTGGCTTGGAAAATGTATTAAAATTTCAGGAACTTTGAAAGGGTTTACTGGATTTTACTCTCTGCTTTTACATAGTCACATTCACCTGCATCAATCTTGGGACAGTCTAGAAGGTATTTGGCCTTGCACTCACACCCAGTCATTCAGATCTCTACAATAATTAGGATTTCAACAGTATCCACTTTCATTTCTCATTTCCAGAAATTTATGTTAAATTGTTGGCTATTCTGTCCCAAAGTCTATGGACACCATGGAGTAGCTATAATCTTGCCTCCCCCCACCCCACCACAAATTGATGATTTGTTACAGAAGTTGATATAATTTTTTAATAAGAACTGTGGAAATTATTTATATTTGCTGATTGAAGTTACACAAACTTCCACTGTATAAATTAGAAAGCAGCTAAATTATCAGGCATATAGAGTCCTAGTGGATCTTCTGTTTCATGTAATTGAAAGTGGTAGTAAGAAATGCCTGTGCCAAACAAAGCAAATTTTCACTCTTCTTATTTAGGTTGCCTTCCTTTTCTTAAACATTTTATGCACACAAAAACCCTAAAACGTAAAATTCTTATTTCAAGAAATCAAACTCAAAATGCAATATGGATTTAGTTGTAGAATTTTTTAAAAATTAGAATTGTTGGAAGAAAATATATGACAAAATATGTATGATCATGTTTAGGCATATATCATAAATGTTACTGAAATCACAAATGACAAAAGAAAATGTTTTCAATATTTATATTTATTGGTAAGTAAAAGAACTAGGAGAGACTGAGGATATAAGTAGAATAGCCATGAAGGTCATAGTTTGTTATACTAGACTCCTTCAATAGAAGAAAAATGCTTTCCTCAATTGGAAAGTTACCTGGGAAAGGATTTATCCCCAAGGCAGACACTATTTATTACTGCAGGAGCACTTGGGGTTTATTATTATTATTATTATTATTATTATTATTATTATTATTATTATTTTGTTGTTAGTTTGATTTTTTTGTTTTGTTTTATTTTTTTCTGAAAGTTGAATATATATTAGAAGAGGCTTATCCTCTATTACAAATAAAGGTAAATTCCCAAACTATAAAAACGACAGACTTCTTTATTGTTTTCTGTCTGTTAGCAATCAATAAAGGTAAGCATTATAACTAACCTAATTTTAAAATAGGTAAGCATGGACTACTTTTGACAAGTATAGAATTTATTTTTATATCTACTTTTTATCTTTATTAAAATTAACAATAAGAAATATTTAAAATTTAAAAGGAACCCTTTGTTGTTGGTTACTATTTCAATTACATTTGTACTCTTGTGACTTTTGCTATTATTAGGTAAACTGAGAGAAAAATGGAAAATCCTTTTCAATAAAAGGAAGCAGCATGAAAGATTTTTGTCATCATCATCATCTTCTTATGTGTTAATATTTGCTAAATAATTGTGTGATAAGCATGTATTTAACTATTTTACATCAACAAGGTCCAGACGTCTTATCTTGTGCCAACCCAAATATATATATACTAAGTGAGCAAAATATTGAATACACAGTATTAAAATGGCTTTGCATTCTACTAATATTAGAAAGGTTCCTTCTTGGTAATAGTCACAAACCATGATAAATATATCTAAGAAGACAGAGAGGGGCTGAGGTTGTGGCTCAGCAGTAGAGCGCTTGCCTCACACATGTGAGGCACTGACTTTGATCCTCAGCATCACCTAAAAATAAATAAATAAACAAAATAAAGGTATTGTGTCCATCTACAACTAAAAAAAAATTAAGAAAATAAATAAAATAAGATGACAGAGAGATGTTAGCATGATTTTTTTTAATCATTAGAGATTTCTTGCAGAAATTCATCCTTCTGATTGTTTACACTGGTATCTACTTTTATTTCTTATTTATAATTTGATTCCAACCACTTGCACTTGATATAAGTATTATGTATGATAGAGGCTCTAATTCAACTCCACACTATTTACACCATAGAAGATCATTATTTCAAAGGGAATAACCATTAAATAAATAAACATGAATTATCTGAGCAAAACAAACATAGTGACATCAGGCTGGATTATTAGTAATTTTCTCTCTTAGAAGTATAAATAGAAGTTTCTAAAGTTTCCAAAAGTTGAAGAAATCATCAAGAATGTTATTTGAGGAAGCTTCTTATACAAAATTGTATTTAGAGTATAAGACATCCAGAGGCACTGTACCACTGAACTGTGGGCTACACAAACCCATGGTTTTGCTTTGTTTTGTTTTGTTGTTGTTGTTTTTTTTTACCTGGCACATTTTTCTATACTGGAAATCTGTTATGTTTCAGTCACTCTCCCAAGGATTCTGGTCAGAGTAGGAGAATTTTCCTATGGGACTGTGCTAAGCAAAAGTGTTTCTTCCTTATGTTCAGAGCAGCAGAATGATTCCTCCTGGCTGTGATGTTGTATAACCACTATGTGGCCATCTGCAACCCACTGCACTATCAACTAGTCATGAACCCAAAGAAGTGTCATCAACTGGCTGCTGGATCCTGGCTCAGGGGAGTGCCAGTCCAGATAGGGCAAATGTGCCAGATATTCTCTCTGCATTTCTGTCATTCTAACCAAATCAACCACTTCTACTTACATATTCCCCATTATCAGGATAGCCTGTAAGGACACCTGTGTGCATGAGGTGTCTGTCTACATAGTAGCTATATTATTTGTTGTAGTCCCTTTTATGTTGATACTTGCCACTTATAGCAAAATTGTTTTCACCATTCTGAGGTTGCCAACAGCCCAAGGATGGGTAAGGCATTCTGGCACTTGCTCCTCCCATTTGCTGGTTGTGGTTGTATTTTTTGGATCAGCTTCCATTACCTACTTCAGACCCAAATCCATCTATTTTTCAGGAATTGACAAATTACTCTCTCTTTTCTACACTACAGTGATTCCAGTGTTTAGTCCTGCAACATATAGCCTAAAGAATAAGGATGTAATCACTGCACTAAAAATATTAATGCTTAAATGATAGTACCACAGATTTATGTAAAATGTTTGAATTGCTGGTCACACAGTTGGGGAAAATACATTTATGTTTTTCATACTTCATATCTAAAGAAAATTATTTTCTCTTCAATGAAATTGCAAAGGACATCAGAAAATCTTCTAAAATTAAAGAGCAGAATCAAATTTTATAACTTGCAACTAATATAAACTGGCAGGTTATTTACCTAAATAATTTATAGACTTGCCAATTGTAGATGAATATTAAATGTTGTTAATTGAGTGATTAAATGAGTAATGAAAAAAAGATACTGCCATTTCCTACCTCAGACTCTTGGCAAACTCTAGAGATTTTACAGCATCACTAAGCACGGATAGCTCATTTATTTAACTCACTGTGTGTCAGTGTGGAAATACTCCACAGACAATGCCAAAAGGGGAAAGAAAAAGCTTATGAGCATTTAATCTCTTTCTCAACACTCTCTATCTGAGAACATGATAAAATATAACATTCCTATCTGGTTCGTTATTCATTTAGTTTAACATCTAAAGTTATTGATCAATATGAATACATTAGTATTTATTCCTAGGTAATCTAACCAACTTTGCCTGGAATGCAGTATCATATGTTGTGTCAGTTTATAATTTTAACAGAGATCTGATCAAATAAAGATCACATAAACCAGTCATCCCATTTTACTAGAATGTTATGATAGACTAAAAACTTAATTCATGGGTTAGTGAATACAATAATTATATAATAAATGAAATTTTGCACATGTGTGCCAGATTACAAACTATGAGATTAGGATATTATCCAGGTAACCCAATAGATGACATGAACCCTAAAAATGCAGCAGAAGAGGAAGAGTATGCCATATATATGCAATGACAAAAGAGGAAGGGAAAAGGACACATAAGAAGGACTCAGTTTGCTTTTTCTGCCTTTCCATGAATGGGCCATATGCAAAAGTGGTGACTGTGAGAAGCCACTAAGGACATTTAGCTGATATTCATTAATAAAACAGGTATTACATTTCAATATATACAAAGAACAGAATTCTTCCAATAATATAATTTACCAAGTAAATGGATTCCCCAGGGTATCCTCCTGAAAATAGGCAGTGAGACAGCTGGAGCTGTAGAATAGCTTAATTTCAGCTCAGAAGTATATGAACAGAGTGAATAAACAGCCTTCAGACTGGGAAAGATATTTTCAAATCAGAAGGGGTTACTATCCAAAGCATACAAAGAACCGAAATAGCTCAATACAATGAAAACCAAGAATCTAAATTAAAAAAAAAATGGGAGAAAAATGAGTATTCCTTACTTAAGGCATAAAAGTGGCCCCAGTAAGGCAAGTATTCAACATTACTAATCATCCAGAGAAGTATAAATTAAAGGCAAAAAGTGATATCACTTCACTCATGCAGAATGATGGTATAAAGAAAATGAAAGACAAAAGCAGTGGTCAGGATGTGGAGAAAATGAAAATATGAACACTTACTATGGGAATATAAATTAATTCATCCTTTGTGGAAAAGATCATAGAGGTTTCTCAGAGTAATAAAAATAGAACTACCATTGATGCAGCAATCACACTACTGGGTATGTGTGCAAAAGAAAGAAATCTGTAGGTTGACAAGATATCTATACTGCCATACTCATTCCACCATGTACTCCAAGTGAGGACATGGAATAAGCCTAACTATACATTAGCAACTGAATATATGCATGGAATCTGGCATAAACACAATGCAGTATTGTTAGTACATAATAATTGAAGGAAATCCCGGCATTTATGGTAATATGGAAGAACTTGGAGGACATAAGAGTAAGTGACATAAGCCAGAGGTGGAACGAAAAACCCATCACAATCTCACTGCTATATCTCATCTACAAATATAAACTCAGAAGCAGAGAGTAGAATGGAGGTTGTGAGAGTAGAGTGGAGGGAGTGCAGAGATGCTGACCAGAGCAGGCAGAACAACTGAGAGGAGGTTCAAGTTGAAGAGACTGGCTGTATTTAATTTTGAGTATAGGCACCAAAAACAATATAGCTTTATGACTATATTTTATTTTTAAGTAATTTTAAATGATTTGCAAATACACACAAGTTTATCTATTGATGGGATACCATGTAATGCTTTAAGACATAAATAAATTAGGTAATTTTAAAAATTGTTATAATTTGAGGTGGGGATGTGCCTCAAGCAGTAACGTGCTCGCCTGGCATGCGCGGGGCAATGGGTTCGATCCGGCACCACATAAAAATAAAATAAAATAAAGGTGTTGTGTCCACTGAAAACTGAAAAATAAATATTTAAAATATGCTCTCTCTCTCTTTCTCTCTCTCTCTCTTTAAAAAATTGTTCTAATTAATTATACATGACAGTAGAAGGCACTTCAACTCATTGTACCCAAATGGGAATAATTTCAACCCCCCCCCCCCTTTTTTAATTTAAATGTGGAGTATAGTATTGGTATCTCTCTTCATTATGATATGTGAGAATTCTTTCTCACATGTAAATCTAACTCAGTATTCATCAATAAAATTTTCTTTTTCATCCTGGATCACCTAAAATTCCCCACTTCTCCTAACCAGCAATGTACTAAAAATGTTTGTGAGATCATCCTGTTAAAGATTTCACTTGTGATTGAGACCATGTGGTACCTGTTCTCTTCTTGGATTATTTTACTTAACATAATTATCTCCAAATCACTCTACAATGTAACAAATGGCAGGATTCCATTTTTTTTTTTTTTTTTTTTTTTTTTTTTTTTTTTTTTAGTGGCTGAATCAGAGTCCATTGTATGTATGTAATATATTTTGGTTACTTGACTGTCAGTTGATGGACACTTAGATGGTTTGTATTTCTTGGCTGTTGTGAATAGGACTAAAATAGATAAATGTGCATTCCCTTATATATTCTGGTCTAATTTCCTCTGAATATATATATTCAGTAAAGGAACTGTTAGATCCCATAGTAGTTCTATTTCTAATTTATTGAGGAAGTTCCATACACTTTTTTATAATGTCTGCACTAATTTACAATCTCACCAATAGTGTGCAAGTGTTCCCTTGTCTTCCCATCCTCACTGACAATTGCTATTTTTTGTCACTTCTCCTGAGGTGAGGTGATGTTTTACTTTGCATTTTTGCCATGATTGATAAGGTTGTGTATTTTCTCACATACTTGTTGATCATTTGTCTTCTTTTGCAAAAAATCTATTCATTTCAATTGTCCATTTTTAATTGGGACATTTGTAGTTTTTGCTATTGAGTTTTGGAAGTTTCTTACATATTCTTTTTATAGAGAAGTAGATAAATACAGAAAAATCACTAGACTCTGTTCTACACCGATTCATCACATATTGTCAATCAATTTTGTATTTTTATATATATTGTATCATGTATTTTTGATACTATTTAATGTTTCTTTGCTTGTTTTGTTTCTTTGCTTGTTTTTGTTCTGCTACCATGCATTATATTGATGACATTTCCTGATGTGACTTGTATGCAGGTAATTCATTCACTCTCATTTCTATGTAACATTCTGATATAAAACATATCTTAATGTCATTTATTTAATTTAAAACTAAAGGCAGCACAATATGGCACATGCAATTTTTGAAACTGAAAGTAAAAATCGATTAATGTAATACCTATTTTTTTTGTTATATGATTGAAGGGTAACCTGAGTGGCTGTGATAATGTCCAGGATTCCGAACCCTAAGATGAATACATGTGTGAGGTCTGGTTTCCATTCCCAGCTCTACACACACAGGGAAACATATGCACACATGCAAATAGCTCTTCGTTACAAAAATAATATGTGGATATGTGTCAATCTATGATGGTTACAGATGTTATTGCTCAGTACCCAATTCATATTAAGAAAGAAAATGTACTGTGCACTATATTCCATAGGGAGCCTGAAAAGTCTGTATTCTGGCTACAATGAGAGTTATCTAGGCAAAATGCAATAAAGCAAATAAGCAAATGCCTAAGAGCTGCTCTTAATTAGAAATTTAAATGTGTAGGTGGAAGAAGTCCCTGGGGTAGACAGAACTGTTGATATTTAAAGAGCACTTTTTAAAGAACAAATATCTTAAAAACAAATGGAACATCTATGATGATAAAAGTGGTCTCACTTTAAGCAATTGAAATATCAAAATCTTTAAGCCTTACAGTAAGGAAAAAAAATCAACCCAATCAAGAAAGGTAAATATGAACTTTTTATCCAGGTGAAATTTAATTAACAATATAAACTCAAAATTGATAGAACACAGTGGGAAAATGGATGTTTCATTAAAGCAGCTCATATATAAATCTTATTCCATTAAATATAACTTGCAATGAAATAATAATTATAAAACAATGATATAAAGTTATGTGAAGTCAGAAAACTGTACAAACTGTTGTATTTTAAGAATAGATAAAATATTATAGGAAAACTTCCTTTTAAGCTAACACATTTTTACAAATTATTTTCATATGTACCTATTCAGGCTAGATATAAAAATGGCAAATATTTAAAATATATGTTTTAAATTTTTTCTTTTAATTGTCAATAGACCTTTTTTTAATTTATTTATATGTGGTAAATCCAGTACCTCACAAATGCTAGCCAAACAGTCTACCACTTAGCCACAAACTCAGCCCTAGATTATATTTTAATAAATGACTGAAAGTAAAACAATCCATGAAACAAACTTATAATCATCAAGGAATACATAAAATAGTACTATAAAAATGTAAGATAATAATTTTTTAAATAAATTTTTTGAGAAATAAAATACTTATAGGGTCAATTTTTTTCTTTAAGTTTTACATTGTTAATTTACAGGAAGTATACACCCAGGGAGAAGTTTAGGTAGCTTGTAATAGTTGGATTAACTTGAATATTATTACATATTACTTTAATCTTTTGGTTGTTTTGGAGGAAACAGGATCTTGAATTTAAAATAGAAAAATAAGAGCATTAAGTTTTTTTTTTTGTTTGTTTTTAACTTTGGTTAATAAAAACATAAACAACTGCAAAAAAGAAAGGTAATAAAATCTTATTTGAGCATATTGAGGAAATTTGTGCTTTGTGCCTTGCTATCTCTGAGTAAAATAGTATTTATCTCTTTTATATACTACTTACTTCACAACAAAACATTGGGTTTGTATAACATAAAATTATATTTTATTTATCACTGAATGTTATTGGAATAGTAAAATTAGTATTTATATATTTCCATTCAGCATAAAAATACATAAAGTTTGGAATCTTGTTCTTTTTTTTTCTTCTTATGAGGGATACTTTTAATAGTGTGTCTTACTTTGAATCATTTTTGAATAAAATATTAAGCCATATACATGGTGAACAACCATTATTTTATGATCTGTACTGATCTGCAGTAGTAAATAGTCCAGTCTTTACCTCTCAGATCATTTATTGATAAAAAAGAAAAGTCATACAGAGAGATCAGGCCAAATTTCAACACACTGGGCTAAGGAATGAATTGTATTTTGGATAGTAGAACTGCAGATAGATATGAGAATATAAACAAAAGATATGAGAGAGAATTCTGGATATTTATCTTAAGATTTTGGGAATTTAATAACATTATAAGATTACATTAAGATCTTTCTCTAGTCTCACATTAAAAAGATCATACAAAGAAAAAACTATGTAGAGTATATTTTTATGTTATCTGAAGCATTAAATAAACTTAAAACAACATTAATAAGAATAAGTACCATTTATATAGAGTTGCATAGATACCATGCACTCTTAAAGCAGTTTTATATAGAGAGAGATCAGTAATCCTAAAACTGGGTAAAATTCTTAGCCTGTGTTACTTTTTTTATAATCCTATGGCAGCAGGAATAGAGCAATATCTGTGAATCTCAGCCAGCAAGAAGAGGAACTGTAGTTCAATTCTAGCCATTTTTGTAGGACTCTATTTCACTTCCAAGACTACCCTTATTCTGTGTTTTGGGGGCAAGGTCCAAAGCCACAGGTTTGGAGAAATGATAGGCAAGGTTGAGATTAATGAAGAGCAAGAACCAGAAGATACTTTGGATATAATATCTAAAATTGCATTCACTTTTAGAATTGAACATATACTAAATGTCCCCTGAGAATGAATGAGTACCTCTTAGATATTTTTTCAAAGAATCAAGTTCAACTTTCCATCATTGTGACCCAAATGAAGAGTAAGAATGGAATAAACTGCCTAAAAATAAGCAGGTAACTCTATGAAATAACACTTTTTGAGCAATGTATTATTAACCTGGGGGCTAATGACCTATTAGCCTAAAGCCCAATTTCTATAATCAACATAATTATATGTATAGAGACATAACTAGATGACAATCACTTTAAAATGGATCACTGATATTTTGCCAGTATTGTCTCATTTGATTCTGACAAATAAAGTACCTTAGAAATGTTAAATATCTTTTTTTTTATCACAGACAATAAATAGTACAGTTAGGATTCAAACCCAAGTTCAATAAAAAGCATAATAATCTCAACCATCAAACTTATGAACTTATGGGAAAATGAAGAAATTGTCTATTGTTATTTATCTCAATGTGTTAGTTTCTAAAAACATAAAAAACAGAAAAGTTTGTAGAGTTTTTTTGTTTTTTGTTTTTGGTTCTTTGGGACTTATTGTTTGTTTTGTCTTTGTTTATGAAACAGCAAAGACTGTGGTGGGGCACACTGCCCATGGAGTTTAACCTAGTGGGAGAATTTATTTTTTCACTTCCACCACACACATATAGACTGTCACATACCTCACAGGCCACCTTCGTTTCTCTTAGTACATTCTTAATTAATTCTATCTGGATCCATGTTCCCATATTAAGGAAAATCCTCTAATATGTCCCACTTCATATCCTATGGATGGATACATTTTTCCATTTGTCAACAAAATATTCTCCATTTTCCAACTTTCTATAATTATGAATTATGTAATAAAGGCATTTATGTTACAATTAAGTGATGGGAAGATATGGAGAGTTGAAATAGCCACAAAAATGTACTATTTCAAAAAGCTAGAAGGAAGGATCATGAAAATTTCACCAGCAAGAAATAATGTTTGGGGAAATAAATATGTAACATGATTTAAATATTATGTAATGTATTCACGTGTCAAAACATAATGTGGTGTCCCATTGATGTGTACCATTTTAATGCTTTTGATGGGAGTGACAGGGAGAGGAGGGGCTACAAGGGTATGAAAAAAGTAGAATGAATCAGATGTTATTATCCCATATGCATATATGACTGATTACACAACCAGTGTAAATCTACATCATGTACAACCAGAAAAATGAGAATATGCCATTTCTGTATGATGTCAAAATGCATACTACTGTCATGTATAAGTAATTAGAAGAAATAAAAATGTTTCTAAAATGAGGACTGAGGTCTTAGCACAATTAACCTGGGCTTGAGCCCAAACACCACTAAAAAAATACATTAATGAAATTTTCAAAAGTGTGGGAGAAGATAAACTATGAAATAGTGTTATTCAAAATGCTTCAGAAAGTTCAGAGATGCCCAAGAATAGGATTTTCAAATAGTTAAATTAATTAAACCTCATTAAATGTAATTAATTAAACTTGACATGCCCTGGCAGAGCTGTGGATTTATCTTCAGGAGTTGGCCAATGTACAGGTGCCTGTGAATAATTTGGATTATGCTGGACTTTGACAGGAGATACTATGGCATTATTCTGAAGAATCTTAGGGCAATGTGTGAGTGACCATGCATAGGATCTAATGTATACAAAGGTGGAATGTGTAAGGAATGTCATATTCTTACTGTGCAAACAATTGCAGTGGTCTTGAGCATTGATGTGGATGACCAGATTGACTTAGATAGCCCATACCCGTCCCTGAAGGTCTCTGAGAAGCACATAATCAGATTTTGCTTTCCACAGATGAAACACCAGGGAAAACCCCCAGAAGGAAACCTAACTGCATGGAAAGAATTTGTCCTTTTGGGGTTTGCTGAGGTGCCCCAGCTCCAGTGGTTTCTGTTTGGACTGTTCTTTGTCATCTACATGATCATCCTGCTGGGCAATGGAACTATTTTGGTAATAACAAAAGTAGAACCTGCTCTCCAGACCCCCATGTATTTTTTCCTTGGCAATTTTTCCTTTTTGGAGCTCTGCTATGTTTCAGTTACTCTCCCCAGAATGCTCGTCAATCTCGGGACCCAGAGAAGGACCATCTCTTTGATGGTCTGTGCTACACAAATGTGCTTCATTCTTGTACTGGGGGCCGCAGAATGCTTCCTTCTGGCAGTGATGGCCTATGACCGCTATGTGGCCATTTGTAACCCTCTGCAATATCCTCTGGTCATGAACCACAAGGTCTGTATCCAGCTGGTGGCTGCCTCCTGGATCAGTGGAATTCCTTTTCAGGTAGGTCAGACCTTCCAGGTTTTCTCCCTGCCATATTGTGCTTCCAATGTAATCAACCACTTCTTCTGTGACATCTCCCCAATACTTAAGCTGGCCTGTGGGGAAACCTTCACAAATGAGCGCATGGTCTATGTGGCTGCTCTGCTGTTTGTTTCGGCCCCGTTTCTGTTAATACTCATCTCCTATATAAAAATCATCTCAATGGTTCTCAAATTGCCATCAGCCACAAGCAGAGCCAAAGCCTTCTCCACCTGCTCATCTCATCTTACAGTGGTGGTGTTATTCTTTGGATCAGCTATTATTACATATTTAAGACCTGAGGCTAGTCATTCAGCAGAAACTGACAAATTGCTTTCTCTTTTCTATACTGTTGTGACTCCCATGTTCAACCCCATGATATACAGTCTGAGGAACAAGGATGTTATAATGGCATTGAGAAAATTATTAGGGAAATAATCTACTTGAATAAATGTAAGCTATATTTGCAGGACGTGTTATTTTCTGCATCTGTAATAAAATTTCAAGTGGTATGTGTATTTAGATTTGTGTCTTTTCTATCTCTTCAATAATAACTATTTCCAATTTAAATTTTAGTGTGATGTTGAGGAATTATTCTGTCTCAGTTAATATGAGTAAAACATGTGTCACCAAATAGCAAATCATGTCCTTGATAATTCTTTTTTTTTTTTATGTGTGTGCAGTGTCAAAATACCAGTGACAGAGCTCATGGTAATTTTATTGATAACATCACAGTCTCTGTTGTAACAAATATTGAAAATCATGTCATTCATATCCATATTTTTGTGGCAATCATTTTTCAAAACATGAAGAAAGTGGACATTAAATGAAGAACACAAAAACACACACACAGACACACAGATATTTGGACCTAGCCTGATTTTTAGAGAAATTACTTCCTAGAAAAAAAGCATGTAGCTTCATGAATAATGTTAGTGAATATTGTGCATGTTTAATTACTTTAAGAGTTATCATTCCTTTATGGTAATCATTTTGTATTATAAGTAATATAATAAAATATACACAAGTAATATGGAAAAATAGAAGAAGGAAGACTTCTTTGAATAACTAGTATTTTTCTATTGAATATGGACAAGTTGTTTTTTCAAAATAGAAATTTTCTTGGGGTGGTAGAATATATAGCAGAAGTCAGAAAGAGGATATTTTATAAAATCACATATCTGCTATCAAAGCACCAATACATCACAAATACTTTTCACTCTACACACTGAAAATGATGAAATAATATGTGACTAATGTTATATTGTAGCTAACTCAAAAATTTTTTCTCTTATGTTTCTTTTATTTCACTGATAGTTTGGAGTTTGTTAAGTAATTTGTGTTATTTATTTAATGCTTAAAGCAAATGGTAAATCTTTTCTCATTGGGGATAAGGAAAATTTAATTTTTTGTCTCATACATATTGATGCAAGTAAACTTATTATTGATACTGTATACAAAGGTAACATATTTCTGAAAAACTGTGACCTGTTAAAAGAATGTATGTCTAAACAAGAACATTGTAATGTTTGCACTTGTTCTTAAAAGCACTTGTCCTCAGGTAAATAATATGAGTTCTTATCACATTTACAAGGAGATACCTAACACAAAGTGGAGAGAAAATGTGGTACTACTCTCTGTCTACCAGCAGATATCTAGAATATGTGTTAACAACCCAAATGCCATACCCCAATAAGACTTATACCCCAGCTGAAATCAAAGAAAAGTGTAAATAAATCACTAATAACCTCAGATAAAGCCTCTATCAGAAGTTAATAACACCTACAATAAATGATTTGTAATAGATGAATGATGAAAGAAAGAAAAATATACTAAAAATAATTTCGGAAAAATAATTTTCAGGCAGAAATTGGACAAACCACAAGCTATTGCATTTAGAATGGGGTCCAACAGAAATTGAGGCGTCTTTTTTTCCGCACTGGACTTCCAGGGAAATATAGAGTAAAAATGTTGTTTGAGAGAAGAGAGTTTTGGAAGAAGTAATGTCTATCCTAGTAATAACAGAGTAGTGCTCGTTCCATGATGGAATGTGTCCAGTGTATATCATCCTGCCACTAGAGAGTTAGAAGACCAGTCTAGGATATGATGTCATACCTGGAATATAGGGTTAATCTCTGCTCCTGACAAATTGTATATTCATCAGCAGCTCTAATCAAACTGAAGATAATGATTGGAAGTTCATGCTGCTGAGTCCATGCATAGTCTCTCCCTGTGTCTGTGTGGTCACTTGGCTCAGCAACCCACTGGGCAATGCTAATGGTAACTAGGGACAGAGGTTGGGTGGTAACCACAGAATGGGTTTCCCTACCCATGTAATTATCCTAAACCTCCTCAGCTGAAGACAACCTTTGATAAATATTCATGTTGTTCACAAATATCTTCACTTTTCAGGGCTCATTTGGAGAAGTCTATATGTATTTTTCTAAAAATCTTGTACTGATTATTTCTCAATTTTGTTTCTTTCAAATCCCTCACTGTTCTCTCAAACCATTACCTTTAACCAATGGGTGGGTACACAAGCACACATCTGGTCATTATTCCTTCCATGCTAAATAAACAACCAGAAGTACTGGTCAGAGTTCTTCCACCTCACCAATCTCCTTGATGCATGTCCCAGAAAGTAGCTACAAGGTTACAGAGGTTAGCTTTAGGGTGATACCTGAATGTCACATAGAACCCAGGTAACATAGATCCATACTTTCTTTTGCTAAGTGAACTTCTATGAGGTCATTAATATGGAATTAGAGAGAAAATGATGTAAGAAGAGAAAAGACCTTGATAATTTGGACTTTTTTTTTTCATGTGAATTGCTTGTGCCATTAGGTCCTGTTGAAGTCCTATATACACCACTTCCGTATGATACTTGGGCCTTTTAAATAAAAGTTTAATTATCCTGCTATTTAGGTGGACTCTACAAATTATCTATTTCATCCTGAGAAAGGATGCCATTTTGTGGATTTTAAGGAATTATTTTTATCTAATTGGTATATTTATAAAGTTATTACGAGTGTTGTAATTAGCACTTCAATAATATCTATGAGTCCTAATGTGAAATTTCTTTTGTTTCTCTTTTTTACTATTTGTAATTTATCTCGTTTTATCTTCTTAATCATCTACTATATATACACATATATTATTAAACTTTATAAACACAATATGTAGTTTTGATTATCTTTCTTTTTTCTAAGTTTCCAATAATATATATATATATATATATATATATATATATATATATATATA
>NW_026000174.1:58616705-58634357 GCF_001458135.2 Marmota marmota marmota | reverse complement strand
AATATATATATATATATATATATATATATATATATATATATATATATAAAATATATTGAAGGAAGAACAGTAGAATAGAGGAAGCCAAATACAGAAAGGAGGAGGGGAGGGAAAGAGGAGGCACTGGGGACTAAAATGGACCAAAATGAATCCATGCAAGTAGGATAATGTCAGAATGAACCCAACTATTACTTATAACTGTAATGCAGTTATGAAACCATTAAAATTAATGATACAAAAACCTGGAAGTAAGAAGATAAATACAATATTAGTGAAACCCTCTAGTACTTGGCTTTTTGTGTAGTGATTTGTTTATTATTAATTCATTTACTTATTAAAAGTCTCCATAGATATTTTACTTTGTATTATAGCATGTCATTCTAGTAGTTGATTTGTCTAAGTTAATTGTTTCCTATAAAATTGTTCAGATTATTTTTATAGTAATTTTAATTTTTTTTCAGAATCTGTTGTAATATATACAAAATCACATTTTATAATTATTGTTTTAAAATTACTACTTTAAAATATTTAAAAGGGAAAATAGAAAAAGTATTTAAACACTATGTCTTACTGGTGTAATTACTGCCACAAAGCTTTCTTTGTTTTTTGTAATTTTGACTTGACATATGGTCTCACTCCCTTCGACTAAAAGACTTTATTTAATATTCCTCATAGTTCAGGGCTCATAAACAGCAACTTGCTGTTGTTCATATTAATTTTGTTTCTGTGTATAGCTCATATTTTCTTGTTTTCTACATCTCATAAATTCTGTTTAAAACTGGACAATTTGTCTGACATACTATAGCAACTCCAGATTCTGGTACATGTAGGAAGGGTTGTTGTCTTTTGTGTGTTTGTTTAGTGTCTTGCCTGGACTAATTTTGTGGGATGTGTTTTATTTATGTTGTGAAACTATTGATAAAACCTGATTGTTCTTATTATGATTATTATTATGATTAGTTATGTTCCAATGTCTGAATTCAAAAGTGTCTATCCCTCATTGGTCAGTATAGCTTAGTGATCAGCCAATGAGAGTGTCCTTAAATATGCTAGCCAAGAGGACTTCCAATATTTATTGATTGATGGATTTGTGGCTGGCTTGGAAAATGTATTAAAATTTCAGAATTTTGAAAGGGTTTACTGGATTTTACTCTCTGCTTTTACACAGTCACATTCATCTGGATGCCTATTGGGACAGTCTGGCAGGCGTTTGGCCTTGCATTCACACCCAGTCATTCAAATCTCTACAATAGTTAGGATTGCAACAGTACCCACTTTCATTTTCTCATTTCCAGAAACTTCTGTTAAATTGTTGGCTATTCTGTCCCAAAGTCTATGGTCACCATGGTGTAGCTATAATCTTGCCCCCTCCAATTGATGATTTAATAAGAACTGTGGAAATTATTCAAACAGGCTGATTGATGTTACACGAACCTTCCGCTGTATAAATCAGAAAGCAGCTAAATTATCTGGCATGTAGAGTACTAGTAGATCTTCTGTTCCATGTAATTGAAGGTGGTTAATAAGAAATGCCTGGTACAAACAAAGCAAATTTTCACTCTTCTTATTTAGGTTGCCTTCCTTTTCTTAAACATTTTATGCACACAAAAACCCTAAAACATAAAACTCTTATTTCAAGAAATCAAATTCAAAATGCATTATGGATTTAGTTGTAGAATTAAAAAAAAAAATAGAGTTGTTGGAAGAAAATATATGAGAAAATATGTATGATCATGTTTAGGCATATATCATACATGTTACTGAAATCACAAAGGACAAAATAAAATATTTTCAGAGTTTATATTTATTGGTTAGGAAAAGAACAAGGAGAGACTGAGGATATAAATAGAATAGCCATGAAGGTCATAGTTTGTTATATTAGACTCCTTCAATAGAAGGAAAATGCTTTCCTCAATTGGAAAGTTACCTGAGAAAGGATTTATCCCTAAGGCAGACACTATTTATTACTTCAGGAGTACTGTTTTTTTTGTTTTTTGTTTTTTTTACTGTTTTTTATCTTTCTTAATTTTGTTGTTGTTGTTAGTTTGCTTGTTTTGTTTTGTTTTATTTTTTTCTGAAAGTTGAATATATATTAGAAGAGGCTCACCAACTCTGTTACAAATAAAGGTAAATTCCCAAACTATAAAAATGACAGACTTCTTTATTGTTTTCTATTACCAAACAATAAAGGTAAGCATAATAATTAACCTAATTTTAAAATAGGTAAGCATGGACTACTTTTGACAAGTATAGAATTTATTTTTATATCTACTTTTTATCTTTATTAAAATTAACAATAAGAAATATTTAAAATTTAAAAGGAACCCTTTGTTGTTGGTTACTATTTCAATTACATTTGTACTCTTGTGACTTTTGCTATTATTAGGTAAACTGAGAGAAAAATGGAAAATCCTTTTCAATAAAAGGAAGCAGCATGAAAGATTTTTGTCATCATCATCATCTTCTTATGTGTTAATATTTGCTAAATAATTGTGTGATAAGCATGTATTTAACTATTTTACATCAACCATATCCAGACATCTTATCTTGTGCCAACCCAAGTATATATACTAAGTGAGCAAAATGTTGAATACACAGTATTAAAATGACTTTGCATTCTACTAATGTTAGAAAGGTTCCTGCTTGGTAATAGTCACAATCCATGATAAATATATCTAAGAAGACAGAGAGGGGCTCGGGTTGTGGCTCAGCGGTAGAGCGCTTGCCTCACACATGTGAGGCACTGACTTTGATCCTCAGCATCATCTAAAAATAAATAAATAAACAAAATAAAGGTATTGTGTCCATCTACAACTAAAAAGAAATTAAGAAAATAAACAAAATAAAATGACAGAGAGATGTTAGCATGACTTTTTTTTTAATCATTAGAGATTTCTGGCAGAAACCCATCCTTCTGATTGTTTACACTGGTATCTACTTTTATTTCTTATTTATAATTTGATCCCAACCACTTGCTCTTGATATAAGTATTATGTACAATAGAAGCTTTAATTCAACTCCACACTATTTACACCACAGAAGATCATTGTTTCAAAGGGAATAACGATTAAATAAACATGAACTATCTGAGCAAAACAAACAGCGACATCAGGCTGAATTATTAATAACTTTCTCTCTTAGAAGTATAAATAGAAGTTTCTAAAGTTTCCAAAAGTTGAAGAAATCATCAAGAATGTTATTTGAGGAAGCTTCTTATACAAAATTGTATTTAGAGTATAAGACAATAGGAATTGAATTATAAATTGAATCCAGAGGCACTGTACCACTGACCTTCATCTGCTCATCTTTATTCCTTTTAATTTTGAGATTCGGTCTTGATAAGTTGCTCAAGCTGGTCTCAAATTTTTCATCCTCCAGCCTAAGCTGGGTTAGTAGCAAGAATGATAATATTTTATTTTTTTTACATATAGTTATTCATGTAGAAGTACATTAAGTACTCATAAAATTATTGGTCCATTTACAAATGAAAATGTAATACTTTCCCACCTACGAAAAAGAAAAGAAGGGAAGGTAAAAATTCAGTATGTGTAGACGGAGCACCAGTTCTGTTCATACTGCCTTTTCTTGTTCACTATATTTTGGAAGCTTGGGTTGTAATTGGTTTTATAAATGTACACTCTTACTTGAACAGAGAGAAATAAGAGCTAAGGAGAGTAAAAAATAAAATGCGAAAAGCATGAAAAAAGAGTGAGCTGATGTAGCAAAGAGAAAGAATAGGATTGCAATTCCTAAAAGTTAGGGTCAGATAATCAAATGTGATCATACAAAACATGGCAGTCCACAGTGAAGTGATGATACAATCAATGTTTTTCATAATTGTCCATGTATTAAGATTTATTCTTAATTTAATAAAAGAATAAATGTTAAAAACATTTTATACTGGTACAGCAGGAAAACATACTTTGTGGTAGAATTCCATATCCTTATAATCATAATAAAGCCACTTCTTATCTGGTAGTTTGTGTTTCTCTTAGAATCTTAATTAACCTTTTTTAATTGTAATATCAAATTTTCATTTAGAGTAATTTTGTGATTATAGAAGTGTGAATTACCATTAGGACATCAATATTAGGAAGAATATTGTATATTTAACAAGAAATTCTTGTTTAACTTACCCATGTTCCATTATAGAAAGACCACAGGGTGACCAAGTCCAACATAGACTGTTTTTCTTTCTCCTTTTGCATCTGGTTTTGAAGCTGAAATCTTGACCACTATGCACATTTAACAGTTTTTGAATAAGGTTAGAGGTACACATCCTTTTCCCTTTAGTTTCTTTGTATTTAAATAGTTTATTACTAATATGTTAAGTGTTCAGCAAATAATGAAATAGTGCACTTCTTCTTCAAGACTGAATGGAGATATAATAATTCCTACACACAAACCACCAAAGACACAACACATTTATGTACACACAGAAATGCACAGAAACCCAGAAATTCAGGAATAATCTGTCCATTAGTCTTCAGCATTACTTCTTTTTCTTTTTCTTTTTTTAGACATGCTTGTAATTTATCAAAAAAAAAATCAGAAAATCTTAAACCTTGATTCAGATTTAGATTTTTTAAATGTTAAAAAAATTAAAGTAAATAAGTCTCATCACAGAAAGAAAAAAATATACTAGACTTCATGTAAAATAGTATACATAATATAAAAATAACCAATATTATATTATAGGTCAATAAATAAAAAATAATTTATTTATAAAATGAATAAAGCAAAGGAATAGTTGGAACAAATGAATACAGTAGAATAGAAGCCATTCCTCAGGACATGAAAGATCTAGGAAATCCCAAAGAGCAGCTTTGTGCTTATTGTCCTATGTATGCAGTAGATCTGCATTAAGAATAAAGAGATGCATATTCTAGCAAGAACTGGTAGACAAAGATGTTAATGAGTCTGCCTCTTGACTATTGAGCTTCTCTGGATAGGAAAACCATCTTAAATGTCCCTTCTACATCTTGAGAGCTTCAGTAACATTCTCAACATTAATTGGACAAAAAAATCTGAATAAGTGCTTGACTTCTGATTTCATAAACTTATATTTAAATGAATATAGACCTTTAAAAATTATAGAGTATTGCATTATATTCGGTAGAGTGATAAAAATTAATTTTTATAATGGACTCTACAGAATATCAAACCTAAAATGTGAAAAATCAATTTTTAAGATTAAATATATTCTTTAATATTATTAGCAATGTCTTAAATAATAATTTCTCATAAATTTAAGTGAATTTTCAATTGATACTTACACATAACACAATGTTGGAAGAGCAGAAAAATGTCAACTAAAAGACCACAATTATTGCTTCACTTAAACCTTGATTCAGATTTAGATTTTTTGAGTGTTTAAAGAAAATTAAAGTAAATATGTCTCATCACAGAAAGAGGAGAGACGTGTAACTACTCTCAGCAAAAATAAAGACTACAAATTTCTTATAGATATACTTAGGAGTTTTTTAAAAAGTATATATCTTTACCACAATTTCAGACCATATGGAAGTTGTATGCTTTTATCTTAAAGGTGACTGGTAAATTTGAAATCATGCCATATCTAGTGTACACATAAGGAAACAGAAGGAAAATGAAGTTAACTTTCTACTTCTGATGGAATCTTTCCCACAGACTAAGCATGAAGAGATAGAAGAAGAAGACAATGTCTCCACAGTGGTGCAGTTTGTCCTGCTGGGATTTTCTGAACTTCCAAATCTCCAAGGATTTCTATCTGGGGTGTTCTCCATCCTTTTTGTGGTTATCTCATTGGGAACAGCCTCATAGACATAATAACCAGTCTGGACCCTGCGTTGCACAAACACATGTTTTTTTTTTGTTTTGTTTTTTTCCCTTGCATATTTCGTTTCAGTCACTCTCCCGAGGATTCTGGTCAGAGCAGAATTTTCCTACTGGGCTGTGCTAAGCAAAAGTGTTTCTTCCTTATGTTCAGAGCAGCAAGAATGCTGTGATGTTGTATAACCACTATGTGGCCATCTGCAACCCTCTGCACTATCCAGTAGTAATGAACCCAAAGAAGTGTCATCAACTGGCTGCTGGCTCCTGGCTCAGGGAAATGCCAGTCCAGATAGGACAAATGTGCCAGATATTCTCTCTGCATTTCTGTCATTCTAACCAAAGCAACCACTTCTACTGGGACATATTCCCCATTATCAGGCTAGCCTGTAGGGACACCTGTGTGCATGAGGTGTCTGTCTATGTAGTGGCTATGCTATTTGTTGTAGTCTCTTTTATGTTGATACTTGACACTTACAGCAGAACTGTTTTCACCATTCTGAGGTTGCCAACAGCCCAAGGATGGGCTAAGGCATTCTGCCACTTGCTCCTCCCATTTGTTGGTTGTGGTTTTATTTTTTTGGATCAGCTTCCATTACCTACTTCAGACCCAAATCCATCTATTCTGCAGGAATTGACCAATTACACTCTCTTTTCTACATTACAGTGATTCCAACGTTTAATCCCATGATATATAGTCTAAAGAATAAGGATGTAATTGCTGCACTGAAAATATTCATGATTAAAATGATAGTATCACAGATTTATGTATAAATGTTTGAATTGCTGGTCACACAGTTGGCGAAAATACATTTATGTTTTTCATACTTCATATCTAAAGAAAATTATTTTCTCTTCAATAAAGTTGCAATGTACATCAGAAATCTCTACTAAAATTAAAGAGCAGAATCCAATGTTATGACTTGCAACTTATATAAACTGGCAGGTCATTTACCTAAATAATTTCTTATGTATTCATAGCTATCGTTGTTGGTTTTCTCCTTTGATTCTTAATTTATAGACTTGCCAATTGTAGATGAATATTAAATGTTGTTAAGTTTGTGATTAAATGAGTAATGAATAAAAGATACTGCCATTTCCTACCTCAGACTCTGGGCAAACTATGGAGATTTTACATCATCACTAAGCACGGATAGCTCATTTATTTAACTCACTGTGTGTCAGTGTGGAATTACTCCACAGACAATACCAAAAGGAAAAAAAAAAGTAATGAACATTTAATCTCTTTCTCAACACTCTCTGAGAACATGATAAAATATAACACTCTTATCTGGTAAGTTATTCATTCTGTTTAACATCTAAAGTTATTGATTAATATGAATACATTAGTATTTAGTCCTAGGTAACCTAACCAACTTTGCCTGGAATGCAGTATCATATGTTGTGTCAGTTAATAATTTTATCAGAGATCTGATCAAATAAAGATCATATAAACAGGTCATCCCATTTTACTGGAACATTATTATTTGAAAACTTGAATTCATGGGTTTTGTGAATACACTAATTATATAATAAATGGAATTTTGCACGTGTGTGCCAGATTACAAACTTTTAGATTAGGATATTATCCAGGTAACCCAATAGATGACATGAACCCTAAAAATGCAGAAGAGGAAGAGTATGTCATTTATATGTAATGACAAAAAATGAAGGGAAAAGGAAGCATAAGAAGGACTCAGTTTGCTTTTTTTGCCTTTCCATGAATGGGCCATATGCCAAAGTGGTGACTGTGAGAAGCCACTAAGGACATTAGGCTGATATTCATTAATAAAACAGGTATTACATTTCAATATATACAAAGAACAGAGTTCTTCCAATAATATAATTTATCAAGTAAATGGATTCCCCAGGGTATCCTCCTGAAAACAGGCAGTAAGACCACTGGAGCTATAGAATAGCTTAATTTCAGCTCAGAACTATATGAACAGAGTGAATAAACAGCTTTCAGACTGGGAAAGATATTTTCAAATCAGAAGGGGTTACTATCCAAAGCATACAAAGAACCGAAATAGCTCAATACAATGAAAACCAAGAATCTAAATTAAAAAATGGGAGAAAAATGAGTATTCCTTACTTAAGGCATAAAAGTGGCCACAGTAAGGCAAGTATTCAACATTACTAATCATCAGAGAAGTATAAATTAAAGGCAAAAAGTGATATCACTTCACTCATGCAGAATGATGGTATAAAGAAAATGAAAGACAAAAGCGGTGGCCAGGATGTGGAGAAAATGAAAATATGAACACTTACTATGGGAATATAAATTAATTCATCCTTTGTGGAAAAGATCATAGAGGTTTCTCAGAGTAATAAAAATAGGACTACCATATGATGCAGCAATCACACTACTGGGTATGTGTGCAGCAGAGAGAAATCTGTAGGTTGACAAGATATCTGTACTGCCATACTCATTCCACCATGTACTCCAAGTGAGGACATGGAATAAGCCTAACTATACATTAGCAACTGAATATATGCATGGAATCTGGCATAAACACAATGCAGTATTGTTAGTACATAATAATTGAAGGAAATCCCGGCATTTATGGTAATATGGAAGAACTTGGAGGACATAAGAGTAAGTGACATAAGCCAGAGTTGGAACGAAAAACCCATCACAATCTCACTGCTATATCTCATCTACAAATATGAACTCAGAAGCAGAGAGTAGAATGGAGGTTGTGAGAGTAGAGTGGAGGGAGTGTAGAGATGCTGATCAGGGCAGGCAGAATAACTGAGAGGAGGTACAAGTTGAAGAGACTGGCTGTATTTAATTTTGAGTATAGTCACCAAAAACAATATAGCTTTATGAACATATTATATTTTTAAGTAATTTTAGATGATATGTAAATACACAAAATTTTGTCTATTGGTGGAGTACCATTTAATGCTTTGAGACATAAATAAATTAGGTAATTTTAAACATTGTTATAATTTGGGCTGGGGATGTGGCTCAAGCAGTAACGTGCTCGCCTGGCATGCACGGGGCAATGGATTCGATCCTCCACACCACATAAAAATAAAATAAAATAAAGGTGTTGTGTCCACTGAAAACTGAAAAATAAATATTTAAAAAAATTGCTCTCTCTCTCTTTCTCTTTAAAAAATTGTTCTAATTAGTTATACATGACAGCAGAAGGCACTTCAACTCATTGTACACAAATGAAGTATAACTTCTCATTTCTCTTTTTTTGGATGCAGAGTCACACTGTTCGTCCAATTTTTACATCATGATAAATCTATCTATCTCCAAAAGTTTTTATTATTTCTCTCTGGGAATAATTTCAAAATCCCTTTTTTATTGAAATGTGGAGTATAGTATTGGTATCTCTCTTCATTATGATATGTGAGAATTCTTTCTCACATGTAAATCTAACTCAGTATTCATTAATAAAATTTTCTCCTTCATCCAGGATCCCCTAAAATTCCCCACTTCTCCTAACCAGCAATGTACTAAAAATGTTTGTGAGATCATCCTTTTAAAGATTTCACTTGTGATTGAGACCATGTGGTACCTGTTCTCTTCTTGGATTATTTTACTTAACATAATTATCTCCAAATCACTCTACAATGTGACAAATGGCAGGATTCCATTTTTTTTTTTTTTAGTGGCTGAATCAGAGTCCATTGTATGTATGTAATATATTTTGATTACTTGACTGTCAGTTGATGGACACTTAGATGGTTTGTATTTCTTGGCTGTTGTGAATAGGACTAAAATAGATAAATGTGCATTCCCTTCAATATTCTGGTTTCATTTCCTCTGAATATATATATTCAGTAAAGGAACTGTTAGATCCCATAGTAGTTTTATTTCTAATTTATTGAGGAAGTTCCATACACTTTTTTATAATGTCTGCACTAATTTCCAATCTCACCAATAGTGTGCAAGTGCTCCCTTCTCTTCCCATCCTCACTGACAATTGCTATCTTTTGTCACTTCTTCTGAGGTGAAGTGATATTTTACTTTGCATTTTTGCCATGATTGATAAGGTTGTGTATTTTCTCACATACTTGTTGATCATTTGTCTTCTTTTGCAAAACATCTATTCATTTCTATTGCCCATTTTTAATTGGGACATTCGTAGTTTTTGCTATTGAGTTTCGGAAGTTTCTTACATATTCTTTTTATAGAGAAGTAGGTAAATAGAGAAAAATTACTAGACTCTGGTCTATGCCAATTCATCATATATTGTCAATCAATTTTGTATTTTTTATATATATTGTATC
Organism: Marmota marmota marmota; assembly: GCF_001458135.2. Classification (NCBI taxonomy): domain Eukaryota; kingdom Metazoa; phylum Chordata; class Mammalia; order Rodentia; family Sciuridae; genus Marmota; species Marmota marmota. The sequence goes on along the minus strand of NW_026000174.1, from coordinate 58,624,295 downwards.
ATGTAGTTTTGATACTGTTTCATGTTTCTTTGCTTGTTTTTGTTCTGTTACTGTACATTATATTGATGACATTTCCTGATGTGACTGATATGCAGGTAATTCATTCACTCTCATTTCTATGTAACATTCTGATATAAAACATATCTTAATGTCATTTATTTAATTTAAAACTAAAGGCAGCACAATATGGCACATGCAATTTTTGAAACTGAAAGTAAAAATCAATTAATGTAATACCTATTTTTTTGTTTATATGATTGAAGGGTAACCTGAGTGGCTGTGATAAAGTCCAGGATTCCGAACCCTAAGATGAATGCATGTGTGAGGTCTGATTTCAATTCCCAGCTCTACACACACAGGGAAACATATGCACACATGCAAATAGCTCTTCGTTACAAAAATAATATGTGGATATGTGTCAATCTATGATGGTTACAGATGTTATTGCTCAGTACCCAATTCATATTAAGAAAGAAAATGTACTGTGCACTCTTTTCCATAGGGAGCCTGAAAAGACTGTATTCTGGCTACAGTGAAAGTTATCTGGGCAAAATGCAATAAAGCAAATAAGCAAATGCCTAAGAGCTGCTCTTAATTAGAAATTTAAATGTGTAGGTGGAAGAAGTCCCTGGGGTAGACAGAACTGTTGATATTTAAAAAGCACTTTTCAAAGAACAAATATCTTAAAAACAGATGGAACATCTATGATGATATAAGTGGTCTCACATTAAGCAATTGAAATATCAAAATCTTTAAGCCTTACAATAAGGAAAAAAATCAACCCAATCAAGAAAGGTAAATATGAACTTTTTATCCTGGTGCAATTTAATTAATAATACAAACTCAAAATTGATAGTCAGAACATAGTGGGAAACTGGACGTTTCATTAAAGCGGCTCATATATAACTCTTATTCTATTAAATATAAGTTGCAATGAAATGATAATTATAAAATAATGATATGAAGTTATGAGAAGGCAGAAAACTGTACGAACTGTTGTATTTTAAGAAAAGAAAGTATTATAGGAAAACTTTCTTTTAAGCTAACACATTGTTACAAATTATTTTCATATGTACTTATTCAGGCTAGATTTAAAAATGGCAAATATTTAAAATATATGTTTTAAATTTTTTCTTTTAATTATCGATAGACCTTTATTTTATTTATTTATATGTGGTAAATCCAGTGCCTCACAAATGCTAGCCTGCTTAAGCAGTCTACCACTTATCCACAAACCCAGCCCTAGATTATATTTTAATAGATGACTGAAAGTAAAACAATCCATGAAATAAACTTATAATCATCAAAGAATACATGAAATGGTACTATAGAAATGTAAGATAATATTTTCTAAATAAAATTGTGAGAAATAAAACACTTATAGGATCAATTTTTTTCTTTAAGTTTTAAATTGTTAATTTACAGGAAGTATATACCCAGGGAGAAGCTTAGGTAGCTTGTAATAGTTGGATGAACTTGAATATTATTACATATTACTTTAATCTTTTGGTTGTTTTGGAGGAAACAGGATCTTGAATTTAAAATAGAAAAATAAGAGCATTTTTTTAACTTTGGTTAATAAAAACATAAACAACTGCATAAAAGAAGGGTAATCAAATCTTATTTGAGCATATTGAGGAAATTTGTGCTTTGTACCTTGCTACCTCTGAATAAAATAGTATTTATCTCTTTTATATACTAATTATTTCACAAAAATATTGAATTTGTATAACATAAAATTATATTTTATTTATCACTGAAAGTTATTGGAATAGTAAAATTAGTTTTTAAATATTGCCATTCACCATAAAAATACATAAAGTTTGGAATCTTGTTCTTTTTTTTTTCTTCTTATGAGGGATACTTTTAATAGTGTGTCTTACTTTGAATCATTTTTGAATAAAATATTAAGCCATATACATGGTGAACAACCATTATTTTATGATCTGTACTGATCTGCAGTAGTAAATAGTCGAGTCTTTACCTCCCAGATCATTTATTGATAATAAAATAAAAGTCATACAGTGAGATCAGGTCAAATTTCAACACACTGGGCTGAGGAAGTATTTGTATTTTGGATAGTAGAACCACAGATAGATATGAGAATATAAACAAAAATATGACACAGAACTCTGGATATTTATCTTAAGATTTTGGGAATTTAATAACATTATAAGATTGCGTTAAGATCTTTCTCTAGTCTCACATTAAAAAGATCATACAAAGAATAAACTATTTAGAGTATATTTTTATGTTATCTGAAACATTAAATAAATTTAAAACAATATAAATAAGTACCATTTATATAGACTTGCATAGATGCCATGCACCCTTAAAGCAGTTTTACATAAATAGAGATCAGTAATCCTAAAACTGGGTAAAATTATTGGCCTGTGTTACGTTTTTTTTTTTTTTTTTTAATCCTATGGCAGCAGGAGTAGAGCAATTTGTGTGAATCTCAGCCAGCAAGAAGAGGAGCTGTAGTTCAATTCTTACCATCTTTGTAGGACTCTATCTCACTTCCATGACTACCCTTATTCTGTGTTTGGGGGGCAAGGTCCAAAGCCACAGGTTTGGAGAAATGATAGGCAAGGCTGAGATTAATGAAGAGCAAGAACCAGAAGATACTTTGGATATAATATCTAAAATTGCATTCACCTTTAAAATTGTACATGTACTAAATGTCCCCTGAGAATGAATGAGTACCTCTTAAATATTTTTTCAAAGAGTCAAGTTCAACTTTCCATCATTGTGACCCAAATGAAGAGTAAGAATGGAATAAACTGCCTAAAAAGTAAGCAGATAACTCTATGAAATAAAATTTTTTGAGCAATGTATTATTAACCTGGGGGCTAATGACCTGTTAGCCTAAAGCCCAATTTCTATAATCGACATAATTATATGTATAGAAACATAACTAGATGACAATCACTTTAAAATGGATCACTGATATTTTGCCAGTATTGTCTCAGTAAATTCTGACAAATAAGGTACCTTAGAAATGTTAAATGTCTTTTTCTTATATCAGAGACAATAAATAGTAGAGTTAGGATTCAAACCCAAGTTCAATAAAAAACAATAATTCAACAATCAAACTTATGGGAAAATGAAGAAATTGTCTATTGTTATTTATCTCAATGTTAGTTTCTAAAAACATATAAAATAGAAAAGTTTGTAGAGTTTTTCAATTCTTTAGGGCTTATTGTTTGTTTTGTCTTTGTTTATGGAACAGCAAAGACTGTGGTGGGGCACACTGCACATGGAGTTTAACCTAGTGGCAGAATTTTTTTTTCACTTCCACCACATACATACACACTGTCACATACCTCACAGGCCACCTTCGTTTCCCTCAGTACATTCTTAATTAATTCTGTCTGGATCCATGTTCCCATACTAAGGAAAATCCTCTAATATGTCCCACTTCATATCCTATGGATGGATACATTTTTCCATTTGTCAACAAAATATTCTCCATTTTCCAACTTTCTATAATTATGAATTATGTAATAAAGGCATTTATGTTAAAATTAAGTGATGGGAAGATATGAAGAGTCGAAATAGCCACAAAAAATGTACTCTCTATTTCAAAAAGCTAGAAGAAAAGATAATGAAAATTTCACCAGCAGGAAATAACGTTTGGGGAAATAAATATGTACCATGATTTAAATATTATGCAATGTATTCAAGTGTCAAAACATAATGTGGTGTCCCATTGATATGTACCATTTTAATGCTTTTGAGGGGAGTGACAGGGATGGGAGGGGCTATAAGGGTAGGAAGAAAGTAGAATGAATCACATGTTATTATCCCATGTGCATATATGACTGATTATACAACCAGTGTAACTCTACATCATGTACAAACAGAAAAATGGGTTATGCCATTTATGGATGATGTCAAAATGCATACTACTGTCATGTATAAGTAATTAGAAGGAATAAAAATGTTTCTAAAATGAGGGTTGGTGGCTTAGCACAATTAACCTGGGCTTCAGCCCAAACACCACTAAAAAAATACATTAATGAAATTTTCAAAAGTGTGGGAGAAGATAAACTATGAAATAGTGTTATTCAAAATGCTTCAGAAAGTTCAGAGATGCCCAAGAATAGGATTTTCAAATAGTTAAATTAATTAAACCTCATTAAATGTAATTAATTAAACCTGACATTCCATGGCAGAGCTGTGGATTTATCTTCAGGAGTTGGCCAATGTACAGGTGCCTGTGAATAATTTGGATTATGCTGGACTTTGACAGGAGATACTATGGCATTATTCTGAAGAATCTTAGGGCAATGTGTGAGTGACCATGCATAGGATCTAATGTATACAAAGGTGGAATGTGTAAGGAATGTCATATTCTTACTGTGCAAACAATTGCAGTGGTCTTGAGCATTGATGTGGATGACCAGATTCACTTAGATAGCCCATACCCGTCCCTGAAGGTCTCTGAGAAGTACATAATCAGATTTTGCTTTCCACAGATGAAACACCAGGGAAAACACCCAGGAGGAAACCTAACTGCATGGATGGAATTTGTCCTTTTGGGGTTTGCTGAGGTGCCCCAGCTCCAGTGGTTTCTGTTTGGACTGTTCTTTGTCATCTACATGATCATCCTGCTGGGCAATGGAAGTATTTTGGTAATAACAAAAGTGGAACCTGCTCTCCAGACCCCCATGTATTTTTTCCTTGGCAATTTTTCCTTTTTGGAGCTCTGCTATGTTTCAGTTACTCTCCCCAGAATGCTCGTCAATCTCGGGACCCAGAGAAGGACCATCTCTTTGATTGTCTGTGCTACACAAATGTGCTTCATTCTTGTACTGGGGGCCGCAGAATGCTTCCTTCTGGCAGTGATGGCCTATGACCGCTATGTGGCCATTTGTAACCCTCTGCAGTATCCTCTGGTCATGAACCACAAGGTCTGTATCCAGCTGGTGGTTGCCTCCTGGATCAGTGGAATTTCTGTGCAGGTAGGGCTGACCTTCCAGATTTTCTCTCTATCATTTTGTGCTTCCAATGTAATCAACCACTTCTTTTGTGACATCTCCCCAATACTTAAGCTGGCCTGTGGGGAAACCTTCACAAATGAGCTCATGGTCTATGTGGCTGCTCTGCTGTTTGTCTTGGCCCCGTTTCTGTTAATACTCATCTCCTATATCAAAATCATCTCCACAGTCCTTAAATTGCCATCAGCCACAAGCTGAGCCAAAGCCTTCTCCACCTGCTCATCTCATCTTACAGTGGTGGTGTTATTCTTTGGATCAGCTATTATTACATATTTAAGACCTGAGGCTAGTCATTCAGCAGCAACTGACAAAGTGCTTTCTCTTTTCTATACTGTTGTGACTCCCATGTTCAACCCCATGATATATAGCCTGAGGAACAAGGATGTTATAATGGCATTGAGAAAACTATTAGGAAAATAATTGAATCAATGCAATTTGTATTTGTATGATTTATTTTGTTTTCCTGTATCCAGTGGTATGTTTCTTTAGCTCTGCGACTTATGTTTCTCTTGAATAACTATTTTCAAATTAAATTTTATTTCTGATGTTGACAGTTGCTTCTGTTTTAAGCTCTATACGTGATATATGTGCCACAAAATTCCAAATCATTTTATTGATATTTATATTTGTGTGTGTGCAACACTTACTAGCTGCACACTATTGACAGCAATAATTTTAATTGAATTTGTAATATTACAGTCTCTGTTGTATCACTTATTATGCCATTGACATCCATAGATTTGTGACAGGCCATTTTTAAAAAAAAGGTAGAAAATGGACATTAACTGAAGAACACAAGCACTGACACACACACATACACATGTATTTTGACCTAAATAATGACTATTCAGAGAAAACTTTAGAGAAAAAATGTGTAGTTTCATAAATGTTGTTGGGGAATATTATGCCTGGCTTATTTACCTTTAAAAGTTAATATTCTTATATGGTTATTGTATCATAGTATAATAAATATTATTAAAATGTACACAAGTAAAATGGAGAACTGGAAAAAAAATTTTGTGAATAACTGACAAGTTTTTTATTGAATATCAACAAGTTTTTTTCAAAGTAAAAATTTTCTTGGGGAGATAAAAGGTATAGTAGAATTAGGGAAGAGGATATATTTTCTAAAATCATGTATTTGAATTCACTCACAAATATATCATACATACTTTTACACTGTAGTCACTGAAAATGATGAATTAAAATGTAATTGATATTCAATGTAGCTATCTCAGAATAATTTTTTTATTTTTTAATTGATTTTTTAAAATAAATGACAATGGAATGCATTACATTGAGTTTATTGCCTTGGTTATTTATGTAAAAAAAATAAAAGCAAGTGGTAAATTATATGCATTGTGAATAAGAAAAATCTAAACAGTTTCTTGTGCTATTATCTCATTTCTATTGATATAGTTAAACATTATTATTATTATATACAAAGATAAGATTTCTGAGAAATCTGATCTGTCACCAGATTTATGATTAAATAAGAATTTTGTAATGTTTGTAACTGCTCTGAAGAACACTTGTCTTTAGTGAATAATGTCTGTCTTTATCACATTTACATGGAGATACCTAATACAAAGTAGAGACAAAATGTGGTACTACTTGCTGACTAGTAGAAGATATCAGAATATGTGTTAACAAGTCAAATGACATGCCCCAAAAATCTACCCTAGCTGAGATCAAAGAAAAGCATGAATAAATCACCAATAATTTTACATAAAGCCTCAATCAGAAGTTATTAAATCAAACATAAATATGGGTAATAGAAAAAATGGCAAAAGAAAGAAAAATATAGTAAGTCTAATTCCAGGAAAATAATTTACAGGCAGAAATTGGAAAATCACAAGCTATTGCATTTAAAGTGATTTGAGATAGAAATGGAGTCCCTTTTTTTCCCTCACTCTCCCTCCTGTGAAATATAGAAAAAAAAAATATTGTTTGAGAGAAGACAGTTTTGGAAGAAACAATCTCTATCTTAGTAAGAACACAGTGCTTCTCTTTTTGTGATGGAACAGGTCCAGTGTAATTAGTCTGCCACTAGAGAGTTGGAGGGCATCCCAGAAAATGATGGCATACCAGGAATTTCAAATTAATCACTTCTCCTGACAGATTAGATATTCATCAGTGACTCTAATCAGATTGATGATGTTAACTGGAAGTGCAGGCTGCTGTGTCTGTGCATAGCCTCTGCCTATGTCTGAGTGGTTTCTTGGCACAGCAGCCCATTAGATAATGCTAGTGATAACTGGGGAAAGAGGCTGAGAAGAAACCACAGAATATGTTTCCTTACCCATTTGATTACACAAAACTTCCTCAGTTGAGGTCAACCTTTGATAAACATTCACATTGATCACAAATATCTTTACTTTTTTGGGTTTTGGAGAAGTCTATTTTTTTTTTAATTTTTTATTGTTGGTTGTTCAAAACATTACATAGTTCTTGATATATCATATTTCACACTTTGATTCAAGTGGGTTATGAACTCCCATTTTTACCCCATATACAGATTGCAGAATCACATCAGTTACACATCCATTGATTTACATATTGCCATACTAGTGTCTGTTGTGTTCTG
>NW_026000174.1:58548704-58614917 GCF_001458135.2 Marmota marmota marmota | reverse complement strand
GATTTGCATTTCTCTGACTGCTAGAGATGGTGAGCATTTTTTCATGTACTTGTTGATTGATTGTATGTCCTCCTCTGAGAAGTGTCTGTTCAGGTCCTTGGCCCATTTGTTGATTGGGTTGTTGGTTATCTTATTGTCTAATTTTCTGAGTTCTTTGTATACTCTGGATATTAGGGAGCCTACATCCTGGGAACAAATCTTTACTCCTCACACTTCAGATAGAGCCCTAATATCTGGAGAAGTCTATTTATGTATCTTTTCTGAAGACCTCTTAATGATAAAATTTTTAAATTTTACTTCTTCCAAATTCTTCATTGATCCCTCAAACCATTAACTTTAACCAATGGATAGGTACCCAATAAGACATCTGGCCATTTTCCTTCAGAACTAAATGAACAACCAGAAATTCTGCTCAGAGTTCTTCCCCCTGGGGACATATCTCTGCACCAGTATCTTTCAGAGATGTCCCAGGAAGTGGCAACACTGTTGCATAGGTCAGTTTTGGGATGGCTTCAGAATGTCACACAGAAACAGGTAAACTAGGCCTATTTTTTATTTTGTTAAGTCAGCTTTCATGAGGTCATTAATATAGAATCAGGGAGAAAAAAATGTAGAAGGAGAAAGGACCCTGAGAATTTGGACTTTTTTCTCAAGTAATTACTTGTGTCAACTGGACCTGTTGAAGTCATTATACACCACTTCCATATGATATTTAGTGACCAGTCTTTTAGATTAAAAAAATAATGTTCAATTTTTTCTGCTAGTTAGGTATACTATACAAATTATCTATTTCATCTTGAGAAATGATAATATTTTGGGATTTTAAAGAATTATTTTTATCTAATTGGCATACTTTTAGTTTGAAAGTTATTAGGAATATTTTTATTAGTACTTCAATAATGTCTATGAGTTTCGATGTAAAATTTCCTTCAGATCCTCATATCTACATTTGTGATTTGTCTCGTTTTAACTTTATCAATCATAATATACATTCATATATATTACTGTACATCATAAAAGCCATACTTATAATTTTTTTGTTTTGATTATCTTTCTTTCTGTAAGTTTCCACATGTATGTATGTTAAAAAATATGTAGAATAAAGAACAATAGATTAGAGGAAGCCTAATACATAAAGGAGGAGGTGAAAGAAAGAGGAGTCACTAGGAACTCAAATGGATGGAATTAAATTGATGCTAGTATGAGTGTATCAAAATAAACCAACTATTATGTATTACTATAATTCAGTAATAAAAGCATTAAAATTGGTGAAATACAAAAGTGAATGTGAGAAGAAAAATACAATCATTAGTGAAGCCCTCTTGTATTTGTCTTTTTATGTGTAGAGATTTATTGATTTTTAATTCAATTGCTCATTAGAAGTTTATGTAAATATTTGATTTCATATTATTGCCCATCATTTTGGAAATGATGTCATTCTAGAAGTTGATTTGTCTGACTAATTGTTTTCTATAAAATTGTTCATATTATCTTTTACAGTAATTTTAATACTTTCAAAATCAGTTCTAATATATACAAAATCATAGGTTTAGATTGTTGTTTTAAAAACTACTTAAAGTATTTTAAGAGGAAATAAAAAATATGCAAATGCCATGCTTTATAATCACTGGTATAATTAGCTTCACAAAGGCTCTCACTTTTTTTTTATAATTTTGACTTGATCTATGATATCACTTCCTGTCAACTCAAAGACTTTATTTCATATTCCTCATAGCACAGGACTCCTAGCAGCAACCTGCTATTTTCAATGTTATTGATTTTGTTTCTTTGTACAAGTCATACTTTCTTGTTTCATTACATATCTTATAAAGTCTGGCTAACACTGAAAAATTGATTTAACATATTTCAGCAACTCCAGACTTTAGTACCATTTAGAAAGGGGTGTTGTTGTTATTTGTTTGTTTGTTTAGTCTCTTGCCTGGGCTAATTTCGTGAAAGCAACTTATGTTGTGAAACTATTGATAAAATCTGGTTGTTATTGTTTTTGTTGTTGTTATTATTTCAGTGCCTTAATTCCTAAGTATTTCTCATTGGTCAGTATAGCTTAGTGACCAGCCAATGATATTTATTGTATATTTTAATAGCCCTGCCAAGAAGACTTCCAACAACATTTATTTATAAATGAACTTGTGGCTGGCTTGGAAACTTGGAAAATGTATTAAAATTTCAGAAACTTTGCAAGTTTTTGATGGATTATACTCCCTGCATTTACATGGTCACATTCACTGGGGTCCCTCTTGGGACAGCCATGAGTGTATATGTTGCCTTGCACTTGCACCCAGTCATTCAAATCACTATGATAATTAGGATTTCAATAGTACCCATTTTATTTTCTCATTCTCCAGAAACTCCTGTTAAATTGTTGGCTAATCTGTACCGAAGTCTATGCACACCCCAGCAGAGCTATAATTTTGGCCCAACCCCGACAATGACTTGCTACTTAAGTTGACAGCATTTGTAATAATTCTGGAAATTTCTTTCCAATATGCTGCTTGAAATCACAGGAACCTCCCTCTGAAAAGATTTGAGAGCTGCTAACCTGTCTGGCATACAGTGTCCAGGTAGATCTTCCGTTCCATGTAACTGAAAGTGGCAATGGAAACTGTCTCATACAAAACACAGTGAATTTTTACTATTCTTATTTAGTTTGGTTTAATTTTCATAAGCATTTTATTATTGAAACTTAGTTGTTTGAGAAGGATGCAAAGAATTTTCTTGAAAAAATTGAACTTCTATGCAGAAAACCCTAAAACTAAAATTCTTGTCTTAAGAAATTATTGACTCCTTATTATTTACTTAGCTATATAGAATGTTAAAAATTCTTAGTGGTTGGAAGAAAATGTTTCAGAAAATATGCATGACCCTGTATAGGCATATATCAATGTTTCCAAAAGCACAAACCTTAAAGGAAAACCTTTATAAATCATACTTCATTGATATTAAATATTTTGTTCAGTGTCAACATTGTCACGAAAATAAAAATATAGGCTACAGACTCAGGAAAATATTGGCAAAGCACACATCTCTCAAAGGAAATATACATAAAATACATGAAGATCTGTGTAACTGAACAGTGTGAGAAAGACATGGCCTAATTAAACAATGTACAAGAGTCAAGTGAAATTTAAGACAAAAATTAATAATGCATTTTAAAAATTCTGATTTGTTATATATGACAGCAGAATTCATTACAATTTATATCATACATATAGAGGGCAATTTTGCATATGTCTGGTTGTACACAAAGAGAGTCACACCATTTGTGTCTTCATACATGTACTTAGAGTAATGATGTCCATCTCATTCTACTGTCTTTTCTACCCCCCATGTTCCTTCCCTTCACCTCACTCTCCTTTGCTCTATCTAGACTTCCACTAATCCTCACATGCTCCCACCCCAAACCCATTATGAATCAACATCCTTATATCAGAGAAAACATTTGGCATTTGCTTTTGTGGGACTGGCTAAATTCACTTAGCATTATATTCTCCAATTCCATCCATTTATCTACAAGTGCCATGATTTTTTTCTATCTTAATGCTGAATAATATTCCATTTTGTATATATACCACATTTTCTTTATCCATTTATCTACTGAAGGGCATCTTGGATGCTTCCACAGTTTAGCTATTGTGAATTGGGCTGCTATAAACATTGATGTGGCTGTGTCCCTGTAGTATGCTGTTTTTAAGTCCTTTGGGTATAGACCAAGGAGTGGGATAGCTGGGTCAAATGGTGGCTTCATTCCCAGTTTTCCAAGGAATCTCCATACTGTTTTCCATATTGACTGCAATACTTTTGCAATCCCACCAGCAGTGTATGAATGTGCCTTTTTCCCACATACTCGACAACAGTTTTCGTTGTTTGTATTCTTAATTCTGACTGGAGTGAGATAAAATCTTAGAGAAGTTTTGATTTGCATTTATAATTGCTAGATATGTTGAACATTTTTTCATATATTTATTGATTGATTGTATACCACCTTCTGAGAAGTGTTCAGTTCCTTGACCCATTTATTAATTGGGTTATTTTATTTATTTATTTTTTTTAGTGTTAAGATGTTTTAATTCTTTTTATATCCAAGAGATTAGTGTTCAATCTGGTGTGTGTAATAAAAATTTGCTCCCAAAATGTCAGCTTTAAATGCACCTCACTGATTGTTTCTTTTGCTGAGAAGAAGCTTTTTAGTTTGAATCCATCCCATTTATTGATTCTTTATTTTAACTCTTGCACTATAGGAGTCTTATTAAAGAAGTCAGGGCCTAATTCCACATGATGGAGATTTGGGCCTACTTTTTCTTCTAAGAGTCATAGTGTCTCTGGTTTAATTCGAAAGTTCTTGATCCACTTTGAATTGAGTTTTTGCATGGTGAGAGATAGGGGATTAATTTCATTTTGTTGCATATGGATTTCCAGTTTTCCCAGCACCATTTGTTGAAGAGGTTATCTTTTCTCCGATGTATGCTTTTGGCTACTTTATCTAATGTAACTGTAGTTATGTAGGTTTGTCTCTGTGTCCTGTAATCTATACCACTGATCTACAAGTATATTTTGGTGCCAATACCATGCTGTTTTTTGTTACTATTGCTCTGTAGTATAGCTTAAAGTCTGGTATACTGATGCCACTTACTTCACTCTTCCTGTTTAAGATTGCTTTACAATTCTGGGTCTCTTATTTTTTTCAGATGAATTTCATGACTGTTTTTTCTAATTCTATGAGGAATTTCATGGGGGTTTTGATTGGAATTGCATTAAATCTGTTTCGTGCTTTTGGTAGTATGATCATTTTGACAATATTAATTCTGCCTATCTAAGAACAAGGGAGAACTTTCCATTTCTAAGGACTTCTTTTATTTCTTTAGCATTCTATAGTTTATATTACAGAGGTCTTTCACGTTTTTCATTGTTGATTCCAAGTATTTTATTTTTTTAAGCTATCATAAGTGGGATAGTTTTCCTTGTTTACCTTTCAGAGGATCTGTCACTGATATACAGATATGCCTTTGATATATGTGTGTTGATTTTATATCCGGATACTTTGATGAATTAATTTGTTAGTTCTAGAAGGTTTCTGGTGAAAATTTTGGGTCTTCTGGATGTAGAATGATATCACCAGCCAATAGGGCGAATTTGAGTTCTTCTTTTCTTATCCATATCCCTTTAATTTCTGTCATCTTTTAGTTGCTCTGGCTAGTGTTTCAAGAACTATGTTAAATAGAAGTGGTGAAAGAGGGCATCCCTGCCTTGTTCCAATTTTTAGAGGTAATGTTTTTAATTTTTCTCCATTTAAAATGATGTAGGCCTATAGTTTAGTATAGATAGCTTTCACAGTGTTGGAATATGTTCCTGTTATCCTGAGTTATTCTAGTTTTTTGAAGAGGTGCTGTATTTTGTTGAAAGATTTTTCTTTATTTTTGAGATGATTCTTACCTTTAAGTCTATTGATGTGATGAATTACATTTATTGATTTCCATAAGTTGAAACAACCTTTCATTTCTGGCATAAACCCCACTTGATCTTGCTGCACTATCTTTTTTATATATTTCTGTATTCCATTTACCAGAATGTTATTGAGAATTTTTGAACATATGTACATTAGAGATAATGATCTCAAGTTTAATTCCTTTGATGTGTCATTGCCTGGTTTGGGAATCAGGGAAATACAGGCCTCATAGAATTACTTTGGAAGTGTTTCCTCTTTTTCTATTTCACAAAATAATTTGAGCAGTATTGGTATTAGTTATTTATAGATCATGTAGAATTCAGCTGTGTATCCATCCCATTCTGGGAATCTCTTTGTTAATAGGCTTCTGATGGTGTCTTCTATTTCATCACTTGGAATTGATCTACTTAAATTGTCTGTATAATTCTGATTCAATTTGGACAAATTATATGACTCTAGAAATTTGTTGATGCCTTCAATATTTTCTGTTTTATTGGAGTACAGGTTTTCAAAATAATTTCTAATTATCTTCTGTATTTCTGTAGTGTCTGTTGTGATAATAAATTTTTCATCACATATTTTAGTAATTTGAGTTTTCTCTCTTTTTCTCTTCATTAACATGACTAAGGGTTTGTTTTATTTATTTTTTAAAGAACCAATATTTTGTTTTGTCATTTTTTTCAATTCTTTCTTTTGTTATAACTTCATTGATTTCAGCCCTGATTTCAGTTATTTTTCTTTTTCTGCTGCTGTTTTGGTGTTGATTTGTTCTGTTTTTTAAGGCTTTGAGATGTAATGTTAAGTCATTTATTTGTTGACTTTTTCTTCTTTTAAGGAAGGAAATTCATGCAATGCCTTCATAGTGTCCCAGAGATTTTGATATGTTGTAGCAGTGTTCTCATTTACCTCTAAAATTTCTTAAACCTCCTCCTTGATGTCTTTTACAACACATTGTTCAACCAGTAGCATATTACTTAGTCTCCAGATGTTAGAGTAGCTTTTATTTCTTATTTTATCATTGATTTCTAACTTCATTCCATTATGATTTGATAGAATGAAGGGTAGTATCTCTACTTTTTTATATTTGCTAAGAGTTGCTTTCTGGCATAATATATAGTCTATTTTAGAGAAGGATTCATGTGCGCTGATAAGAAAGTATATTCATTCATTAAAGGTTGAAATATTCTATATATGTCAGTTAAGTCAAAGTCATTGATTGTATTTTTGAGTTCTATAGTTTCTTTGTTCAGCTTTTGTTTAGAATATCTATCCAGTGGTGAAAGAGGTGTGTGAAAGTCACCCAGAATTATTTTGTTGTGGTCTGTTTGACTCTTGAACTTGAGAAGAGTTTGTTTGATGAAAGTAGATGCTCCATTTTTTGGAGCGTATATATTTATAGTTTTTATGTCTTGTTAGTGTATGGTTGCCTTGAAAAATTTAAAGTTTTCTTCTTTATCCATTTTGAGTAACTTTAGCTTGATGTCTACTTTATTTGAAATGAAGATGGAAACCCCTGATTGTCTCTGTAGTCCATGTGAGTGGTCTGATTTTTCTGAACCTTTTACCTTTAGTCTGTGGATGTCTTTTCCTATGAGATGAATCTCTTGGAGGCAGCATATTTTTGAGTCCTTTTTAAATTCAATCTGCTAGTCTATGTCTTTTGATTGGTGATTTTAAGCCATTAACATTCAGAGTTATTATTGAGACATGATTTGTATCCCTAGCCATTTTTGTTTATTTTTGGTATTTCAATTGAGTTTGTTTCTCCTCTCTTTAGTTTTTCCTTTAGTGTAATACCTCTCTCTGCTGATTTTCACCATTGTTTTTAATTTCCACTTCATGGAATATTTTACCAAGGATGTTTTGTAGTGCAGGCTTTCTAGTTGTAATTTTTTTTAACTTTTGTTTATCATGAAATGTTTTTATTTCGTCATCAAATATAATGCTTAACTTGGCTGGATATAAAATTTTTGTTTGGCATCCATTTTCTTTCAGAGCTTGGTATATGTTGTTCCATGATCTCCTTGCTTTGAGTGTCTGGGTTGAAATATCTGCTGAGATAAAAATTGGTCTTCCCCTATATGTAAGCTGATTCATCTCTCTTGCAGTCATTAAGATTCCATCCTTTCATTATAATGTGCCTTTGTGTAGAGCAATTGTAATTTTGTACATTTGGTGTCCTATAAGCTTTATCTATTTGATCTTTCAATTCATTTCATGTTTGGGAAATTTACTGATACTATCTCATTGAAAAGATTGTATATTCCTTTGGTTTGAAACTCTGTGCCTTCTTCTATCCCAATAACTCTTAGATTTGGTCTTTTGATGCTAGACCATAATTCTTGAATATTCTTTTTATAGTTTCTAACTTTCTTCACTGTATGGTCAATATCTTCCAGATTGTATACATTGTCTTCATTATCTGATCTTCTTTCTTCCAAGTGATCTAGTCTGTTGGTTATGCTTTCTAATTAGTTTTTTATTTGGTTTATTTTTTCTTCACTTCAAGGATTTCTGACTTTTTTTTTAAAGAATTTCTATCTTTTACTTGAAGTAATCTTTTGTTACCTGCATTTGCTCTTTTATCTCTTTGTTGGAGTGATCAGTTTTTGCCTGTATTTGATCATATAGGTCATTCTTTAGTTCACTGATAATTTTGTAAACATTCTGGACTCCTTTTCTGACATTTCATCAAATGCATTCTCCATTGTTTCTGTTCTTGTAATATTTTGGTTTGTTAAGGGCAATTTCCTACCTTGTTTTTTTCATGTTGTCTATGTGTCTTTCTTGCATTATGGATCTGAGATATTACAGTTTCTACCCTATAATGTTGTAGTATCCACACAGATTATATGCATCTCATCTTGATATTGGGATTCCAGACTCTGCTGGTGTCCCACAATGTCTGCTACCACAACTAAAGGTGATTGTGGTAATAGTGTGGGTAACTCGAGATAGCAGTGCAGGTGCCTCAAGATGAATGCATTCTCTCTGAGATGGGGCTGAAAGGGTGAGCCTTACATTGGCTTTGGTATGTCTGCTCCAAGATATAGCTGCTTCTAGGCCCTGTCTGTTGTGGTAAGGTAGAGGCTACTGCATGGGGAAGGCTATGGCAATGGCTGCAGTGTCCCAAGATGGAAGTGTTTTAGGCCTGGGCTCCCAGGTGGAGGGGGGTGGCAGACTCGAACCTACCCTGGGCCCGGACTCCCAAGCAGATCGTCAGTGGAGGTGGATCTGCATGTAAATTTTAATGTTAAATTTAAATTAATCACAAATATTATCACTCAAAAATAGGTAGGTACATATATAACCCTTTAATAGTTATAGCTTTCAACATCTGGAAATGAGGAAGACATATGTTCTAAAGTATATTTTCCATTTATGTATTCATTATTCCTTATGTTTATATGCATATATTCCAAGTTCCTGTGACTTCATCTTATATTGTCTCCCTTGAACCTGTGAGTGTGTCTAAGTGTGCTTGTGTGGATGATTGGGCAAGTTATAGATACTTATCTTATTAATTAACACTCAATTTGAGGAGCTCCTTGAATCAATAATCCAGCAATAACATCTTAAAATTCTAGATTTTGGCAATTGAGGGCAACTAATGATAAAATAGTAAATCATACTTGGTTACCTGGCAATCTCACTAGAAGTTACATTTTACAGCCTCTTTTCCAGGTTGTTGTACTCCTGTCACTAAATTTTACACTGGGGATTACTTCTGGAAAGTCTGCATGACTTTTCCAGTTAGTGCACCTGAAAAGATAAAGTGAATACTAGTCTTAATTCCCCTTCTCCTTTTTCCTTTGTGTGGGGGATGATGAGGTCTAACTGTCCAATGCAGATTTACAGGAGACATACTTGTGTTGACGATGACAGGAATGTCTGAAGAATCTTGAACCTCTTAAAAAACTTTTTTTTTTTTTCTGGTAGTTTTATGCTTGGGAGGCAAGCACTCTCTCTACCAACAGAGCTATAGCCCCAGCCCTCTTGAAAACATTTACTGGCACATAAAAATATTTCTAATTGAAGGCACTGACCATTTGCAGTTTTGATAAAAAATTTTTGTTTGAATCATAACTAGCAGTTATTAACTGTAGATGTTCTAATGTTTATATTTATTAATAAGCACAAAAAGGAAGAGAAACTGAGAATATAAGGGGTGGTATAACCAGGCATGTTGTAGTGTGTTATATTAAACTCCTTGAATATCATGAAAAGTTTTCCTCAATTAGGAAGTTACATGGGAAAAGACTTATCCCCAAAGCAGGCACTATTTCCTACCTCAGGAGCACTGTTTTTTTTTTTTTTTTCTTCCTGGGATAGAATATATATAGACAATGCTTACCCTTTGATACAAATGCAGGTAAATTTCTAAAATACAAAAAGGACACACTTGTTTATTATTTTGGTCTTTTGCCATCATTAAAGGTAAGCATTATGTCTAACCCAATCCTAAAATGGATAAGCATGGAGTACTTTGACAAATATAGCATGTATTTTCATGGCTACTTTTAAGAACATGAGCAATTAAAAATATTTAAAATTTTAAAGGAACCATTTGTTGTTGCTTACTTTTTCAATTCCAAGATGCTCTTTCAGATAACATTTGTATTGCTGTGATTTTTGCCATTTTTAGGTGAACTGAAAGCAAAATGAAAAAATCTTTGCAATAAAAAGAGGCAGCCTCAAAGTATTTTCATCATCTTCTTTTGTGCTAATATTTGCTAAATAATTATGTGATAAGCACGTTTTAAACTATTTTACATCAACAAGACCTGGACTTCTTATCTGTTTCAAACCAAATTATATATATAGGTGAGCAAAATATTCAATAGAGTATTAAAATGGCTCTGCATTCTACTACTAAAAAAGTTTCCTGTTTTAATGGTCAAATCCATGATAAATGAATCTAAAACTGCTAGAGAAATATTAACATTTTTGTATATTTTTATTTTCAGAATCCAGGGGTACCCAACCACTTAGCTTCATACCCAGGGCTTTACTCCTTTTTATTTTGAGAAAAGTGTTGCTAATTTTCCCAGGCTGATCTCAAAATTTTCCTCCTCCTGCTTCAGCCCTCTGAGTAGCAGGGATTATAATATTCTTTCCTTTATATATAGTTGGACACAGACAATTACATTAAATACTCATAAAATTGTTGGTTCATTTTATTAATGGAAATTTAAGTCTCTCTCACCTAGGAAAAAGAAAAGAAAAGAAATGGAAAAGAAAGTTCACATTTCAGTAGGTATAAATAGAGCACAAGTTGTGTTCAGAGTGCTTTTTTTTCCTTATTAAATTTTGAAAACTTGGTTGTAATTTGCTTTATAAAAGTACCCTCCTTCTTGAACAGAGGGAAATGAGAGCAAAAGGAGATTACAATGTGCAAAAAGAATAAAAAAAATCGAGAACTAGTATAGCAAAAAGATAGAAGAAGGTGGCAATTTCTAAAAGTTAAGGTTAGATAATCAAATGTGGGCTCAAATATATCATAGTCCCCAATAAATTGTTGATTCAATCAATGGTTTTTATAAGTGTCAATTTATTGAGTTCTCAGGCTAATTAAATACAAGAATAACTGCTTAAAATTTTTTATGTTGAAAAATAAAATACTTTGTGTAAGAGTTTCACAACCTTATTATCGCAGTAAAGCCACTTTGAGTCTCAGTTACACATTTTTATATTGGAATATCAAATTTTCATTTAGAGTAATTTTATAATTATTGAAGAATTTTGAAGTACCTTTAGGATTTCAATATTTTGTAGAATATTGTAGATGTAGCAAGAAATTCTTATGTAACTTTGCCATGTTCAATTACGAAGTCCACAGGATGCCCAAGTTCAGCATGAACTGTTGATCTTTCCCCATTTGCAACTGTTTTAGAAGCTCAAATCCTGACAACTGTGCAAACTTAAAAATCTTATAATAAGATTAGAGGTATTCGTCATTATTGCATATAGTCTCTTTGCATTTAAATTATTTATTACTCATATGGAAATAACTTAGCAAATAATGAGATGATAGACTTCTTCTGAAAGAGTTAATGAGATATAATAATTCACACATAACCACAAAAAATACAAACACATGTACAAACACACACACACACACACACATACACATATACACAAGGCATGCATAGAAACTCAGAAATTCAGGAACATGTACTTAAGTCTTAGGCATTACTTAAATTATTTGACTCATTTTAATTTATCCAAAAATTCAGCCAATGAAAAATGTTTGGAAAACTATACTGTACCACATATAAAATAGTGTTTATAATATCAAATATGATATATTTCATAGGTCTAGAAATAAAAGGAATTCATTCATAATGTAAATAAATAATAGCATACAAACACACTCATATAAGAAACCACACATAAAGCAAGGGAATAGACTGAATGGAGCAAATGAACTCAGTAGAATAGCAGTCATTCCTGAGTAGGTGAGTGATCTAGGAAAATGTCCAGGAGAAGAGATATGCTAGATGTCTTTTTTATGCATAAATCTGCATTCAGAATAAAGAGGTGCGTAATGTAGCTAAGACCTGTTTCCTGACTGCAGATGTAAATGAAATTGCTTCTTGACTATTGAGCTTCCTTCTTTAGGAAAATCATGTTAAGTGTCCCTCATCCTTCTTGAGATCCTCAGTATCCTTCTGAATGTCAATTGTACTAGAAAATCTGAACAAAATTTGTGATTTCTGATTTCATAAACTTACAGTTAAATTAATATACAATTTTAAAGATTAAATAGTATTGCATTATATTTCATGGAAAATTAATCATTATTTTTTAATGGATTTTACAGAATATCAAAGCTAAAATGGTCTTAGAAAATATACAAAAATCAATTTCAAAGATTAAATACACTCTTCCCTAAATTTATTAGAAATGTCTTAAAGAAAATATTCTCATAAATTTAAGATAATTTTGAATTGATCATTGTACACTAAAGAATGTTGGGAGAGCAGAAAAATATAAACTAAATGAGTAGAATTTTTGCTCCACTTGAACCTAGACTCAGATTTTTTGAGTATTCAAATGAAAATTTAAGTGACACGCCTCATCACAGAAACAGAAAAAATCTGTAATAACCTTCAACAGAAAAAAAAAATACAACTTTCATGTAGATATACTTAGGAATAATTTTTTAAAAAAATATTTATGACAATTTCAGACCAAATAGAAGACATAGGTCTTTATCTTAAAGGTAACTGGGAAATTTGAAATCAGGCCGTCTTCAGTGTACACATAAGAAAACAAAAGGAAAATGTAGTTAATTTTCTACTTTTGATTGACTCTTCCCCATAGATGAAGCATGAAGAGATAGTAGTAGAAGAGAATGTCTCCACAGTGGTACGGTTTGTCTTGCTGGGATTTTCTGAATTTCCAAACATCCAAGGTTTCCTATCTGGGTTTTTTTCCATCATTTACATGGTTGTCCTCATTGGGAACTTCCTCATAATCATAATAACCAGGCTGGAACCTGCACTGCACAAACCCATGTACTTTTTCCTGGGACATTTTTCTTCACTGGAAATCTGTTATGTTTCAGTCACTCTCCCGAGGATTCTGGTCAGCCTTTGGACTCAGGATAGGAGCATCTCTCTACTGAGCTGTGCCACACAAATGTATTTCTTCCTTATGTTTGGAGCAACAGAATGTTTCCTCCTGGCTGTAATGTCTTACGACCGCTATGTGGCCATCTGTAACCCTCTGCACTATCCTCTAGTCATGAACCCAAAGAAGTGCCATCAACTGGCAGCTGGCTCCTGGTTTGGGGGAATGCCAGTCCAGATAGGGCAAACATGGCAGATATTCTCTCTGCATTTCTGTCATTCCAACCAAATCAACCACTTCTTCTGTGACATACCCCCCATTCTCAAGCTAGCCTGTGGGGACACTTCTGTGCATGAGGTGTCTGTCTACATAGTAGCTATGTTGTTTGTTGTAGTCCCTTTTATGTTGATACTTGCCTCTTATAGCAAAATTGGACTCACAATTCTGAGGTTGCCAACAGCCCAAGGAAGGGCTAAGGCATTCTCCACTTGCTCCTCCCACCTACTGGTTGTGGTTTTATTTTTTGGATCAGCTTCCATTACCTACCTTAGACCTAAATCCAACCATTCTGCAGGAACTGACAAAGTACTCTCTCTTTTATACACCATAGTGACTCCTATGTTTAATCCCATGATATACAGCCTTAGGAATAGGGATGTGATTGCTGCTCTGAAAAGATTCATGCTTAAAACATAGTATCACATATTTGTGTATGAATGTTTGCATTGCTGATATAAAAGTTATCAGAGAAATATTTCAGATCTTACATTTCCCCTTTGACATGCCAATCACTTCCATCTTAGCATCTATTTGTTTTACTTCAGAACACTAGCCTGAAATTTACTCAACCTGGATGTATCTTAGGCAAATCAATTTATTTTCAATATTACATATCTAAGGAAAAGTATTTTCTCATCAATGAAATTGCAGTGTACATCATATATCCCTTGAAAAATCTATTATCAGAATCCAGTACTATGACTTGTGACAGAAATAAACTGGCCCAATTTTTGCCTGAAAAAATTCTTTTGTATTCACAGCTGTAGTTGTTAGTTTTCCCGTTTGATACTTAACACCTGGAGTTGACAATTGTGGTTGAATATTAAATATTTATTGAGTGAGTGATCAAATTAGTGACAGTGTACTTGCATACTTCTTTTCCCTACCTCAAATTCCTGGCAAACTCTAGAGATTTTACAGCATTGCTCAGCTCTGATAACACTTTAACTCATTGTGTGTCAGTATACAATCCATTCAGAGGCAATAACAAAAGAAAATTTTATGAGCATTCAATTATCTTCATTAACACTTTCTATACTAGTACATAAAATACAACATGCCTATCTGGTGAGTTATTTACTGACTTAAACATCAAAAGCCTTTGATTAATATGAACTCTTTAGAATTTATTCCTCTATAACCTATGACTGACTGAATGCATGCTTTATGATGCATCAGTTAATTATTTTAACATTTAAAGATCTGATCAAATAAAACATTTATAGTAGTCATTCAATTTCACTGGAATATTGTGACAGACTAATGGTCCCCCAGATATCACCTGGTTCTAATTCATGGAATATGTGAATTCAATGATTTTATGACAAATAAAACTTTGCACAGGTATACCAGATTACCAGCTGTAAGACTAGGAAATTATCCAGGTAACACAACTGATGACATGAGCCCTACAAAACAGAGAGAAGAAAGAAGAATTTGTCAGAGAGGCAATGACAAAAGAGTAAGGAAAATTGCTGCCTTTCCAGTAGTAGACTATATGCCCAAGTAGTGACTTTGAGAAGTCACCAATGGCATTTAACTGACATTCATTGAGATAGCAGGGACCACAATTCGTGACCTCAAAGAACAGTATTCATAATAACATAATTGAGCATGAATGGATTCCCCAGGATAGCCTCCAAGCCTCCTGAAAACCATGCATCTTTTAGTTAATTTAAATAATATGTAAGCACAAAGTTTACATATTAATTGGGTACCATGTAGGATTTTGATACATACATAAATCATGTACTTTTACATTATGATGAATGTATCTATTTCCAAAAGCTTTCAGGATTTCTTTCTGGGAATAATTTTAAAATCACTTTTTTCTAAATATGGAGTATAGTATCGGTGTCTCTAGTCACCCCAATGTGCAACAGCACACCAGAATTCTTTCTCAAATGTAAGTGTAACTGAGAACACATTAATAAAACTTTGCCTTTATCTCACAACTTCCTGCTCTCCCTGAGTTCTGCTAACCAGAAATGTACTCTTAATGTTTGTGAGATCAACTTTTTTTAAGATTCGACATGTGAGTGAGATCATGTGGTATTTGGCTTATCTCACTTGGCTTATCTCACTTAATATAATGATCTATAAATATAACCACACTGTCACAAATGACAGCATTCTACTCTTTTAGTGGCTGACTCATAGTCCATTGTGTATATGGATCATATTTTGATTACTAATCCATAAGTTGATGGACACTTAGATGGTTTGTATTTCTTGGCCGTTGTGAATAGTACAGCATTAAACACATAAATGCACATTCCTTTAAATACTGTAGTTTATTTCCTGTCGAGATTGGTGACAGAGAATGGGACAGCAGTGCCTCAGATTGGAGTCTCTGATGACCTCATGCATGTGGCATACCTAGTGCCCTGGTATATCCCTTTGCAAGGGTGCAGGATGCCTAGCTGCTATGGCCATGTCCTGCAAGAGGAGTCTCTGCAGAAGAGTCTTATGAGCTTCAACTTTGATCTCAGACACATAGTTTTGGGAGTAGAGAAACTTCCTTGTTAGACAACCACAATGTTTTCACCAACTCTTACTTCTGAAGGTTCCTGCTTAACAGTAATATTAAAAAAAAATGGACTTTTTATTGGAGATCTACATAAAGCTCCTTGCAAACTATAGATTGTAACTGAGAAAATAATACACCTTACCTAAGATTTGTCAAGAGGCCAACTCATCTAAGTTAAGACTCTGCCTCTCACATTCCATTGTTATGAAAACCACTCATGTTAATTTATAGTTAAGTTTAAAAGAAAGATTTTTTAATTAAAATTATTGTAATCCTAAAATAAACAAAAAATGTAAATGTTTCTAGCCCTATAACTTTCTGAGTACAAAGAATAAACCTTGCATGACATGACCTTTAACCTGATGAGGAGACATATATAAAAAAAAGATTACTGGCATAACTTTTTAGACCTCCTTCTCCATCAGAGAAGTGTTCCCCCAAACCCCGGCTTTATCATCAAAATTTTTCACATGTGTGAGTCTTTGTTTTTTCCTCTCCCCCTTTGCCCCTCACTGAAACTGCAAGTTTGGCAGCTCTTGTAGCTCCATTAACATCCAGTGTAAAAAAAAAAAAAAAAGGAAATACAAGGTCCAAATAAGGGGATCTTTATGTGTCTATCCTTAAAAGTATGCTTAAAAGAAGAGCTAGTTCTATTAGAAGAGCAGAGTTGTTACAATTTATGAACTTTATTTCTAAAATTAGCCTTTGGTTCCCTACAGAGGGAATGGTAAATGTAAAGACATGGACAACTGGCACCTTACTTAAAGTAATGCTTAAAACTTGAGGGAAAATAAGAGGTGGGGCTCCCCAAGGAAAACATAAACTATGAAACCATACTGTAAGGGAAGAAAAAAAAAATGGTTACTACAATTGCACTTACTTCTTCATTTCTGCTGGATGTCTAGTTCTCCTAGGCTTATATTTAAACTAGAAATTACAGATCCAAAACCAGTGAAGACAAAAGAAAAAAAGTATCCCTTTTAAATCAAAACTGCTTGGCTACCAATCTTATCTGTTTTCAGACAGTTTTCTTAACCAGTTTCTCTCTATTGATATAGCACAGAATGACAAAATGTTCTATTTTTGATGTTTTGAGGAAGTTCCATACACTTTTTCATAAGTCTGCCCTAATTTAGAATCTCACCAACAGTGTGCAAGTGTTCCCTTGTCTCTACATCTGCACCAATTGCTATCTTTTGTCTTGTTGATCACAGTCATTTCTACTGAGGTGAGGTGATGTTTTAGTTTGCCTTTCTGTCATGGTTAGTGAGGTTGAGTATTATGTCATATAATTTTTGACCACTTTTCTTCTTTTGAGAAATATCTATTCAGGTCTACTGTCCATTTTTAATTGGGCTATTTGTAGGATTTGCTATTTGGGAGTTTCTTATATATTCTCTTTACCCAGAAGTAGGTAAATAAATAAAAAAAAATACTAGCATCATATATTCTTTGACAATTCATCACAAACTCTCAGTCAATTATGTATTTTGGGTGTATATTGTAGTTATTAGTTTTTACACTATTTCATATTTCTTTGTTTTTTGTTCTTCTTCCACTCTATGTTGGTGACACTTGCTGATATAGTCGATATGCAGGTAATTAATTCCCTTTCATTTCTGTGTAACATTCCAATATAAAATGAATCATAATGTTACTTATGTAATCAAAAGCTAAAGTCAGCACAATATGGCAATGCAATTTTTAAAACTCAAACAAGAAGTTACTAATGCACTGTTTATTTCTGTTTATATGATAGAAGATAAACCTGAGTGGCTGTGATAAAGTTCAGGGCTGCAGACCCTAACATATATGCATGTGTGAGGTCTGGTTTCAATTCCCAGCACTACACACACAAATGCACACATGCAAATACCTCTTCAGAAGATAATTTTTAAAAAATGGATATGTGTTAATCTATGGTATTGCTCAGTGCCCAATTCATATTAAGAAAGAAATGTACTGTGCACTCTATTCCATAGGGAACCTAAAGGGAATGTATTCTGGCTACAGTGAGAGTTATCTGGGCAAAATTAAATAAAGCAAATAAGCAGAAGCCTAAGAGCTGCTCTTAATTAGAAATTTAAATGTGTAGGTGAAAGAAGTCCTTGGAGTAGACAAAACAGCTGACATTTAAACCGCACTTTGTAAAGAACAATTATCTTAAAAGCAGAAGGAATATCTATAATGACATAAGGGGTCTCATTTTAAGCAATTTAAATATCAAAAGAGTTAAGCTTTACAGTGAGGGAAAAAACAACCCATTCAAGAAAGGTAAATATGAACTCTTTTATCCTGATAGCAAAATTTAATTCATAAGACAAAGTAAAAATTGATATTTAAAATATACTGAGAAGATATATGTTTTATGATAGCAATCAATATATAGTTCTTATTCTATTAAATTTAACTTGCAATGAAATAATAATTATAAGTTTTCTTACTTCATATAAAGTTTATGTGAAGTAAGAAAACTGTGCTGATTGTTGTGTTTTTAAGCATAGATAAAATCATTGGAAAATTTAATTTCAAGCTAACACCTTGTAAAAAATAAGGCTCATATATGTGTATTCAGTCTAGGTTACACTTTAATAGATGATTTAAAGTAAAATAATCTATGAAAAAAACTTAGAATCATTGAGGAATACAATAAATAGTACTATAGATGTGTAATTTTTAAAATAATTATTTATGATATAAAATCTTAGAGGATCAAATTTTTCTTTAATTTTAGTTTAAGGTTTAAGTTGTTAATGTACAAAAAATACACACAGAGAGAAAAGCTTAGGTAGCATGTAATAGTTGGGTGAATTTAAACATTATTACATAATAATTTAGTCTTTTGGATTTTTTGAGAAAATAAGGACCTGAATTTAAAATAGAAAAATTAAAACATTAAGATTTTTTACTTTTGGTTAAGGAAAACATAAATATTTGCCAAAAAAAGAAATAAAATCTTATTTGAAGATATTGAGGACATTTCTTCTCTTTCTACCTTGCTCCCTTTGAGTACAATAATATTTAATTTATGTACTAATTATTTCATAAAAAATGTTTGTTTTGTATTACATTCAATTATATTTTATTTATCACTAAAAATTATTTTAATAGTATAATTATTTTTTAAATATTGCCATTCACCATAAAAATACATAAAGTTTAAATCATTGTCCTTTTTTCTCTTCAGAGGGATAATTTTAATAGTATCTCTTACTTTGAATAATTTCTGAAAAATTACTGAGCACTATACAAGGTGGACAACATTTTTGAAAGATTAGGCCAAATTTCAACACACTGGGCTGAGGAGTGATTTGTATTTTGTATACCAGAACCACAGAATAAAGATGAGAATATAAACAAAATGTGACAGAGGACTACTGGATATTTCATCTTGAGACTCTGGGAATTTCAATTTATAAGATTGCTATAAGATCTCTCTCTATTCTTACAATAAACATATCATATAAATAAAAAATGATTTATATAATATTTTCCCATTGCCTGAAACAATTAATAAACTTGAGAGAATATTAATAAGTAGCATTTATATAGATTTGCATAAATGCCATAACCTCTTACAGCTGTCTTACATATATCTGGGTACAATTCTTAGCCTGCTTTTTTTGTTGTTTGTTTGGCTTTTGTTTGTTTGTTTGTATTTTTTTTAATCCTGTGTCACAGGGAATATAGTGATTTGTAAGAATCTCACAGCCAGCAGGAAAAGGATCTGTAATTCAATTCCAGGTCTTCTTAGTAGGATTCTGTCCCTACTGTGTGTGTGTGGGGGGGACCAAGTCCAAAGCACCAGGTTTGGAGGGATGATAAGCAAGGCTGGGATTAGTAAAGAGCCAGAAACCTTGGGTGCAATATCTAAAGTAGGCTTCACTTTCAGAATTGTACACTAACTAAATGCACCCTGAGAATGAGTGAGCCCTTCTTAAATATTTTATCAAAGAGTCAACTTCAAATTTCCATCATTGTGACACAAAAGAAAAATAAATAAGAATGGGATAAAGTACATAAAAAGCAGATAACACTATGCAATAAAAATTTCTAAGCAATGTGTTATCAACTGGGGGGCTAGTGACATATTAGCCTAATAAACAATAACTATAGTGTACACAATTATATGTATAGAACCATTACTAGATGACAATTCTTCAAAAGGGATCATTGATATTTTGCCAATAGTATATCATTTACTTGTCACAAATAAGGTAACTTAGAAATGTTAAATAGCTTTTTCTTATATCATAGAAAAAAAATAGTCAAGTTAGGATTCAAACCCAATTTCAATAAAAAAAAAATTCAATGAGAAAATGAAAAAAAAATTGTCTATTCTTATTGAGCCTCAATATGTTAATTTCTAAAAAAAAAACCATGAAAATAGAAAAGTTTGTAGAGTTTTTTGGTTTCTTTGGGGGTTTGTGTTTGCTTTATTTTATTTTTCTTCATGGAACAGCAAAGACTGGCATGGCATCTTGAAAATGGAGTTTACATTAGTGGACAGTATATTTTTTTTCATTTGTGCCACACATATACACCCTGTTGCATACCTCACTGACCACCTTGGTTTACTTCAGTACATTCTTAATTGATTCTATCTAGATCTATGCTGCAATACTAAATAAAATCCTCCAACTTTTCCCATTTACTATCCTACTGCAGGATACATTTTCCTTTTGTCAATAAACCATTCTCTATTTTTTCAAATCCATGTAATTATGAATTCAGTTAAAGACATTTATGTTAAAATCAAGTGATGGGAGGAGATGGAGAGGTGAAATATCCACCTAAAAATGTACTCTATATTTTAAAAAGTATGAATGAATGATCATGAAATTTTTTAAAATAAGGAAATAATGCTTTGAGAAAAAAATATGTAACATGATTTAAACATTACACAATGTACACATGTATGAAAACATACATGTACTCCATTGATATGTTTTAGAGGGGAGAGAAAGGAAGGGGAGGGGGTATGAGTGTAGGAAGTATAGTAGAATGAGTCAGACATCATTACTCTATGTTCATGTATTATTCCATTACTGGTATAATTATATATCATGTACAACAGGGAGAAGGGGAAGTCATATGCCATTTATATATGATGTGTCAAAATGCATATTACTGTCAAGTATTACTAATTAGAACAAATTTTAAAAAATGTTTTTAAAGTGAGGGCTGGGAGTGTAGCACAATGAACATGGGCTTGAGCCTAGCAGTACTAAAAAAATAAATGAAATTTATTTTTAATAGTGTGGGAGAAGATAATCTATGATACAGTCCTGTTGACAATGATTGAGAAAATTCATGGAGACATGCAAGAAGAGGATTTCTAAAAATGTAATTAATTTAACCTAATTAAATTTACTTAATTAAACCTAAGATACCAGGGCAGACCTATAGATTCATCTTTAATGTTGCCAATTGTACAGCTGCCTGTGCATAGTATGGATTATGCTGGGCTTTAACAGGAAACATCTGCAGTGATTCTCAAGCAATCTCAGGGTAATGTGTGCTGTGATCATGCATAGTATCTAATGCAATAAAAGGTGGAATGTGTAAGGAGTCATATTCTTACAGTGCAAACAATCACAGTGGTCTTGAGCATTGATGTGGATGACCAGATTCTTTTAGAGAGCAGGCACCTATTGCTGAAGGTCTATGAGAAGCACACGTTCCGTTTTTGCTTTCCACAGATGAAACACCAGGGAAAACCCCCAGAAGGAAACCTAACTGCATGGAAGGAATTTGTCCTTTTGGGGTTTGCTGAGGTGCCCCAGCTCCAGTGGTTTCTGTTTGGACTGTTCTTTGTCATCTACATGATCATCCTGCCGGGCAATGGAACTATTTTGGTAATAACAAAAGTAGAGCCTGCTTTCCAGACTCCCATGTATTTTTTCCTTGGCAATTTTTCCTTTTTGGAGATCTGTTATGTTTCAGTTACTCTCCCCAGAATGCTCGTGAATCTCGGGACCCAGAGAAGGACCATCTCTTTGGTTGCCTGTGCTACACAAATGTGCTTCATTCTTGTACTGGGGGCCGCAGAATGCTTCCTTCTGGCAGTGATGGCCTATGACCGCTATGTGGCCATTTGTAACCCTCTGCAATATCCTCTGGTCATGAACCACAAGGTCTGTATCCTGCTGGTGGCTGCCTCCTGGATCAGTGGAATTCCTTTTCTGGTAGGGCAGACTTACCAGATTTTCTCCCTGCCATATTGTGCTTCCAATGTAATCAACCACTTCTTCTGTGACATCTCCCCAATACTTAAGCTGGCCTGTGGGGAAACCTTCACAATTGAGCTGATGGTCTATGTGGCTGCTCTGTTGTTTGCCTCGGCCCCGTTTCTGTTAATACTCATCTCCTATACCAAAATCATCTCCACAGTCCTTAAACTACCATCAGCCACAAGCAGAGCCAAAGCCTTCTCCACCTGCTCATCTCATCTTACAGTGGTGGTGTTATTCTTTGGATCAGGCATTATTACATATTTAAGACCTGAGGCTAGTCATTTAGCAGAAACTGACAAAGTGCTTTCTCTTTTCTATACTGTTGTGACTCCCATGTTCAACCCCATGATATACAGTCTAAGGAATAAGGATGTTATAATGGCATTGAGAAGATTATTAGGTAAATAGTTTACTTGATTCAATGTAAGTTATATTTTTAAGACTTATTTTTGTCTGTATCTGTAATAAAATCTTCAGTGGTATCCATCTTTAGCTCTGTGTCTTAAGTATCTCTTCAATGGAAACGCTTTTTAAATTAAACATTATTTGTGATGTTGAGAGAAGCTATATAGGTGACATGTGTCACAAAATTCCAAATCATATTTCATTGATATTTTTTAATTTTTGTGTGTGTGGGAAACATGTTTTCTAATGTACTACTGATAGCTTTAATTATAATTGTACTAATAATATTACAGACTCCATCCTATCACTTTTTGAAAATCATGTCATTCACATCCATAGATTTGTGACAACTATATTTAAAACAGGCACAAAGTGGACATTAAATGAAAAATACACAAAGTGACAAACACACATACCCACATATGTTTTGACCAACAATGACCATTCCGTGAAACCACTTGTTCTAGAAAAAAAAATTAGTTTCATAAATGATGTTGGTGAATATTATACCTGGCTTATGTACTTTTAAAGTTAATATTCCTATGTAGTAATCATGATATGTTATAATAAATCTTACTAAAACCACACAAATAATATGGAGAACTGGGAAAAGGAAGAATATTGTGAATAACTGACAAGTATTATTTTATTGAATATTGAAAAGTTATTGTTTTTCAAGTTAAAATTTTCTTGGGGAGATAAAAGATACAGTAGAATTAAGGAAGAGGATTTCATATTTTATAAAGCATGTATTTAATATAAAATCACAGATACTTCACACATACTTTTGCACAATAGTCACTGAAAATGATGAATTAAAACCTAATTAAAGTTAATGGTAGCTATCTCAGAATAAATTTTTGTCTTATGTCTCTTTTATTTCACTGATATTTAGAGCTTTTGCCATTAATTGGTGTTATTTATGTAATAAATAAAAGTGAATTGTAAATTGTATACACTGAGGATAAGAAACATGTAAAAAGTTTCATGTGCTATTTTCTCATTCATATTCACATAAGTAAACTTATTATTATTACTATACACAAAAGTAACATATTTCTGAGAAATTTGTCCTGTTAACAGATTTATGATTAAACAAGTATGTTGTAAGGTTTGCACCTGCTATTAAAGGAATTTGTCTTTAAGTAAGTAATACCTGTTCTTATCACACTTACATGGAGATAGGTATCACCAAGGGGAGACAAAATGTGGTACTACTTTCTGACTAGCAGAAGATATTCAGAATATGTGTTAATAAATCAAATGATATGTCCAAGAAATCTACCCCAGCTGAGATCAAAGAAAGGCATGAATAAATCACCCATAATTTCACATAAAGCCTCTATCAGAAGCTACTAAAACCTAACATAAATGATTGGTAATAAAAGAATGTTAAAAGAAAGAAAAATATACTAATTATTTTTCCAGGAAAATAATTTCAAGACAGAAATTGGACAAACCAGAAGCTATTGCATTTAGAATTAGATGAGGTAGAAATTGAGGAGACTTTTTATTCTCAGTGTCCCTCCTGTGAAATACAGAAAAAAAAATATTGTTTGAAAGAAGTGAGTTTTGGAAGAAGCAAGCTCTTAGTAAGAACACAGTGCTTCTCTTTTTGTGATGGAATAGGTCCAATGTAATCAGCCTGCCATTAGAGAATTGGAGGGTCAGTGGAAGAAATGTTGTCGTATCAAGAATTAGATATTCCTCAGTGACTCTAATCAGACTGAGGATAATGATTTGAAGTTCATGTGTCTGTGTCCATTCATATCCTTACCCTACGTCTGCATGATCTCTTGGCACAAGAGCCAGTGGACAATGCTAACAGTAACTGGGGACAGAGCCTGGGTGGTAACCACAGAAGGGATTTTTCTACCCATTTGAATATCCAAAACTTCCTCAATTGAGGTCAACCTTTGATAAACATTCACATGGTTCACAAATATCTTCACTTTTTTTGATCATTAAGAAAAGTCTATTTATGTATCTTTTCTAAAGAACTCTTAATTATCATTTTTCAATTTTACTACTTAAAAATCCCTCACTGTTCTCTCAAACTATTACCTTAAGCCCACGGATGGGTACACAATTACACATCTGGCCATTTCTTCTTTCAAGCTAAATGAACAATCAGAAGTTCTGCTCAGAGTTCTTCTCCCTGGGAATACATCCTCTCACCAATCACCCTCAAAGATATTCCAGAAAGTGGCTACACGGTTGCTGAGGTCAGCTTTAGCGTGATTTCTGAATGCCACACAGAACCAAGTAAACCAGACCCATAATTTCTTTTGCAAATCAGCTTTCATGAGGTCATTAATGTAGAATTGGAGAGTAAATAATGTAGCAAGAGAAATGACCCTAAGAATCTGGACCTTTTTCTCATGTAAATTACTTGTGTCATCTGGACCTGTTGAACTCCTATATACATCATTTCCATTTGATACTCAGGCCTTTTAAATAAAAATTCAACTTCCCTGCTAGTTAGGTGGACTATGCACATTATCCATTTAATCTTGAGGAAGAATAGCATTTTATGGATTTTAGGAATGATTTTCATCTACATGCCATATTCATAGTTTTAAAGTCATTAGGAGTATTTTTATTAGTACTTCAATAATGTCTATGAGTTTTAATGTAAAATTTCCTTTTGATCCTCATATCTACTATTTATGATTTTTCTATTTTTATCAATCATTTAAAATACACGCATATGTTATTGAGCTTCATAAAAACAGTTTATTATTTTTTTGTTTTGATTATCTTTCTAAGTTTCCACATTTATGTATATTAAAAATATATAGAATGAAGAACAATAGATTAGAGGAAGCCTAATACAGAAAGGGGGAGGGGAGGGAATGAAGAGGCACTAGGAACTGCAACGGATGGGATTTAAATCCATACTACTATGAATATGTCAAAATAAACTCAACTATTACATATGAATATAATGCAGTAATAAGAGCATTAAAATTTATGACACAAAAAACTGAAAGAAGAAAAATAGTGAAACCCTCTCATATTGACTTTTTGTGTATAGATTTATTAATTATCAATTTAATTACTCATTAGAAGTCTATGTAGATATTTTATTTCATATTAATGCACATAATTTGGGCTATGATGTCATTTTAGAAGTTTGTTTGTCTTAAGATAATTTTTTCCTATAAAATGTTTATATTATCTTTAATAGTGATTTTAATCTTTAAAAATCAGTTGTAATATATACAATATCACAATTTTAAATGATTATTTAAAATTATTTAAAGGGGAAAAAATTATGCAAACACTTTGCCTTATAATTACTGGTATAATTTGCTTCATAATGGCTCTCTTTGTTTTTTTATTTTTTTTAATTGTGATTTGATATATGGTATCACTTCCTTTCAACTCAAAGACTTTACTTAATATTTCTCATAGTGCAGGTCTCCTAGCAGCAAACTGTGATTTTTTTCAATGTTATTGACTATGATTCTGTATATAGGTCATACTTTCTTCTTTCATTGCATATCTCATAAACTCTGGTGAAAACTGAACAACTGATCTAATATTCTTCAGCAACTTCAGATTCTAGTAGCATTTAGGAGGGGGTGTTGTTGCCTTTTGTTTATTCTCTTGCCTGAACTAATTTTGTGGAATTAGTTTACATTGTTGTTGTTGTTGTTATTATTATTATAAAATCTGGTTATTATTATTATTATCATTAGTAGTAGTAGTAGTAGTAGTAGTAGTGAATTTTTACTATTCTTATTTAGTTTGGCTTAATTTTCATAAACATTTTATTAGTGCAACATAGTTGTACATAGTTTTTTGAGGATGAAAAGACTTTTCACTAAAAAAAATGGACTTCTATGCAGAAAACCCTAAAACTAAATTTCTTGTTTTAAGAAATTCTTGACTTATTATTTACTTAGCTATAGAATGTTTAAAATACATAGTTATTGGAAGAACATGTATGAAAAAAATATGTGTGACCATGTATAGGCATTTATCAATAAATGTTAGCCAAACCACAAACCTGAAAGAAAAATCTTTATAAATCATACTTTACCAATATTAAATATTTTGTTCTGTGTTAACATTGTTAAGAAACTGCAAAATATAGGCTACAGTCTCCTGAAAATATTAGCAAAGCACATATTTCTCAAAGGAAACATACATAAAATATATGAAGACCTCCCTAACTGAGAAAGACATGGCCTAATTAAACAATGTACAAGAGTCAAATTAAATTTAAAACAACAAAAAAAATAATATTTCATGTATATTTTAATGCTAAAATTAAATTAATCCCAAATAATATCACTCAAAATAGGTAAGTACATATGTAACCCTTAAATAATCATAGTTTTCAAAGTTTGGAAATTAGGAAGCCATAGTTCTAAAGTATATTTTCCATTTATATAATCATTATTTATTATATTTGTTGACATAACATTCCAGGTTCCTGTGGCTGCATCTTATATTGTCTCCCTTGAACCTGTGAGTGTGTCTAAGTGTGCTTGTGTGGATGATTGGGCAACTTATAGAAACCTATCTTATTAATTTACACTCAATTTGAGGAGCTCCTTGAATCACAAATCAAGCAATAACTTCTTAAAATTCTAAATTTCTACAAGTGAAGGAAATTAATGATAAAATATGGAACCATAGTTGGTTACATGGCCATCTAGTTAGAAGTTATATTTTATAGCTCTCTGACCGGGTTTCTATAGTGCTGTCACTAAATTTTACATTGGGCATTATTTCTGGAAAGTCTGCGTGACTTTTCCAGTTTGTGCACCTGAAAAGGAAAAGTGAATATTAGTCTTTATTCCACTTCTCCTTCTTTCTAAATGGAGGATGATGAGATTGAACCCACCAATGTAGATTGATAGGTGGCAGAATCATGTTGAAGATAATGGGAACATCTGAAGAGACTCGAACCTCTTGAGAACTTTTAATGACAAAAACTTTTTTCTATTTGATGTCCTGAATATTGATAGAATATATTCATTTGTATCACAACTGCTATGCAGTTATAAATTGTAGTTTTTTCAATGTTTGTATTTATTAACAAGCACAGAAAGGTAGAGAGACTGAGAATAGAAGGGGTCGTATAGCCACGCATGTATTAGTATGTTATGTTAAACTCCTTGAATAAAATGAAAATGCTTTCCTCAATTAGTAAGTTACCTGGGAAAACAATTATCCCCAGGACAGACAATATTTTCTACCTCAGGAGCACTGCGTTTTTTTTCTTCCTAAGAGTAGAATATATATAAGGCAAGGCTTACCCTCTGTTACAAATGAAGATAAATTCCTAAAATATAAAAAGGACACACTTCTTTATTATTTTGTGTATTTTACCAATCATTAAAGGGTAAGAATTATGATTAACCTAATTCTGAAATAGATAAGCACAGAGAAGTTTGACATGCAGAATGTTTTTTATTGTCTACTTTTATCTTTAAGAACATGAGCAGTAAGAAATATTTAAAATTTAAAAGGAATCCTTTG
Organism: Marmota marmota marmota; assembly: GCF_001458135.2. Classification (NCBI taxonomy): domain Eukaryota; kingdom Metazoa; phylum Chordata; class Mammalia; order Rodentia; family Sciuridae; genus Marmota; species Marmota marmota. Next base: position 58,586,932 of record NW_026000174.1, on the reverse strand, counting down.
TTTACTTTGGTTACTTTTTCAATTCCAAGATGTTCTTTCAGATTACATTTGTATTCTTATGACTTTTGCCATTTTTAGGTGAACTGAGAGCAAAATGAAAAATCGTTTTCAATAAAAAGAGGCAGCATTAAAATATTATCATCATCTTCTTATGTGCTAATATTTGCCAAATAATTACGTGATAAGCATGTATTTAACTATTTAAATCAAAAAAATCTAGACATATTATCTGTTGCAAACCTAATTATATATACAGGTGAACAAAATATCGAATACAGAGTATTAAAATGGCATCCTAGTACTATAAAAAAGCTTCCTGTTTTTAAAGGTCAAATTCATGAAAAATGAATCTAAAACTGCTAGAGAAATGTTAGCATGTTTATATCTATATCTATCTATCTATCTATCTATCTATCTATCTATCTATCTATCTATATTTAGTGATTTCTGTTAGAAGGACATGTTTCTGACTTCTGTACCCTTGTATCTTTTATTTCTTAGTTTTAAAGTGGTTCCATTAACTTACTATAAATATAATACATATGAGAGAAGCTCTTAATAATTGCACAATATTTACACAAAATGAAATAATTGTTTCATTGATAAAAGGGGGATAACAGTTAAATAAACAAGAAGTATATGAAACAACAACAACAAAAAGGTAGCTATGTTTAACTGAATTACTAATTACTTTCTCACTTACCAGTATAAATAGAAATTTCTAAAGATTTCCCAAAGTCAGAAATAAGCAAGAATATTGGGTGATTTGAATAAATTTGGTATGCCCAATTGTGTCTAGAATTTAAGAACAATTTGAATAATTGTAAGTAATTATATCATTTCTCTACTTTTAGGTATTGAGTCTTGAATCCAGGGGTTCTCAGCTACTGAGCTAAACACCCAGGGCTTTATTCCTTTCTATTTTGAGATAAGATGTTGCTAATTTTTCCACACTGATCTCAAAATATTCAACCTCTCGCCTCAGCCCTCTAAGTAGCAGGGATTATAATATTCGTTCCTTTATATGTATTTAGACATAGAGAATTACATTAAATATTCATAAAATTGCTGGTTCACTTTACAAATGAAATTTAAGAGTCTCACCTCTGAAAAAGAAAAGAAATGGAAAAGAAAGGTTTCATTTCAGTAGATATAGGTAGAGCACAAGTTGTGTTCACAGTTTTTTTTGTTCCTCATTACACTTTGAAAGCTTGATTGTAATTTCCTTTATAAAGGTACCCTCCTACTTGATTAGGGGGAAATGATTACAAAAAGGAGATTACAATGGGCAAAAAGCATGAAAAATAAGTGAGCTGGTATAGGAAACAGATGGAAGAAGTTGGCAATTTCTAAAGGCTAGGGTTTGATAATCAAATATGGTCAAAATATATGATAGGCACAATAAATTTTTGATTCAATCAATGGCTTTTACAAGTGCCCATGTATTAAGTTCTCAGCTTAGTTAGATACAAGAATAAGTGTTTATAATTTTTTATGTTGGAACATAAAATAACCTATGGTAGAGTTTCATTTCCTTACAATCACAGTAGAGTCACCTCTATCTTATAAGATAGTTTGTGTCATTGTAAAGTCTCAGTTACACCTTTAACATTGAAATATCAAATTCTCATTTAGAGTGATTTTATAATTATTGAAGAAGTTTGAAATACCTTTAAGACTCCAATATTTGGTAGAATATTGTAGATGTAGCAAGAAATTCTTATGTAACTTTGCCATGTTCTGTTACAAAAATGCACAGGATGACCAAGTTCAGCATGGACTGTTGATCTTTCCCCATTTGCAACTGTTTTTGAAGCTGAAATCTTGACACCCATGCAAACTTAACAGTCAGAATAAGATTAGAGGTATACAACCTTAATACATTTTTTGTATTTAAATTATTTATTACTTATATGGAAATTATTTAGCAAATAATGAGATGATAAACTTCTGAAAGAGTGAATGAGATATAATAATTCCCACATACCCACCACAAGTACAAACACATTTATACACACACACACACACACACACACACACAGCATGCTTAGAAACTCAGAAATCCAGGAATCTGTACTTAAATCTTTGTCATTAATTCAATTATTTGACTCATTTGTAATTAATCCAAAAATACAGCCAATGAAAATTTTTGGAAAAAGATACTCTACCACATATAAAATAGTGTTTATAATATCAAATATGATATGTTTCATAGGTCTAGAAATAAAAGGAATTCATTCATAATGTAAACAAATAATAGCATACAAACACACTCATGCATGAACCCACACATAAAAGTAAGGGAAGAGACTGAATGGAGCAAATGAACTCAGTAGAATAGCAGTCATTCCTGAGGATATGAGTGATCTAGGAAAATGTCCAGGAGGAGAGATGTGCTAAATGTCTTATATATGCTTAGATCTGCATTCAGAATAAAGAGGTGCGTAATGTAGCTATTACCTGTTTCCTGACTGCAGATGTAAATGAATTGTTTCTTGACTATTGAGCTTCCTTCTATAGGAAAATCATGTTAAGTGTCCCTCCTCCTTCTTGAGATCCTCAGTATCCTTCTGAATGTCAATTGTACTAGAAAATCTGAACAAAATCTGTGACTTCTGATTCATAAACTTATAGTTAAATGAATATACAATTTTAAAGATTAAATAGTATTGCATTGTAGTTCATAGACAGTTAATCATTATTTTTTAATGTATTTTACAGAATATAAAAGCTAAATTGATCTTGGGAAAATACAAAAACCAATTTCAAAGATTCAATGCACTCTTCCCTAAATTTATTAGAAATGTCTTAAAGAACATATTCTCATAAATTTAAGGTAATTTTTAGTTGATTATTGTACACAAAACAATGTTGGGAGAGCAGAAAAATATAAACTAGAAGAGTAGAATTTTTGCTCCACTTAGACCTAGACTCAGACTGTTCAAATGAGAATTAATGTGACATGCCTCATCACAGAAACAGAAAAAAATGTGTAATAACCTTCAGCAGAAACAAAAATACAACTTTCATGTAGATATGCTTAGGAATATTTTTAAAAAATATTTATGACAATTTCAGACCAAATAGAAGACATAGGTCTTTATCTTAAAGGTAACTGGGAAATTTGAAATCAGACCATCTTCAGTGTACACATAAGAAAACAAAAGGAAAATGTAGTTAATTTTCTACTTCTGATTGACTCTTCCCCATAGATGAAGCATGAAGAGATAGTAGTAGAAGACAATGTCTCCACAGTGGTACGGTTTGTCTTGCTGGGATTTTCTGAATTTCCAAATATCCAAGGTTTCCTATCTGGGGTTTTCTCCATCATTTACATAGTTATCCTCATTGGGAACTTTCTCATAATCATAATAACCAGGCTGGACCCTGCACTGCACAAACCCATGTACTTTTTCCTGAGACATTTTTCTTCACTGGAAATCTGTTATGTTTCAGTCACTCTCCCGAGGATTCTGGTCAGCCTTTGGACTCAGGATAGGAGCATCTCCCTACTGAGCTGTGCCACACAAATGTATTTTTTCCTTATGTTTGGAGCAACAGAATGTTTCCTCCTGGCTGTGATGTCTTACGACCGTTATGTGGCCATCTGTAACCCTCTGCACTATCCTCTAGTCATGAACCCAAAGAAGTGCCATCAACTGGCAGTTGGCTCCTGGTTTGGGGGAATGCCAGTCCAGATAGGGCAAACATGGCAGATATTCTCTCTGCATTTCTGTCATTCTAACCAAATCAACCACTTCTTCTGTGACATACCCCCCATTCTCAAGCTAGCCTGTGGGAAAACTTTTGTGCATGAAGTGTCTGTCTATATAGTAGCTGTGTTATTTGCTGTAGTCCCTTTTATGTTAATACTTGCCTCTTATAGCAAAATTGGACTCACAATTCTGAGGTTGCCAACAGCCCAAGGAAGGGCTAAGGCATTCTCCACTTGCTCCTCCCACCTACTGGTTGTGATTTTATTTTTTGGATCAGCTTCCATTACCTACCTTAGGCCCAAATCCAACCATTCTGCAGGAACTGACAAAGTACTCTCTCTTTTATACACCATAGTGACTCCTATGTTTAATCCCATGATATACAGCCTTAGGAATAGGGATGTGATTGCTGCTCTGAAAAGATTCTTGCTTAAAACATAGTATCACATATTTGTGTATGAATGTTTGCATTGCTGGTCCCACGGTTATCAGAGAAATATTTCAGATCTTACATTTCCCCTTGAGATGCTGATCACTTCCATCTTAATATCTATTTGTTTTACTTCAGAACACTAGCCTGAAATTTACTCAGCTTGGATGTATCTTAGGCAAATCAATTTATTTTCATTATTACATATCTAAGGGAAAGTATGTTCTCATCAATAAAATTGCAATGTACATTATATTTCCCTTGAATAATGTACAGAATCCAATACTATGACTTGCAACAGAAATAAACTTGCACATCATTTACCTAAATAATTTGTATGTATTTACAGCTATAGTTGTTAGTTTTCTCCTTTGATACTTAATACATAGACTTGCCAATTTTAGTTGAATATCATATGTTTATTGAGTGAGTGATTAAATGAGTGAAAATATAAGTGCATACTGCTTTTCCCTACCTCAAACTCTTGGCAAACTCTAGAGATTTTGTAGCATTGCTAAATACTGTTAGCATATTTAACTCACTGTCTGTCAGCATAGAATTACTCCAGAGACAATATCAAAAGGGAGGCTTATGCACATTTAATTTCTTCCTTAAATAAAACTTATGCAAGTACTTAAAATTCAACTCTCTTGCCTGGTAAGTTATTTACTCTACTAAACATATAAAGCCATTGATTACTATGAACTCTTTAGAATTTACTCCTAGGTAAGCTATGACTGCCTGGAATGCAATATCATATGATACATTAGTTAATGATTTTAACATTTAAAGATATGATCAAATAAAGCATTTAATGTAGTAATCATTCCATTTCAATAAGACATTGTGATAGACTAATGGTCCCCCAGATATCACCTGGTCCTAATTCATGGAACTTGTGAATTCAATAATTATATAATAAATAAAACTTTGCACAGGTACACCAGGTATCAGGTATGAGACTAGAAGATTATGTGTAGGGATTCTGATCGTTGAAATATAGAGGGAAGCATTCCTTTGGTGAGCAAACTCCTATGGAATAACAGGAACCCTGTTTTCCATGCTTAGGATGCTCTGCAATTTCTCTTATAACCAGTAAGATGACTAATATATGTGCATTGTCGAGCTGCTGTTGCAATGCCCTGCATGAAGAGGCTCTGCGGGGCTTGTCATTGATCTCAGGCATACAGCTCCTGGGAAAAAGGAACTTGCTTGCCAGATAACTACAATGTTTCACCAAGCCTGCTGCTCCTGGACCTGCCCACACTAACTTCTTATGTTCAGAGTCACTTGAGGCAATGGACTTTCTTGAGAGCTGCACAAACTACTAACTTTGCATTTTGTAACTATAGAATGTAACTGTAGAATAAGTAACCTTACCGAAACAATAAACAATAATGTAGTTATGGTACCAATGACCTAATGTAACCTATTGGTTTAAATAAAGGTGGCCACTTGGAAAAACAGCCATCTTTCCTGCCTCTGCATCTTGTCTCTGTGTCTCCTTTTTTATTTTCCTTATAATTATCCAGGTAACACAATTGATGACATGAGCCCTAAAATATAGAAAGAAGAAAGCAGTGTATTTCAGAGATGCAATGATGAAAAAGGAAGGAAAATATAGGGATAAGAAGAACCCAATTTGTCTTTGCTGCCTTTCCAGGAGTGGGATCACATGCCCAAGTGGTGACTTTGAGAAGCCACCGGTGGCATTTAACTGACATTCATTGAGAAATCAGAAACCATAGTTTATGTCCTCAAAGAACAGAATTCTTTAATAATACCATTGAGCATGAATGGATTCCCCAGGATAGCCTCCTAGCTTTTTGAAAACCATGCATCTCTGATGATACCTTTATTTAAAAATAAATAAAGCCACCTCAAAGAATTATAGAATAGATTAATTTCAACTCAGAGCTATAAAGTGATCAATAGAGTGAATAAACAACCTACAGAATGACAAAGAGTATTATCAAACCATAAAGGATTAATATCCAAAGCATACAGAGAACTCAAAAGCTCTATGAATGAAAACCAAGAATCTAATTTAAAAATTGGTAAAACATGAGCACACATTTCTGAAGGCATAAAAATGGACAGTTAGGTGAGATAAGTACTCAAGGTTGTTAGTTGCCAGAGAAAAACAAATTAAAGGCACAATGTGATATCTCTTCACTTTTGTGGAATGATGTCACCAAAAGGTGAAAGAAAAAAAAGCATTGGTCAAGATGTGGAGAAAATTAAACTTTGAACACTTTTATATAAATATAAAAAGAATATAAATTAATTCAGTCATCATGTAAAAGAACATGGTGGCTCCCCAGATGATTAAAATTAGAACTACCATAGCATGCAGCAATCACCTACTAGATATGTGTCCAAAGGAAATTAATCAATATGTTGATGTACCTGTACCGCCATGCACATTTCAGCAAGCTTTACAATAGTGAGGGCATGGGGTAAGCCTAACTGTACCTCAACAACTGAATAGATACATAGAACCTGGCATATCCTGTCATTTGTGCCAATGTGAAAGAACTTGGAGGACATTAGAGTAGGTGACATGTCAGGCAAAGAAGGAAAAACACATCATGATAGCACTCATAAGTGAAATTTAAAAATGTGAACTGAGAACCAGAGAGTTGAATGGAGGTGGTGACGTAGGTGCTTGGGGAGCAGAGATTGCAGAGATGATGATCAGAGCAGGCAAAACGACTTAGAGGAAGTCTAAGTTGAAGAGATCTCCTGTGCTTCATGTTGAGTGTAGTCACCAAAAATGACATAGGTTTATGAATACATTTTGTTTTTAGTTAATTTTAAATGGCATATAAAACCACAAAAGTTTACTTATTAATGTAGTACCTATAATGTTTTGATATATACATGAATTATGTACTTTTTTACATCATGATAAATGTATCTGTTTCTAAAAGATTTTATCCTTTCTTTCCAGGAATAATTCCAAAGTCTCTTTTTTTTTCTAGGCTTTGAAATGTGGAGTACAAGATTGTTATCTCTCTATTCACCATGATGTGCTATAGCACAAGGAAACTCTTTCTCACATGTAGGTGTAACTGAGTACCCATTGATAAAACTTTCCCTTTCTCTCACAACCCTATACTCTCCCCACTACTCCTAACCAGCAATGTAGTCTAAATATTTGTGAGAACAACTTTTTAAGGACAGAACATGTGAGTGAGATCATCTGGTATTTGCTCAGCTCTTGGCTTATCTCACTTAACATAATGATCTCCTAATATATTCACTTTGTCACAAATGGCTGACTAGTAGTCCATTATACATATGCAAAATAATGTGGTTACTCAAATCATTGTCAGTTGATGGACATTTAGGTGGTTTGTATTTGTTGTGAATAGGACTGCAATGAACAAATGAATTCACATACCCTTTAATACTATCATTTCATATCCTCTGATTATATACTCAAAAAAGGGACTGTTAGATCCCATGATAGCTCTATTTTTTAATTTTTTAAGGAAGACTCATACACATTTTCATAATGTCTGCATTAATTTCCAATTTCACCAATAGTGTGCAAATGTTCCATTGCTTCCATATCCTCACCAACAATTATTTATTTTGTCTTGTTGCTCACCATCATATCTACTGAGATGAGGTGATGTTTTACTTTGCATTTCTTACATGATTAGTGAGGTTGAGTATTTTGTCACATACTGTTGAGCATTCATCTTATTTTCAGAAACATCTATTTAGGTCTATTGTTCATTTTTATGGGGATATTTGTAAGCTTTGCTATTGAGTTTTTGTTTTTTCTCATAAATTCGGTTTACCCAGAACTTGTTCAATAAAGGAAAATCATTATCATCTTGTAATCTCTGCCAATTCATCATGAATTGGCAATCAATTTTCTATTTTTTATCTGTGTTGTAGTCATATAGTCTTTACACTATTTTATGTATTTATTCTTTTGGTTCTTCCACTTTACATACATTATTTTGGTGATATATCCTGATGTGGTTATTATGCAGGTAATTCATTCGCTCTCATATCTGTGTAACATTCCACTCTAAAACATATCATAATATTATTTATTAAATTGAAAGCTAAGGTCAGCACAATATGGCACATTCATTTTTTGAAACATAAAAATGAAGTTTTTAATATATTTCTCTTTATATGACAGAAGGTTAAACCTGAGTGGCTTTGACTTAGAATTCAGGATTGCAAACTCTAACATACATGCTACCTGACATTTTAAAGAAAAGCTTGTTGTCTTGACATAATAATTTTTTTAAAAAATTGAGTTGTTTCCAATTGTATGCTATTACAAATAAAGCAACAATGAAAACGTTTGCATGTATTGGAGTATTTCTGAGTGTAATTCTGTGGAGCATGAATCTAAAAAAAGAAACTAACTAATGAGGCATTTGTATATATAGCTACAGTAGAAATGGTCATGCATGTTATGAAATGTCAATTCCCACTCCACTGTCAAGAGATTGTTGCACATTTTTAGCAATTTTTTTATATTTTGAATGTTTTCACTTTGGCTTTTGTAAATTAGTCATAGTCTTGCACAATTTTTTTTATGCACTTTGGCACAAAATAAGTTCTGCATCCACTATGATATCATGTCTATGCAATTTCAATTTTGAATAAGAGACCAGTCAAAAGACCTGTGTTGACCGGTTTAGGGCCTTATGATATTCATGCTACCACTACCTACCTGACACCTTTGTTCTTTTGACTCTTAGTTCAAGTCAAAAGAATGAGAGACATTGTTATGATTTGGAAATGAGGTGTCCCTCCTAGCTCATGTGAGAGACCAGGCAAGAATTTTCAGACATGAAAGGACTAGATTATGAGAGGTATAAGCTAATCAGTGTGTTAAATCACTGATATAGATTGACTAGGTACTTCCAATAGTCAAGTAGGGTGTGGCTGGTGGAAGGAAGTTATTGGGGGCAAGCCTAGGCAGATTATATTTTGTCCCCAGTCTATAGACCTCTGTCATTGCTTCCTGGCTCTGATGTTCAGTACTGCTTTCTTCTGACACTCCATTCCACAGTGATGTTCAACCTCACCATAGTCCCAGATTTATGGTGTTGGCTGACGATAAACTAAATATATAAAAACAGGAGCCACAATAAACATTTCCTCCTTCAAACTGTTCTTGTCTGGTCTTTTGGTCACAGCAACACAAAGTTGATTAAAACAGATTTAAAACAAACTTTGTACAAATAAGAAGTCACTCATCTCTTTCAAATCATTTCAGTACTGTTGATGGGTTCTCGTGAGAATAGAACAATAATTCATAGAGATAGAATATTGTATCTGGAAAGGACATTGCAAATAATCGAGATTAAATCCCTATTTCATGTATAAATTGATTGAATTATATTGTGTTGTACATATACAAGATATCCCATTTCTTTCTCTTTTGTATATTTAGGAATTTCAGCAGCAAAGATGAAGAATAAAGTCAAGATGTGAAAACATAACTATGATAGTAATTTTCTCTCCACAATCACTGGTACTACTCTATTTAGGAAATAAGACTTGCTGCCAGTAATTGGTTTATATGAAATGAAAATCTTATTTGAACAGATGTAGAAGAGAAGAAAATAAGGCATGAACTAGACAGTATCAAAGGGATCATAGCATTTGATGATGTGCACTGTATAATTTTGAGATAGAAGAGTCATGACCATCTGCCAAAGTTTCTACTTGTCACAAATTCCCCCAAACTAATTATATATAATTGATACTCCACTTTGTAAATTAAAAAAGTCATAATTAATCAAATCAGTTCACTCTTTTGGAATACCCTTGTACAGGATTTTAATTTTCCTTCTCTTTAGTTCTTACTCACTGACTCTAATAATAAGGGAATTTGTGAAGCCCCAAGCAGTCTGTAGATGCTATAAGAAATCTGAACATGTGAGAAAGAGATGAGTTAATGTGGAGGAATATCTGCATTTTATAAATTATTGGCAATCCACTGTCAATCAGTTTTGCTAATGTTTTAGTATAATTCAGACAATGTTCTTTGGCCATGTTTCTGTTAACCTCAATGTGTTTGAGGGACTATAATAAATACCACAAATACCTTAGCTTATGTTTTAATCAGCTAATGCAGCCCTGTGACCAAATGTCCTGACAAGAACAATTTGGAAGAGTAAAAGTATATTTTGGCTCACTATTTCAGAGTTTCATTCCATTATCAGAGAGTTTCAACTCTCTGGGCCTCAGGTAAAGCTGAACATCATAGTGGAAGGGTGTGGCAGAGGAAAGCAGCTTTGTACATGGCAACCAACAAGCAGAGAGAGAGAGGTCCACTCACTAACTATAAAACATAAACCTATAAAAAATAAAAAGCATGCCCCCAGTGACTTCCTTTCTTCAGCCAAACCCAGTTAATCCATACTAATGGATTAATCCATGAATTTAGACAATAGCTCCCAAAATATAATCATTTTACCTCTGAAATTTCTCATATTTTCTCAAACATGAGATTTTGGAGGACACCACATACCCAAATCATAACATTTTACCCCTGACCCAAAACCTCATGGCTGACACATAATGCAAAATGCATTTCATCAATTGCCAGGAGTCCCAAAGTCTTAAGTGTTGCAGCATTGCCCAAAAGTATAACTCCAAAATCTCATGAGACTCAAGGTAAGCTCTTAGTTATGAGAGTGAAAATCAAAAGCAAATTGCATATATCTAATATACAATGGAACCAAATAAATATTTCCTTTCCAGAAAGGAGAAATAGGGGTATAGAAAGAAAAAAAAATGGGACCAAATCAAGACCAACATCCAGCTGGGAAAACATCTATTATGTACTCACAACTACTTTGCTATTTGGCATTTTTATTTTAATATTTGTTTGTTTATCTATTTGCATGTTTATACAGACATGAAGAAGTGTTTGAAATAACTTGGATGGAATGCTCAATCCTTAGGCCCAATATCTCATATTGGAAATATTAATTTAAGAAACATGGTCACATTATACAATGCTTTGAAGAAGTGAATGTTTGTAGAGGACAGATGATCACTTGACTGGGGCTGACAGTGTGGAATAAGGAAATGAAATCTTGAAAGAAGTGATGGAGATGAATTTGATAATTTCATTACAAGATATTCTTTACCAAGGTCATTTTAATTCCTTTTTATAGCTTTATCAAGTTTGACTTTTTTGCTTTTTAAATGTTATGATTGTCCGTCTGAAGACTTCTCTAGTTGTTCAACTCTCTGCCTAGATTTATTTTCTCTGAGTTATTTTCAACATGACACTGACCTTTGCCATCCAAGGGAGACTTTCTTCTGCACACCGCATTTAGATATTTTGCTTTCATCATCTCTTTTTATTCCAGGGTTGTTTTGAGGCCAATTGTCACATTTAATTCATGTTAATAAATTAATGTATTAATTAATTAATTTAACTAGAATTTAATATTCACTAATTTATAAACTCATAAATTCACAATAAAACATAAGGCACAAAAATATGTAAAAGGCAGTTAATATGCATTTACTAAATTATAATATAACTGAAGTAATGCATGAATAAAAGAACAAGCAAATAAAACTTTGAGAAAATTAATATGTGAGGATAATCTTTTCAGAGATGAATATAATATGTTAATTCAAAATGAATAATCAAGCATAACATGTTTGTACAGCTGCAACATTTTCTTATAATTAGACTTTAGCCAAAACTTATTCAATAAACCATGTGAAAAAATTATTCTGTGTATCATGCAATATATTAAAAAGTTTTCACATTAAATATGCACATATGGACAGATATTACGATTACTTAAATCCACCTTTTCTTTTTCACTCTTTGCAGGGCCTCTTTCACATCCTTGTTGCGTAGGCTATAAATCAAAGGGTTCAACATGGGAATGATGAGGGTGTAGAACAGTGAGGCCATTTTGTCTTGATCTAGAGAGTAGGAAGAACTTGGCCGGAAATACATGAAGAGTATAGTGCCCTGGAAAACTGCAACGGTAGTCAAGTGGGAAGCACAGGTGGAGAAAGCTTTGAGCCTCCCATTAGCAGAGCGGATCTTTAAGACTGATGAGATGATGTAGCCATAAGAGACCAGGACTCCAGAAATGGTACTTAGTTCAATGAAACCAAAAATAGTGAATATTGCTAACTCGTTGATCTGTGTGTCAGAGCAAGACAGTAACAGGAGAGGAGGGACATCACAGAAGAAATGATTAATCTCATTAGACTCACAGAAACATAAGCGGAATGTTAATGTCGTGTGTATCAAAGCATCTCCCAGGCCCACAAGGTAAACTCCAGCCATGAGCAAGTAGCAAACCCTACTGGACATGTTGACTGTGTACAGCAAAGGGTTGCTGATGGCCTTATACCTATCAAAGGCCATCACTGCCAGCAGCAGACACTCGGAATCAGCAAAGGTACATAAGATCAAGAACTGCAGAGCACAGCCAATGAAGGAAATTGATTTGTTCTTGGCAAATATGTCCACCAGCATCTTAGGTCCAATTGCTGTGGAATAGCAGAGGTCACAGAAAGAGAGGTGGCTGAGGAAAAAGTACATTGATGTATGAAGCTGGGGATCCATTCTAACTAAGAAGATCATTCCAAGATTTGCCACAAGATTAATGAGATAAATAAATAGAAACACAGCAAATAGAGTGCTTTTCATCTCAGGGTTAATAGTAATTCCCATGAAAATAAATCCAGTCTGTGAGGAACAATTTCCTCTGTCCATTCTTCTTTGCCTAAACTTTTGAGAAAATCATTTAAAAAAAAAAGATTCATGTTTCATTCTTTACATACAGACTGTACCTATATAGCAGAACACCGTTTGTTTCTGATATTTTTCTTTTTAGTCTCAGAAAAACACCCATCTATTTGTCACTTTTTAAAAAACAATTGCATCTGCTTGACAATATTCATAATAAATATGAGACAGCAGGTGAAAAATTTTGATTTAAATTTGAATGTCATTCAAGAAACGTATGACTTTCTACAACTTCATTACTTTCTCTGGATTTTACCTTCTTATGTTAAGAGTATATTTTTACTCTACTGAAACCTGTATTCATCTTCCAAATAAATGGAAGAAACACTAGATAAACTATTGCAGTTGGAGAATTGACAACATTCACATTAGACTAAAAGGGTAATTTCAATGACATCAGTTTTAAAAAATCATTTTCGATTTAAAAGATCATTGTAGTAGTTCTAGGAATATTAAGCGTATCACTGACTACTGAAACTGAAAAATGTTATTCTACTGTTATTACATGTGGCTTTTAGTATTTGTGAAATATAAAATAAATATTCATTTATTTCTGTATTTTTTAAAATGTTGTATGATTTTACCACAATGATTGTTGCCTCTTTTTAGAGATAATATGGAATTAAAGGATAACCTACTGACAATGCAAAGAAAAATGCTAAAAAGACAGTAAAACCACCTTAATTTAATACATATATTTACATTTCAACTAGATCTTAAATGGGCACATATATTTAAAAAAAAAGAAAGAAAAAGAATAAGGATTTTTGACTAGGCATGTTTTACTTAAGCATAAGTGAATTTATGTACTTGTAAAGTAATTGCAAGTGTGTATGATTCCTAACTGGAATATGAGAAATAGTGAGGGATAGATATAAATGGGATTTTTGTTTTTATGCTTTGGGACTAAGTAAAAATATTATATGACTCATACAGAGTTGAAATTACATATATGATTACTTGTAATGCAGTACTTCAAATATCTATTAAATAAACAACAAAACAGAAAAATAACAACAAAACCACTTAAATTGATGTAAATACCTATATAGTATAAAGCAAGTAAATATTTGTTTATAATATATATTAAAATAAAATTAGTAAATAGGAAATTTAATGGATAGGAGATTTACTCATGTCTTCCAGTTTTGAGAAGAAATCATCATTTTTGATCATTAAGCCAGAATTTATGGAACACAGTAACCTGGCATAAAATGATTCATTTACAGATGTCTTTTTTTTTTTAATGTCATTTCTTTAAACCTCAAGTCTTTGAGTTTGGAAACTCAGGAACTTAATCTGACATGAACTTACCTGACATTCTTTGATAACTGAACCTTAAGCAGGTAGCATGGAATTATACCAGGTAAATTTTGGGACTTAACTCTCTGAGGCTATTCCCTCAGGCTTTGTTGTTATGCAAACTTATGACTTAATTATATTTATGACTCTTTATTTTCCCCTCTGAATACATCCACATCTTTATGAAAGATTGAGTTTTTATTATTGACTATCATCAGCAAACTGATCTATGACAGAATGAAAGCTGCGAGTAAATTTTATGGCGCAAGATACATAAAATACATACATACCTTTTACTATAAAATATGATCTATGTCATCCTTGTCTAGTTAAAGCAGAATTTGAGGGAATTCAGCCCCCCCCAAGTTAGTCATTTCAAACACCTTTCTTTTGTTCATTTTTCTGCTTTTTAAAATAGTGTCCATAGTCTTAATGAATATGTAATGACTAAGTAACTTTACTAATATTTAATGAAAGTATTAGTTCCTTTCCGTGATAATTATAATGAGATATAATTCATATTTTATAAATCGTACACTTATAATATAAAAATTTTCTTGGATGTAGTATATCCACAAGGTTATGTAGCCTTTAACACTCTCTGCTTCCAAAACATTTTTTAACACCTCAGTAAAAAACACATCTATTTGGGGTCACTTGCCTTCTCTCCTAACCCTGGTCCTTAGAAACTTTACTTTCTGGTTCTATGTGTTCACTTATCCTAAGCATAAACAGTCATCTAATATATGCCCTTTTTTGTCAGTCTTCCCTCATTTAGCATATCTTTGTCAGAATATATCAATGTTGCAGCTTGTTTCTGAATCTCGTTCCTTTTTATGACTGCATAGCATTTCATTTTATGAATAAGAGACCCTTTGATTATCTGTTTCTACTGGATGGATATTTTGGGTGTTTCTATTTTATTTGTTTTAGTAATAATGCTGTAACTACTCATATCAATAGCAATAATAAAGGCCATATTTTTCACCCACAATTGTCACATTCCATCCCAACCATGTGCCATCCATCCACATATCTTAGATTTTATGATTATGGTGCATACTCTATAGTAAATACACTGCTTTTTGAATTATGTGTAATTCATCTATATGAGGATTTCTCTACTAAATTTAAGCCTCAAGGATATATATATATATATAAATATATATATATATATATATATATATATATTTGTTTGTATTCTCTATAATCAGCACTAAAAGATTTCATAGAGTTAATTGCTTACTAAATGTTTTTTGGCTATTTTAGAGAACAGTGATCAAAAGTTAAATGTATACTGTGTTTGCAGGATTTTTTGTATTAATATACTTTATATGTGTAAGAATGATTCACTTAAATATTGTACATAGATAAAATCTTCCTAAAAAACAGTTACAAATGTTTTGTGAAAGTGATTTCATTTTCTACTATTCATACTAATTCTTTGCTAACTTGGTTAATACTGGAAGACTGAATTCTATATTCTTCAAATATCACATATCAAGAGATTATTCATATTTCTTGAAAGTTGTTCTATCACTGAAATATTTTATTTGACTGGGCTACCTCTAAAGGATCCAGAGCCAACCCCTGCTTCACATTGATCTGATTGAAATTTCTTACATTATTCTATATAGGTGTTATTAAATAATTTGTTTGGTTTTTGCACAGCAGAAACAAAAGGAGATCACGCATATAGTCACTTTTATTTAAATGTTAATTAAATGTTAACTTAGGAATAGAAGAAGTTAAAAATTTCTGCAATTATAATTTTCACAGATTAAAAATATCTATAAGCATTCAGATGCATCTCCTTAGACCACAGTGTCAATTTAGCCTCCCTTCAAAGTTTTGTTGTCATTTACTTGCTCTGACCAAAAAAAAAAAAAAATAGAAATCATTCTAGGTCATGCTATTTCCAGTCTTTAAGAAATTATACTGAGGGTGTAACAAGCTATTACCTAATGAGCTAAAGTATCTGTGTGAATCACTCTGTGACTCCATGGGGAGTTCAAGAGGACCAGATGAGACTGTCTTTCTAGAGACATTCACATGCTTATGTCACTTGTGTGACACTTTTTCACCTCTCTCAGATGTCTACTGAATACCATAGTCAATAAAAAGACCAGCAGAATAATGAAAGTGGTTATTTTGAGCCCTCTGTTCTAGAACTTTATATAGCAAAAGTTACCTATAACAATGTGGAAAGAATATAATTAGATATACACTTTTTCAGAAAGTACTTATTTTTAACACTAGCTCTATATAAGTATATACACATAATCTGTTATAGTGCATGGATTTATGGAGATATGCATGTGTCTGTTTTGTCACAGACTGAAGAAAGCATTTGACAACCTTATATCTGACAAAGGACTTGCAGTCAGAATATGAAGAACTCACAGCAATAATAAGGAAATAACCAATCATATAGAAAAATGGAGCAGAGATTTCAATAGAAACTTCTCCATAGAAGATCTTTGGATGGAAAGTTAATGTATGAGAAGATGAAAAGCATCTATCATTATTAGGGAAGTGATAATTAAAGCCAAAATAAGATATCATGACATACCTGCAATAATACATGAGCTAAAATTTTAAAAAATCATATGTACCATTAATGAAACTACTGTGGAATATGACCTTTCATGAACTTCTGGTGGGCAGTTATAATGTTGCATTTTGGAATACATGTGGGCAATTTCTATGAATGTTACCCAGACTTGTGCTGCAATACAACTATTTTGTTTCTGTGTATTACCTAAGTCAAGCCCCATGTTCATACAATGTTTTCTTAATGGGCATTTATAGCTTTGGTTTCTAATAACCCAAACGTTGGGAATAACTCAAATCTATCAATGTGAGTGGTTGCACAAAGTGTAGAATATTCCTATACTACAAATATACACATAAATAAAAAGGATAAATCACAGAAACATGCAATAGCATGAATGAATCTCAAAATAATTGTGATGTTTAGGAGAAAACACACTTGAGATATATATATATATATATATATATACTGTATACTTCCACTTATAAAAATTATATCAGAATAAAATCTAATCTATATAGGTGACAAATTATGTATCAATGCAAAATGCTTATAAAATGCATGTGGTTTCCTGAGGTGATATGAAAAGAACAGATAAAAAAATGGTGCAAGGAAATTTTAGGTGATGATTGATTTTTTCCTTGTCTTATTGTACTCATATTTAAAACAAAAATATATGGCAGAAAGAAAACTGAAAGGAAAAACTAGTGAATAGGATTGATTAGTATCTTTATATTCATCCAATAATCTCATTTCATTCTTTAAATGGAACCTGTTAGAAATCTGGTAGCCTGTACTTAACTCAGTTGTTTGGTTAAGTCACTTAGTCTGATTTATCTGAAAACTATTCAAATACTTGTTGCTTAGTTTCCTTACCAAAAACAACTGGTCTAAAAAATTCATAAGAAAATTTCCAGCAGTAAAAGATGGTGAATGAATTCCAAAAGCAAGGTATGTAAGGCTATAAGATTTAGAAATTATATGAAATGATAGCTATGTGAACCTACTTTCTATAGTAATCATTTTACTACCAAAGGTTTCTGGTAACATCATACATATATATTAAATATACATAATAAAATTTATTTTAAAAAATAATTTGAAATTTTTTTCTAAATTTGCACTAACAGGGAACATAGATGTGATTTTTGGAGACATTTGGTTTCCATTAATGGTCTTAATAAATGTAATAATGTAAAAATATATAGTTTGAAATTAGTGCAGTAATATTAAATAAAAGATATTAAATAATTGTCAGAATTCACTTTATGGTTCTTTGTTTTTTAAAGCCTAACTAAAATATTTTTATAATTAAGATTTGATATATTTGCTACTTTTTAATACCGCTTTTAAAAATTTTCTTTTACAACGAAGGATGCCACAGTAATACTCTAAAATATTATATTCTAACATTGAGGTTCTGGGAGAAAATTCATTTAATACTTGAAATGAATCAGAAAGATTATGAAAATGAAACTCTCTGAGAAGTTGACCTACCCAAGGTTTCCTAACTACTGACAGATAGGTTTAAGGACCAGTCATTTAAGTAAGGAATTCAGCATCTTTGTTCTATTTTAGCCTAGATTTCACACAGCTCTAAGGAATTCCTTTCTTCTTTAGAAGGGAAAATAAAGACCTGTTATTCCAGAAGTACTTTGGATTAGGCAGAAGGAAGTGAAGGAAGGGGATAGGGTATGGGGGTAGGAAATAGAAGAATAAATAGGACATTATTACCCTATGTACATATATGATTACATGAACTGAATGATTCTACATCATGTACAACCAGAAGAATGAGAAGTTATACTCCATATATGTATGATGTGTCATAATGCATTCTACTGTCACATATAAGTAATGAGAATAAACTTAAAGAAAAAAATCACAGTTATGACTTCTTAAGAATAGGATAAATTACATAGTGAATAGTGATTTTTGAAGCTAACAAAGAGGATATACATTGATTGAAGTTTATCCTTTACATTTGTGAGGCAAAGAACAATAATTCTGTCACAGAAGAACTGTGAAATCTGCTGATGCTAATATAAGCAGAACCCCAACCTGTCCTTACAAGTCTGTACCATTACATATAATACTATTTATTTGCAAATGAATCAATAGAATCAGAAAACAACTGCTATTTCTGTACCCACACACTAAGGGGAACAGGTGCGATTTGTGCAGCTTTTACAAGGTGATTAGTCACTATCACTTGATGCTGATGACAGATGAAAGACTTTAGAAAATTGAAGATAAAGCTCAGATTCAGAGTCGGAGCATTTTGAGGGTGTTGTTATTTAATGTGAGAAACACTAAGGACAGAGGTGATCAATTTTCAATTAAATTTTTAAAAATCAAAACTCATGCATTGAACTGCACTAATCATAGACATGCTTAGTTTTTATCAATCAGTATATTCACTGGATTTAGAATTTATTCATTTTATAGGGTTTTTTTGGCTTTTGTCAGTACAGATTATTCGTTTATTTTATTTCATTTATTTATTTATTTTGGTGCATCTCAACTATACAAACTGGTATTTGTTGTGGCATATTGCAATATATGAATCCACAATTTGATCAATTTCACTCCCCAATAATTCCCACTCTCTGCCCTTCCTCCTCAGAACCCCTGCCTCTACCCCAATTGTCACCCTTCTACTTTGATGGAGTCCCTTCATTTCCCTATGTTTTCCATCTAGCTTGCACATCTGAAGGAAAACATACAGTATTTTCTCTCTGACTTATTTCTCACAGAATTATGATTTCAATTACCATCCTTTTTTTCTACAAATGACAGAATGCCATTCTTATTTGTGAATGAATAAAACCCCAGTGTGAATAGAGAACATTTTCTTTATCCATTCATCTGTGGATAATCACGTAGATTGAAATAATAACTTAGCTATTATTTATTGTGCTTCTATAAACATTGGTAAGCATAGACCACTAAATTTTGCTGATTTATTTATTTATTTTTTTGTTTTGTTTTAGTGTGGAGGAGTGAGGTAGCTAGGTCATATAGAAGATTTATTATAGCTTTTTGAAGCTCCTCTACATTGACTTCCATAATAGCTGTACTAATTTATATTCCCACATACAAGATAGTTCCTTTCCTCTGCATCCTCACCAGAGTTTATTGTTATTTGCATGCTTGAGGATTGTCATTCTAATTGAGGTGAGGTGGATCTCAGTGTAGTTTTGATTTGTATTTCCCTAAGGGCTATACATAATAAGAGACAAAAATGGTAAAATTACAACAGATACAACTGAAATCAGAAGGAATTTATATACTACTTTGAGGTATTATGTTCCAATAAATTGAAACATATGTAAAAAAATGGATAAATTTCTAGACACATGTGATTCACCAAAACTGACCAAAGACAACAAAGAAGATATAGAAAACCTAAAGAGACCAATAAAAAGATGGATTTATAGCTGAATTTTACTAGTTGTTTAAAGAATTAATTCCAAGACTCCTTAAATTACTCCATGAAATTGAGAGAAAAGGAATGCTTCCAACACCATTTTATGAAGCCTGTATCACCTTGATAGCAAAACTGGAAAAGAACACTTTAAGAAAACTACAAACGAACATTCTTGATGAAAATAGATGCATAAATCCTCAATAAAATATAAGAAAAGAGAAAGAGACTTCCACAACACATTTGTTATGGTTTAGATGTGGGGCGTCCCACCTAACTAGTATGGGACAATGCAAGAAAGTTTAGAGGTGAGAAATTGGGTTATAACAGCATTAATTTTATTAGTCCATTAATCAACTGATAGGGATTAACTGGGTGGTAACCGTAGGCAGGCTATTGGGAGCATGCCTTTAGGATATATACTTTGTCTCTGGTAAGCAGAGCTTAGTCTTTCTCTGCTTTCTTGCTGTCAGGTCCTGACTACTTTCCTCCACCAAGCTCTTCTGCTGTGATGTTCTCCCTCTATGGCACAGAGCAGCCATTAGCCATCTATGGATTGAGACCTCTGAAACTGTATTAACGAAACCTTTAAAATTGTTCTTCTCAGGTCTTTTGGTTACAGCAGCAAAAAAAAGCTTACTAAAACAACATTAAAAAATCATATACCATAATCAAGTTGACTGCAGTCCAGGGATGCAATACAATGCTGGTTCAATGAAATCAAATCAATAAATGCCATACACCACACAAATAGAAACAAGGACAATAAAAGGAAGAAGAAGAAAAAAAGCAGGATAATTTCAATAGATAAAGAAAAAACCTTTGACAAAATATATCCACTATTTATGATAAAAACCTTGAAGAAAGTAGGGGTAGAAGAAACTTACATGAATACAATAAAGGCTATGCATAACAAACACAAAGTCAACATCATATTGGATGGGTTAAAATGAACACTATTTTCTCTAATATTGGGAATAAGATAAGAATATGCACTCTCACATTCCTATTCAATATAGAAGTTGAAATTTTAGAACACTTACTCAAGATAAAGAAATAAAAGGGATACAGATAAGAAAGAAAGAAGTCAAATTATGTCAATTTGCAGGTTATTTATCCTATGGTTAGAAGATTAAAAGTTTCACCAAGAGTGTCCAGGGTATTATTAACACTTTCATCTTTACTCTGTCATGGTTCCATCTAGGAGCACCCTAGATAATGAAGTGGGAATGTGACACACTGAAGATGGAAATCCTTCTCCTGGGATTCAGTGACCATCCAGAACTTCTAAATCTTCTTTTTGCTGTGTTCTTTTCCATCTACTCTATTCCCTAATGGGGAATATTGGGATGATTTTACTAATCCCCACCAGTTCCCACTTGCCCATCCCAGTGTACTTTTTCATCTGCATACTGTTCTTTATTGGTGCATGTTACTCTTCTATCATTGCCCTTGAATTACTGTGGGCTTGATTTTTGATATGAAAACCATTTGTTTCATTGACTATACTGCAGAGTTATATATTTTTTCTGTTTTTTGATTGACACAGAATCCTTCTTCTTGGCCTCCATGGCTTATAACAGGTACATAGCAATCAGCAACCCACTGCTTAATACTATTATTATCTCCAAGAGGTCTGTTACAACATTGTGCTCAGAGCACTTTGTTGGTGTGTGTGGGATTCAATTCTGACACTGGCATGTTTGACATCATTCTTGTGGTCTTGTGCTAGCTTGGTAGAGGCAATCTGTTTTCTAACAGTTCTCCTCTCCTATGCCTGCGTTTTGGCAGCCATCCTTAGAACAGATTCAGCATAGGCCAGAAGAAAAGGCTTCTCCTTCTGTGCTTCCAACCTGATAGTGGCCACTCTCTACCATGGCTCCCTGATCTTCATTTATTTGTGGCCCAGGACAGGTCATTCACTGGATATTGACAAAGTGACCTCTGTGCTTTATAAGTTGATTATATCTATGCTGAACCCCTTAATATAAAATCTAAGGAACAAAGATGCAAATAATTCCTATAAAATAAACATTAAGATTGCTCTCCTTTGATAAAAGGAATCAGTCCTGTAATTTTCAAATATGTCTATTGTTTGACATTTTTTTCTCTCTGTTGCAAATGTCAATTAATAAGGATATTTCTCCAAGCTGTGGATAATGAAACTTCCACAAAAGAAAAGACCAGAGCCCAACAGTGGAGCTATACTCTCATTTTATTTATATCATCACTATCTGTTATTTCACAGTTGAAATTTTTCATATTTATTTCAGGGAAAGATTTACCTTTTCTTACATGTTTGTGTCTCTTATTCTTACACATTTTCTGTTCTTAGTCTTTAACTTTTTTTCCACAATTTTTGTCAATAATTAATAAGTCACTGAAATAACATAATGCTCCTTTTGTGAAAGAAAATTAATGACATTAACAAAGATTATTTGCCAATTAATTTTAATTTTCATATAAATATATGTTCATTGTACTTTACCTATCCAAATTTCACTCATTCTAAAAAGACTTCTTAAATATTATTGTCAAAATTTTATTCTGAATCCTCCATTACAATCACAGGGTAGTTTGTACTCTAAATCTCATAAGAATCATAGGTGTACTTTGAGTACTCTATTCTCATCATTTTGTGTCTTACATTTATTTATGTCTGTGTTCTATTTTCCTACAAAAGTTATTTATAAATTTTGATTTGTTATTTGTATCTTTTGCATTTGTTTCATAATGTCTTCCTGGTTTATATTCTGAGTAAATTTTATGAAAAAAATACAGGTTTACTATTGATTGTTTTCAGTTCTTGCCATATATATCTGACATGAAAAAAAATTGTTATTCCTTTTACAATATTTTTAGTTCATTTTCCACAGTGGTACCATATGCTTGGATGTCCATTACAAGTTATTACCAAGTAGGATGTCTAAAAAATAGGTCAATTGTTAACAAATTTGTGTATATAGAATAATATAAAGTCTGGTTCTTAGACTGTTTCCTAAAAAGTCGAATGGGTACGAAATTTCTTGATATATAAAGTACAAAGCAAAAATTTCTGAGGGATTCTTTAGTGTTAGGGTCAAGACTGGGCATTGAAGCCTGAAATTGGTGGGGTTATGGCTTAGTTGGCTGCTGGAAATGACCTTTACAGAATATGTGGATGAGAAGTAAAAAAAAAAAAAAGTTAAATCTGAAGATGAGGTTAAATAATTAGAAAGCCAATGAGCAAAGAGGAAGACTTTCTGACAGGGAAAATATATGGTGGATTGTAACTTACAGCCACAGTTTCACTCACTATAATGGGATGTATTTTTGTAAAAAAATAATTTATCCATAATGATCAGTAAGAATATGGCATTCTGAGACTGAAGAGAACTAAGTACTTCAACCTGAGTACTTAGCAATAAATATTTTTTGAAGTGCATGGATGTTTCAAAATAGATGGCTATTGATTCTTCATAGCTGCCATTTCAGCAAGAGCTTTTAGGATCAGCTCCTCAGGGTATAACATAAAATGAGTTGCTGTGGGATTAATTATCCAAATTTCTTGGAAATGTGGAGTCTGGGACTGAACTCCTTATTGCAGTTTTAGGCCCCTGATCTGAGCAGCATAGAGATGTGCTTGGCAGAATGTCAGCAGAGGTAGCATGAGGAGCCTCTACTCAGCTTTAGCCAGGAGCAAAGGCAGAGTCAAGAAAATAGGTCATGAGGAGGATAAGGAGAAAGCTGCACACATGATGGAAACCATATTCTAAAGCTGGATTCTGACCAGCTAAGGGAGACAGATCCTAGAGAACAACTCATGACGTGGTTCTATCAGCAACACCATCCTTTCTTGGAGCACTAGGAGATCAGTTCCTGAGAGCTTACTCAGTAGACTCATAGAGACTGTCCAGAACAAAATCATATGTATGTCTACTATCCTTTACGTATGTAACTGATAAATATGGATATACAGATATAATCAGAGAATGTGTATATTAAACCCCTGTTTCACAGATGAAAAATCTAAGACCTGAACGTAGACACATAACCACCAAGTAATGAGAGCACACAGATTTGAAACCAATACCTGGCTCACTTTAAGGTCCAAATTTTATTCTTAAATTCTCTCTTATTTTTATCATTTTTAATAATTAAAATAAAACAATAAAGTCAAAAATTAAAGACTGTTATATATCTTTCTTTAAAGAAAAGCTGACAAAATATATGAGAAATACGTAGCAAAAGGAATTCACAATGTGTGTTTGCTTTTTATATATGCCAATATATTGAATATGTTTTCAATAAATCACATTGAGTTGGGAAACTGGACAATGATTAAGAGCTCCTTATAAGTAATATATTCCATGAACAATATGTATGCCACCTGAGATTATAGAGACAAGCAGATATATAAAAGATAGGACACTGTTGTTTGTTTCTTTTAAATTATTCAGCCAGTAATACGAGATATACATTCTGAGAAAATTACATATTTTTATAAATTTGTTCATTTCTATAAATTTTAATGTAATAGTTTTTAGCACATTTTATAAACAAAATGATGTATAAAAGTAGGGAAGAGGATTTTAATGAAAAACTTGCATAAATGCTATCTTCCATTTATAACAACAACCTGAGATAAGATAAATGCTCTTGAAAGCTTGAAATTCTGTGATATTATTCATCACCAGATTAACCAATGAGTGATAACATTGACAACATTCGCCACCAATTAATTTAACTATTAGAATATTTATAGTATTTTCTGATACTCAACCACGCTTAAATGACCATTATTAACATTGTTTATAATAGAGTTTCAGTTTATTTTTCAGACATAGAAAGAACCAATATAAATCATTCTAAAGGAAATAATAATGTAAATGTTACTTTTTTTATATATATTTATGTTAATTCTTCTTCCTTACAACTTAAACTGTACCAATTGGTCATTACCATTGTTCTAATTTTAACTAACAATAATATATTATAAAATGCTATGAACCCACTGAGAGAGAAGGAGGCACCTTTCCAGATGCCTTTGGAGAAGGTCCTGGTCTTAAATCTCTGGCTTCCAACTGTGCAGCACCACATCTGTCCTCCAATCTGAGGGCAAAGAGGGAAGTCCACTCCTATGCCCAGACTACAAGGTGAAAGGAAAGGCTCTAGCTTCTGGTTCAGGGGTTATTACTGCTAATTAAGGCAGACTGGAGAAGAGTGGATGTGAGCTAAGAAGTTCTGTACATTAAATGCCCTCTTTTACTGATATTTTCTTTCAGTTTAAGCAGAAGTCAAGAGGTGTGGAGAGGCTTCCTCTAAAACAAAATAGTTCATGAAAAGTGAGGAAGGGAGAACCTTTAAATTTACAAATACTCCTTTTTGCATTTATTTTGCAGGAGACACTGCTTGGTTTATTCCGTTACTGTTTTCAAATGGCTCTCTGAAGCCAAACACCCCAAACAACAGAGCCAAAAATAATGGGAAAGGAACCAGACAAGAACATTGCCTTAAAAACTGTGTCTAATGTGCTCCCTCTTTTTCATTCTTTAGTTTTCAGCGGACACAACATCTTTGTTTGTATGTGGTGCCGAGGATCGAACCTGGGCCGCACGCATGCCAGGCAAGCGCCCTACCGCTTGAGCCACATCCCCAGCCCAGCCCCTCTTTTTCATTCTTAATTTTTTATTTACTATTTAGTTATTCTAAGTGTTATAATGGAAATTTATAGAAACACATTAGTGCTTAGGAAGGAAACCACGAAGACTGAGTTTTACTCCCTCAATTTTCCTCCAGTGTGTCAACTGTGTCCACTAAACCCATATTTGAAGTTGAAACCTTAAGGAGGGTGTGTTGAATTAGCAAGGCGTCTTTCTGGCTCAAACATCAACAAGGTGGGAGACATTAAAGGACCCTTTCTGCAAAACACCTCAGTGATGTTCTTTTGCTCTTCACTTAAAACAGGAAGACCAATAATTACAGCTACTTAATCTCAATTTCATCACAATAGATATTTCCAAGTTTCTACTGATAAGAACCTATGTCAATGCATTTATGTTTTACTCTCAAAATCTGTTGATGTCTTCTGAGTGTGAAACATGATTTCACCCAGAACACAAGTTAGTGCTGATAGCTTTGCTCAGAGCACCCTTTACATCCTTATTTCTTAAGCTGTAGATCAGCGGGTTCAACATGGGGATAACAACTGTGTAGAAAACAGAGGCCATTTTATCTGTGTCCATTGAGTAACTCGAGCTGGGTCGAAAATACATGAACAGGAGTGTGCCATGAAATATGGCCACAGCTATAAGGTGAGAGGCACATGTGGAGAAGGCTTTGCGTCTGCCCTCAGCTGAGTTCATCCTAAAGATAGTCGTGATGATGTAGCTGTAGGAGAGGAGGACAGTGACAATGCTGAGTCCTACAACACAGCCAATGAAGGTGAACATCACTATCTCATTGATGGAGGTATCTGAGCAAGAGAGGGCTAGCAAGGGTGGGTTGTCACAGAAAAAGTGATTGATGACATTTGAATTGCAGAAGGACAATCGAAATGTCAAGCAAGTGTGGATTGCTGAGTCTACCAAGCCTACAAGGTAGGCAATTGCCACTAGCTGGGTACAGATCCTCCTGGACATTGCGATTGTATAAAGAAGTGGATTGCAGATGGCAACATAACGATCATAGGCCATGACAGCCAACATGAGACATTCCACATCTGCAAAGGCACCAAAAAAATACATTTGGATGGCACATAAATCATATGGAATTTCCTTTTGCTCAGATAAGAAATCAGCCAGCATCTTTGGAGAGACAGTGGAAGAATAGCAGATGTCACAGAAAGACAGATTGCTCAGGAAAAAATACATGGGTGTGTGAAGTCTGGGGTCTACCTTGATCAGCAAGATCATCCCTAGATTGGAAATCAAGGTTATGCCATAAACAAGGAAGAAGAACACAAAGAGCCCCTTTTGCACATCCTGTCTGCCAGATAGTCCCAAGAAGATGAACTCAGTAAACAGAGTGAAGTTCTCAACTGCCATTGTTCATATCTGGAAATTCCTGTATATGTAAAAACAAAGTGAAAGTGAAGGTCATCACAATCTTTCCTTAGTACTAGTTAATCTCCTGGCTCACTGAATTTTCTTTCTCTCTCTCCCTTCCTCCCTCCCTCCCTCCCTCCATCCCTTCCTTGATTTCTTCCTTCCTTCCTTCCTTCCTTCCTTCCTTCCTTCCTTCCTTCCTTCCTTCATTCCTTCCGTCCTTTCAGTAATCATAGAAGAAAGAATGCTACAGTTCTTTAAGATAAGTTTTCTCTACTGGAAATATGTCCATTTTAATTTAAATCAAGAGAATAATGGTACCTCTTATATTTATCTTAATCTGTACAAAGTTATAATATTCTTTCATCTAAATTATGCCTGATGCTTTTATGAAAACCTATGTAGTTCTTGGAAATATTTTTGTTAGTTCTTTGTATAGATTAATAAGTTGATGTACTTATAATTTAATGTAATAGTTCCTACAATTAGTTGGTCCAGATATCCACATTTTCTGAGGAGACTGTTGTTGATTTCAAATTTGTAGAAAATTCTTCATCCTGTAAGAAAGAATTTTAGTTATGTGAAGATGGAAATAAAGTATACATCCCATTCTTGTTCCCTCATTATCTTGGATACCTGGGCTAGTAGCAATTAGTCTTACACTAGCTTTCTACCTCTCCTTTACGTTTTTAGTGCCATTTAGCTGCTATCATATGTCTATATGCTATTGTCACTGGGAAGAAGATTGTGTGTAGATGAGGACTCACTAGGGTAGGAAGGTTAGTTGTTTCTGGAGAAGTAGATAGTCTGGGTTTCATGAGCAGTAAACTAGCATAGGTAGAAGGAAACATGCCAGAGTGCACCATTTTTCCCTTTTAAAGTGGTTATGGTCTGGCTGAGATTCTAAAGGCATTGTGAACTTAATTTCAGAGACATTGGTAGGGTAGGTAACATAAAGGAAAGAAAAGCACTGTAGTTTACTAGATGAGTCCTTTCAATTAACTAGTATCCACATGATATGTTCACTACAGTTCATATGATGAAAGTAATACATGATGAATATCTTATTTGTTCACTGTCCCATATCCTCAGAGAGATTTGTCTCTGAACTGTGTCTCCCCAAATTTGTTATATGTTTTATTATTTTCATTGTTCCCTGTTTCTGTTTTATACTAATGAATTCTGCTAATTTTTATTTAAAAGGCCAATGGAATTATAGGTCCCACTGTCATATTTTGTCAAAACTAATTGTACATCTTATAATAACATTCCTGTGACCTTTGACCAGTGAAGATATAAGAAAAGTCTAGTTGAAGGTAAATGAAGAAAAATGAAAATTTGAAACCTTACCAGGAGTACAATGGTCAATGTGCAGGTCTCTGTATCTCAGCATAAACTCTTTTAAATATTTACTACTATTTAAAGATCTCTAAAAGCAGTGATTTTCTTTGTAATATGAGAAGGTTTTAAGATATATAAAAATGCATGAAAGAGGTTAAATGACAAATGATATTAATTAATAATGCTACACGGTATATGGTATATAATTACCATATACCATGGTAGCATTTAGTGTATTCTCTGCTATATTTGTATTATTTAAATTGCTAAATAAATAAAGTAATTATAGTAAATGTTTGCATCAAGTTTCATAATTTTCTTCTGTTATATAACAATTTTACTTTTATTTCAAAAGTGTTACAAAAAACTAAAGTAATATATAAGATAGAACAAAAGTAAAATAAAAAATAAAAAATAAATTCAGAACCTGATTCTGAGCTACAGACCTGGTATCTGGATGCACCTAATCCTTCCCAAGGCTATTCATTGTCTTCAGATTGCCTGGGATTTTAAAGATCTCTGTGTTTGACCCCTGGGTGCTGAGCACTTTATCCCTTGGGAATAAGTTTAGCATCTGATATTTTAAAGAAGTAAGGTAATTGGGAAATAAATGCAGACCTGTTTTTGAAAACATAAAAAAAATGTTCTTACTTTCTTATCTAGTTTAATGCCCAATATTAGGTCATGTAACACTAAAGTGGCTGCAGTCAACCAACATTCCATATCTCAGTGTGCCAGTTTATTTGTTTTAATGACATAAATGTAAAATCAGTGAATCCTTAAACATTTACATGGACACGAACACACAAATATTCTTTATCAAACACATTCAAAGATTATGGTGGCCATGGTGACGCATGCCTCTAAACCCAGTGGCTTGGAAGGCTGAGACAGGAGAATCATGAGTTCAAAGCCAGCCTCAATAACAGCAAGGCACTAAGTAACTCAACAAGATCCTGTCTCTAAATAAAATGCAAAATAGGGTTGGGCATGCAGATCAGTAGTCCAGTGCCCCTGAGTTTAGTCCCTGGTACTAAACTTTTTAGGTAAAAAGAAATAAAAGACGAAAATAGAAATAATTTTACAAGGGAGCAAAAATGAACAGTTTTCACATGGTCTTATGATAACTAGGTTTTGTTTTCTATACTAAGGAGTTTCTCATCTTCAACAAAAATAATGTCAGATAAACATGTCTTGCATACAAATAAATATTGTAATTAGATATGATGCTTTCCTTTCTATTTGCATCCATTAATTTATTTAATCTCTTCTACTAATGACCATTTTTCTTATATCTAATTTTCATATTATAAAACATCTACTTATAAGTAAAATTATGCATACATAATTTATCATGTATAAGGGTTATTTTTAAACATATATTCTAAGAAATAGCCTATAAGAACAAATAGATTTCACCTTCAAAAGAAAATTTTAGCCTTCTCAACCTAGTCAGGCATTTTACATTATTTAATTATCACCACAGATTGTCATATATATCAGGCACTGAGTTGTCTAAAACCCATAAGTGAAAGAGTCAACTTATAGTGTTTTGTAGGCATTATTTCACTGAATCCATAGAAATTTCTCATGTTAGATTCCTGAAAGAAGCACAATAAAATATATATCTTAAAAATTACTTTTTATAATTTCTCACAGAAGTTAAAATGTGCTGATTTTAAAGCAATATTTGAAAACTTACAAAATTAGAGAGCCAAAGAACCTTCAGAGGCCATTAGGATCCATTTGTAAACCTAGGCAGGATCCCAACAGTGACTGAAAAGAAAAGAGAGCAAATAGCAAGGGTTTCCACACTGGCGGACCATTTGTTTTATTTCTATCAACTTGGCTGGAAATCATTAACATTTTTACTAATAGAAAATAGTGTGGAGGGCAATGGCATTTCACAGTTCCAGGAAGAAAATAAATTAAACAGTTAAACTCATTCCTAAGTGCTCTGTCATGATTTTATCACCTCTCCAAGACTTTGATTCTGAATAGCATCCTTTAGGTGGCATGACGTCAGGGAAACAAAGAATGACAGTGCTTATAAGTAAACATTGCAAAAGAGTATGTATAATCAATTAAAACAAACAAACAAAAATTTAAAAAGAGTAGGGGGTTAATTGATAAAATATGGAACAGGTGGAAATATATGAAGCCTTTTGTTAAGGATGTTGCATAGGTATTTTCCATCAGGATGTCTTCTCCTAACTTGTCAAAGTGTTTCACATGCAACTTTGGAAGCAGAGGTCTTTGGATCTTCATTTTAGCCTATAGTATTTTCACAAAGAGACATATCCCTGAGGCAGCTGGAAAACCAGAGAGACACAGTGACTTTTGCTTCCAAAATTGAAAAGGATAATTAAGCAATGCCTTGTGTTTTCCAGGGCTCTTAAAATGTGGCGATTCACAAGAAGTTAAATCAGTACTTGAGTCATGAGAAAATCAACGTACAGAATATTGATAAAAGCAAATATCAAGGATATACACTTATATAGGCCATTTACTTGCTATTAAGTTGATATTCATGTCACTGTGAATATTTTGGATTTGTATACACAACAATTTTATGTACTTTCTTTAAAGATATTTGGGATGTGGTGTGTGTGTATGTGTTGTGTGTGTGTCTCTCTCTCTATATATATATACCATGCCACTGATTGTTTTCTTTTTCTTTAACAGCATCTATTATGTACTCAGAACTACTTTGCTATTTAGAATTTGTTTACTTTACCCATTTTGTGTCCCAGATTTCAGGCAAGTATTTTAAATAGGATAAAATGCTCAGTCCTTAAGCAAATATGCTCACAATCTCATATTGGAGATATTGACTTAAGAAAAAAAATTAATTATACAATTCTTTAAAGAAGTAAATGTTTGTGGAGGACAGATGATGACTTGACCGAGAATGGGGAAGAAGGAAGAGAAATAAATCTTCCTGGAAGAAGTTACTGAGGAGATGAACTTGATAATTTCATCACAAAATAGTCCTTAACAAGTTCATTTTAATTCTTTATTGTATTATTTGCTTTTTAACTGTCATGGATTTGTCCATATGAAGACTTCTCTAGTTGCCCAAATCTCTGCCTAGAATCAGTATCTCTGAAAGATTTTAAATGTGAAACTGACCTTTGCTGTCCAAGGAAGATTTTTTTCATGCACATTATATTTAGGCATTTTGCTTTGAAATGTAACTCATCATCTTTTTTATTTCAGAGTTTTTTGAGGCCTATTATCATAATTAATTAATTGACTGATTTACCTAGAATACAATGTACACTCTTATATAAACTAATAAATTCACAATAAAACATAAGGCACAAAAATATATAAAAGGCAGTTAACAAGAGTTTACTGTATTGTAATATAATTGAAATAAAGCACAAATAGGAGAATGAGCAAATAAAACTTTGAGAAAATTAAAAATTTGAGGATTTTTTTTAAAATGGAGATAACATATTAATTTCAGGTAAACATGGGAGCAGAACGTTTGTACAACTGAAACATTTTCTTATAACTAAAAATTAGTACAAATACTTATTTAATAAACTATGTGAAACAATTTTCCTTCTGTGCATCATGTAATATTTTAAAATAACCCTAACTATAAATATGCAGACAATGTCTAAATATTATAATTATTTAAGTCCATCTTTTATTTTTGAGTTTTTCCAGGGCCTCTTTCACATCCTTGTTCCGAAGGCTATAAATCAGGGGGTTCAACATGGGAATCACAATGGTGTAGAACAGTGAGGTCATTTTGTCTTGATTTAAAGAATAGGAAGAACTGGGCCGAAAATACATGAAGAGCATGGTGCCCTGGAAAACTGCAACTGCAGTCAAGTGGGAGGCACAGGTGGAGAAAGCTTTGAGCCTCCCCTCTGCAGAGCGGATCTTTAAGACTGATGAGAGGATGTAGCCATAAGAGACCAGGACTCCAGAAAAGGTGCTCAGTTCAATGAAACCAAAAAGTGTGAATATTGCTAACTCATTGACCTGTGTGTCAGAGCAAGACAGTAACAGGAGAGGAGGGACATCACAGAAGAAATGATTAATCTCATTAGACCCACAGAAACATAAGCGGAATGTTAATGTCGTGTGTATCAAAGCATCTCCCAGGCCCACAAGGTAAACCCCAATCATGAGCAGGTAGCAAACCCTGCTGGACATGTTGACTGTGTACAGCAAGGGGTTGCTGATGGCCTTGTACCTATCAAAGGCCATCACTGCCAGCAGCAGACACTCAGAATCAGCAAAGATACAGAAGATCAAGAACTGCAGAGCACAGCCAATAAAGGAAATTGATTTGTTCTTAGCAAATATGTCAACCAGCATCTTGGGTCCAATTGCTGTGGAATAGCAGAGGTCACAGAAAGAGAGGTGGCTGAGGAAAAAGTACATTGGAGTGTGAAGCTGGGGATCCACTCTAATCAAGAAGATCATTCCAAGATTCGCCAGAAAATTAATGAGATAAACCAGGAGAAACATAGCAAATACAGTGCTTTTCATTTCAGGGTTATTAGTAATTCCCATAAAAATAAATTCAGTCTGTGAGGAACAATTTCCTCTGTCCATTATTCCTTGTTCTTACCTAACTTTTGGATAAATCATTTAAAAAAAAGATATATTCATGTTTCATTCTTTACATTCAGACTGTATCTACGTGGAAGAACACCACTTGTTTCCTAGATTTTCTTTTTAGTCTCAGAAAAACACCCATTCATGTGTCACTCTTTAAAGAACAATTGTATCTGCTTGACAATATTCATGATAAATCTGAGAAAGCTGACAGAAAATTTTGATTCAAATCTGAATGTCATTTAAGAAATATGTGATTTCTACAATTTCATTACTTTCTCTCCATCTTTCCTTCTTATGTTAAGGAGAATATTTATATTCCACTGAAATCTGTGTTCATCTGCAAAATAATATGGAAGAAACACTAGAGTAACTATTACAGTTAGAGAATTGACAACATTCACTTAGACCAAAAGGGTAACTTCAATTACATTGGTTTTCAAAAATCATGATTGGTTGAAAAGATCATTGTAGTAGTTCTAGAAATATTAAGCATATCACTGACTAATAAAAATAAAAAATTCTTATTCTACTGTTATTACATATGGCTTTTAGTGTTTGTGAAATATAAAATAAATATTCATTGATTTTTGTATTTTTTATAAATGTTGTATGATTTTACCACAATGATTGTTGCCTCTTTTTAAAGATATTCTGGAATTAAAGATTAGCCTACGGACCATGCAAAGAAAAATGCTAAAAAAACAGTAAAACCACCTTCATTTAATACATATATTTACATTTCAACTAGATCGTAAATGGAAGCTTACACTTTAAAAAAAAAAGAAAAAGAATAAGGATTTTTGAATAGGCATGTTTTACTTAACCATAAGTGGATTTATGTACTTCTAAAGTGATTGCATGTGTGTATTATTCCTAACTGGAATATGAGAAATAGTGGGAGATAGATATAAATGGGATGTCTGTTTTTCTGCTTTTGGCCTAAGTAACAATAATATATGATTCATCCTGACGTGATTTTGCATATATTATTATTTGTAATTCAGTACTTCAAATATCTATTAAATAGGAAAACAGCAAAAAAAATAAAAACAAAACCACTTAATTCAATGCAAATACCTATATGGTATAAAAAAGTGAACATTTGTTGGTGAATCTATATTAAAATGGAATTAGTAAACAGGAAATTCAGTGGTAAGGAAATTTACTTATGTCTTCCGGTTTTGAGAAGAAATCATCATTTTTTATCATAAAACAGAATTTATGGAACAGAGTAGCTTGGCATAAAATGATTTATTTACAGATGTCTTTTTTTAAATGTAATTTCTTTAAACCTCAAGTCTTTGAGTTTGGAAACTCAGGAACTTACCTGTCAAAAATTTACCTGACATTTCTTTGTTAACTGAACCTTAAGCAGGTAGCATGGAATTATACCAGGTAACTTTTGGGATTTAACTCTCTGAAGCTATTCCCTCAGGCTTTGTTGTTATGCAAACTTATGACTTAATTATATTTATGGTTCTTTATTTTCCCCTCTGAATATATCCACATCTTTATGAAAGATAGAGTTTTTATTATTGACTATTATCAACAAACTGATATATGACAGAATGAAAACTATGAGTAAATTTTATGGTGCAAAGTACATAGAATACATACATAGCTTTTACTATAAAATATGATCTATGTCATCCTTGTCTAATTAAAACAGAATGTCAAGAAAATCAGCCCCTCACATTAGTCATTTCCAACACCTTTCTTTTTTTTTAATTTTTTCTGCTTTTTAAAATATTGTCCATAGTCTTAATGGATAAGTAATGACTAAGTAACTTTACTAGTACTTGCATGGAAGATAGAAGGATATCCTCATTGTTATACAGAATATATGTATGATGATGTGAGGGCGAAAATAAAAAGTGTGTCACATTTGATTGGGTAGAGAGAAGTGATAGGAGGGGTGGGGAGAGGAAGGGGGAATGGAAGGACAGCAGAATAAAATAGACATTATCAATGCTGTGTGTATATATGTGACTACATGAACAATGTGATTTTGCAACCTGTACACTCAGAAAAATGAGAAATTATATCCCATCTGATTCAAATGTATGATATGTCAAGATCATTATACTGTCACGTGTAACTAATTAAAACAAATTAAAAAAAAATGTTAAAAAATCTATGGGGGGTCACTTGCCTTCTATTCTATCCCTATTCCTTAGAAACTTTACTTTATGGTTCTATGTGTTCACTTATCCTAAGCATAAACGTCATCTAATATGTCCTTTTGTATCAGTCTCCCCTCATTTAGCATTCCTTTGTCTGAATATATCCATGTTGTAGCATGTTTCTGAATCTTGTTTTCTTTTATGACTGCATAGCATTTCATTTTATGAATAAGAGACCCTTTGATTATTCATTTCTACTGGATGGATATCTGGGTTGTTTCTATTTTTATCTGTTGTAATAATAATACTGTGACTACTCATATAATAAGAGCCATATTCTTCACCCAGAATTGTCACATCCCCACTCCAACCATGTGTCATCCATCCACATATCTTAGATTTTACAATTATGTTGCATGCTATACAGTCAATACACTGCATTTTGAATTATGTGGAATTCATCCATATAAGGATTTCTCTAATAAATTTAAGACTTTAGCGATTTTTTTTTATGTATTCTCTATAATCAGTACTAAAAGATTTAACAGAGTTAATTGCTTACTAAATATTTTTGGCTATTTTAGAGAGCATTGATCAAAAGTTAAAAGTATAATGTATCTGAAGGATTTTTACACATATAGCTTACATGTATTAGAATGATTCACTCAAATATTGTACATAAATAACAATCTTCCTAAAAAACAGTTACAAATGTTTTGTAAAAGTGATTTCACTTCCTACTATTCATACTAATTCTTTGCTAACTTCCTTAATACTGGAAGAGTGAATTCATTACACTCCAAATATCACATAGCAAGAGATTCTTCATATTTCTTGAACCTTGGTGTACTACTGCAGTGTTTGATTTGATTAAGCTACCTCTAAAGGACCCAGAGCCAACTCCTGCTTCTATATTGGTCTGATTGAAATTTCTGTCTTTCTTCTATATAGGTGCTATTCAAGTATTTGTTATGTTTATGCACAGTAAAAATAAAAGGAGATCACACACATAGTCGCTATTTATTTAAATTGTTAAGTTAAATGTTAAGCTAGGTTGTGAAGAATTTAAGAATTTCTGCAATGATAGTTTTCATAGATTAAAGATAGATGCATTTTCTTAGAAACACAGTGTCCATTTAGCCTCCCTTCAAAATTTTGTTGTCATTAATTCCTCTGAGCAATAAAACATAGAAGTCATTCTAGGTTGTACTATTTCCAGTCTTTAAGAAATTATAGAGGTAGTCACAAGCTGTTACCTAATAAGCTAAGCTATCAATGTGAATCAATCCGAGACTACATGGGGGAGTTCAAGAGGATCAGATGAGCCTGTCTTTCTAGAGATATTCACATGCTTATGTCACTTTGTGACACTCTTTCACCTAGCCCAGCTGGTTCCTGAATACCACAGTGTGACCTCAGTCATTGGGAAGAGCAGCAGAATAATGACAGTGGTTATTTTGAGCCCTATGTTCTAGTACTTTATATAGCAAAAGTTAACTAGAGCAATGTGGAGAGAATATAATTAGATATGTGTTTTTTCAGAAAGCACTTGGTTTTAATATTAGACACTATATCTGTATATACACATAGTCTGGTATAAATGCATTGGTTTATGTAGATATGCATGTGTCTGTTTTCTCACGGTCTGAAGAAAGCATTTGACAAAATTAGATCTGACAAAGGACTTGTAGTCAGAATATGAAGGACTCACAGGAATAATAAGACAATAATAACCAACAGTATAAAAAATGGAGAAGAGGTTTCAATAGAAACTTCCCCAAAGAAAATCTCTGGATGAAAAATTAATGTATGAGAAGATGAACAGCAGCTGTAGTTATTGGGGAAGTGATAATTAAAGCCAAAATGAGATATCATGACATAACTGCAATAATACATAAGCTAAAATTTTAAAGAATCATATGTACCGTTAATAAAGATATTGTGAAATATGAACTTTCATGAACTGCAGGTGGAAAGGTATAATGTTGCATTTTGGAATACATGTGGGCAATTTCTATGAAAGTTACACAGACTTGAACAGCAATACAACTATTAAATTCCTGTGTATTCCTTATACTTAGGTATAAGTCAAGCCCCATCTTCATACAATGTTTTCTTAATGGGTGTTTATAGCTGTTTTATTTCTAATAACAAAAACATTGGGAATAACTGAAATATATCAATGTGAGTGGTTGCACAAATTGTAGCATATTCCTGTACAAGAAATATACACATAAATAAAAAAAGGATAAATTAGAGAAACACGCAATATTTGGATGAATCTCAAAATAATTGTGATGTTTGGGGAAAAAACACACTTGAGAGAATATATAATGTATAATTCCACTTATAAAAATTATATCAGAATAAAATCTAATCTATACTAACAAAGTATGTATCAATGTAAAATGCTTATAAAATGCATGTGGTTTCCTGAGGTGATATGAAAAGAACAGATGAAAAAAAGTGGTGCAAGGAAATTTTGGGTGGTGATTGATTTTTTCCTTGTCTGATTGTACTCATATTTAAAACAAGTATATATGGCAGAAAGAAAACTGAAAGGAAAGACTAGTGAATGGGACTGATTAATATCTTTATATTCATCCAATCATCTCATTTCATTCTTTTAATGGAATCTTTTAGAAATCTGGTAGCCTGTACTACACTCAATTATTTGGTTAAGTCATTTATTTTGATTTATCTGAAAATTATTCAAATACTTGTTGTTTAGTTTCCTTACCAAAAACAATTGATCTAAAAAATTCATAAGAAAATTTACAGCAGTAAAAGATGGTAAATGAATTCCAAAGGCAAGTTATGAAAGGCTATAAGAATTAGAAAAGATATGAAATGATAGCTATGTGAACCTACTTTCTATAGTAATAATTTTACTACCTAAAGGTTTCTGGTAACATCATACATATATATATATATATATATATATATA
>NW_026000174.1:58452655-58547221 GCF_001458135.2 Marmota marmota marmota | reverse complement strand
ATATATAAAATATACATAATGAAATTTATTTTAAAAATTAATCTGAAATTTTTTTCTAAATTTGCATTAACAGGGAACATGGATGTGATTTTCAGAGACATTTAGTTTCCATTAATAATCTTAATGAATGTAATAATGTAAAAATATACAGTTTCAAATTTACAGCAGGTACTATTTTCAGGTATTATGTTCCAATAAATTGAAAAATATGTAAGAAATGGATAAATTTCTAGATACGTGTGATTCACCAAAACTCACCAAAGAGAACAAAGAGGATATAGAAAACCTAAAGAGACCAATAAAAATGATGGATTTATTAGCTGAATTTTACTAGTTGATTAAAGAATTAATTTCAAGTCTCCTTAAATTAGTCCATGAAATTGAGAGAAAAGGAATGCTTCCAAAAACATTCTAGGAAGCCTGTATCACCCTGATTAAAAAACTGAATAAGAACACTTTAAGAAAACTATAAACGAACATATTTGATGAATATAGATGCAAAAATCCTCAATAAAATATTAGAAAATAGAAAGAGACTTCCCCAACACATTTGTTATGGTTTAGATGTGGGGTGTCTGACCTAACTTGTATGAGACAATGCAAGAAAAGATTAGAGGTGGGAAATTGGGTTATAAGAGCCTTAATTTCATTCATTAGTCCATTAATCAACTAATAGTAATTAACTGGGTGGTAACTGTAGGCAGGCAGGGTGTATCTGGAACAGGCAGGCCATTGGGAGCATGCCTTTAGGGTATATACTTTGTCTCTGGTGAGCAGAGCTTAGTCTTTCTCTGCTTTTTTGTGGTCAGGTCCTGACTGCTTTCCCCTACCATGCAGAGCAGCCATTAGCCATCTATGGATTGAGACCTCTGAAACTGTATTAAAGAAACTTCTACTCCTCTAAAATTGTTCTTGTCAGGTCTTTTGGTTACAGCAGCGAAAAAGCTTACTAAACCAACATTAAAAAAAAATCATACACCATAATCAAGTTGACTGCAGCCCAGAGGTGCAATACAATGCTGGCTCAATGTAAGCAAATCAATAAATGCCATACTCCACACAAATAGAAACAAGGACAAAAAAAGAAAGAAAAAGAAAAAAAAAAGGATAATCTCAATAGATGGACAAAATATATCCACTATTTATGATAAAAACCTTGAAGAAAGTAGGGATACAAGAAACTTGCCTGAATACAATAAAGGCTATGCATAACAAACACAAAGTCAACATCATATTAAATGGGGAAAAATGTAAACTATTTTCTCTAAAATTGGGAACAAGTTAAGAATAGCCATTCTCACATTCCTATTCAATATAGGAGTTGACATTTTAGAAAACTTACTCAAGATAAAGAAATAAAAGGAATACAGATAGGAAAGGAAGAAGTCAAATCATGTCTATTTGCAGGTTATTGATTCTGTAGTTAGAAGACTAAAAGTTTTACCAAAAGTTTCCAGGATATTACTAACACTTTCATCTTTGCTCTGTCATGGTTCCATCTAGGAGCACCCTAGATAATGAGGTGGGAAGATGACATATTGAAGATGGAAATCCTTCTCCTGGGATTCAGTGACCATCCAGAACTTTTGAGTCTTCTTTTTGCTGTGTTCTTTTCCACCTACTCTGCACCCTGATGGGGAATCTTGGAATGATTTACTAATCACCACCAGTTCCCACTTGCCTGTCCCAATGTACCTTTTCATCTGCATACTGTTCTTTATTGGTGCATGTTACTCTTCTATCATTGCCCTTGAATTACTGTGGGCTTGATTTCTGATATGAAAACCATTTGTTTCACTAGCTATACTGCAGAGTTATAATTTTTCTGTTCAATCCTTCTTCTTGGCCACGTGGCTTATGACAGGTACATAGCAATCAGCAACCCACTGCTTAATACTATTATTATCTCCAAGAGGTCTGTTGCAAGATTGTGCTCAGAGCACTTTGTTGGTGTGTGTGGGATTCAATTCTGACACTGGCATGTTTGATATCATTC
Source organism: Marmota marmota marmota (assembly GCF_001458135.2). Lineage (NCBI taxonomy): Eukaryota > Metazoa > Chordata > Mammalia > Rodentia > Sciuridae > Marmota > Marmota marmota. The sequence goes on along the minus strand of NW_026000174.1, from coordinate 58,545,225 downwards.
TTGTGGTCTTTGCTAGCTTGGTAGAGGCAGTCTGTTTTCTAACAGTTCTCCTCTCCTGTTCCTGCATTTTGGCAGCCATCCTTAGAACAGATTCAGCAGAGGCCAGAAGGAAAGGCTTCTCCTCCTGTACTTCCCACCTAATAGTGGCCACTCTCTACCATGGCTCCCTGATCTTCATTTATTTGTGGCCCAGGACAGGTCATTCACTGGATATTAACAAAGTGACCTCTGTGTTTTATAAGTTGATTATCCCTATGCTGAAGCCCTTAATATAAAATCTAAGGAACAAAGATGCAAATAATTCCTATAAAAATAATCATTAAGATTACTCTCCTTTGATAAAAGGAATCAGTCTTGTAATTTTCAAACATACCTATTCTTTGACATTTTTTCTGTCTGTTGCAAATGTCAATTTAATAAGGATATTTCTCTAATCTGTGGATAATGAAAGTTCCACAAAAGAAAAGGCCAGAGCCCAACAGTGGAGCTAGACTCTCATTTTATTTATATCATCACTATCTGTTATTTCGCAGTTGAAATTTTTAATATTTATTTCAGGTGAAGATTTACCTTTTCTTACACTCTTGTGTCTATTATTCTAACACATTTTCTGTTCTTACTATTTAACTTTTTTCACAATTTCTGTCAAAAATGAAAAAGTCACTGAAACAAAAATGATGCTCCTTTTGTGAAAGACAATTGATGACAGTAACAAAGATTATTTGCCAATTAATTTTGATTTTCATGTAAATATGTGTTTACCTATCCAAATTTCACTCATTCTAAAAAGACTCATTATATATTGTTGTCAAAATTTTATTCTGAATCCTCCTTTACAATCACAGGGTAGTTTGTACTCTAAATCATATAAGAATCATAGGTGTACTTCTTTGAGTACTCTATTCTCATTATTTTGTGTCTTAAAGTTATTTATGTCTGTGTTCTATTTTCCTACAAAATTATTTATTAATTTTGATTCATTGCTTTTTATCTTTTGCATTTGTATCACAGTGTCTTCCCAGTGAATATTCTGAGTAAATTTTATGAAATATATACAGGTTTACTATTGATTGTTTTCAGTTCTTATCATATACATCTGACTTGCAAAAAAATAGTTATTTCTTTTACAATATTTTTGGTTTATTCTCCACAGTGGTACCATATATGCTTGGATACCCATTACAAGTTATTATCAAGTAGAATGTCTAAAAAATAGGTAAATTTTTAGCAAATTTCTGTATATAGAATATGATAAAGTCTGGTTCTTAGACTGTTTCCTCAAAAGTCTAATGGGTCTGAAATTTCTTGATCTATGAAGTACAAAGAAAAAGTTTCTGAGGGATGCTCTACTGTTAGGGTCAGGACTGGGAAATGAAGCCTGGAACTGGTGGTTTATGGCTTAGTTGACTACTGGAAATGACCTTTATAGAAAGTGTGAATGAAAATTCAAGAAAAAAAAGTTAAATCTGAAGATGAGGTTAAATAATTAGAAAGTGGATAAGCTAAGAGGAAGACTTTCTGACAGGGGAAATGTATGGTGGATTGTAACTTACGGCCACAGTTTTACTCACTACAGTGAGATGCATTTTTGTAAAAAATAATTTATCCATAAAGATCAGTAAGACTATGGCATTTTGAGACTGAAGAGAACTACGCACTTCAACCTGAGTCCTTAGCAGTAAATATTCTTTGAAATGCATGGATGTGTCACAGTAAATGGCTATTGATTCTTAATAGCTGCCATTTCAGCAACAGCCTTTAGGATCAGCCCCACGGGGTATAACATAGAATGAATTGCTCTGGGATTAATTATCTAAATTTCTTGGAAATATGGAGTCTGGGACTGGATTTCTTAATGCAGTTTTAGGCCCCTGATCTAAGCAGGATAGAAATGTGCTTGGCAGATGGTCAGCAGAGGTAGCCATGGACAGCCTCTACTCAGCTTTAGCCAGGAGCAAAGGCAGAGTTAAGAAAAATAGGTCATGAGGAGGATACGGAGAGAGCTGCACACATGATGGAAACAAGACTCTGAAGCCGGATTCTGACCAGCTAAGGGAGCAGGCTCTATCCAGCACAGGAGACAGACCCTAGAGAACATCTCATGACGTGGTTCTATCAGCAACACCATCCTTTCTTGGAGCACTAGAAGATCAGTTCCTGAGCACTACTCAGTAGACTCTTAGAGACTGTCTAGAACGATATCATATGTATGTCTACTACTATCTTTACATATGTAACTGATAAATATGAATATACAGATACAATCATAGAATGTGTATATAAAACCCCTGTTTAACAGATGAAAAATCTAAGACCTGAAAGTAGACACATAACCACCAAGTAATGAGAGCACAAAGATCTGAAACCAATACCTGGCTCACTTTAAGGTCCAAATTTTATTCTTAAATTCTCTCGTGTTTTTATCATTTTTAACAATTAAAACAAAACAAAAAAGTCAAAAAATAAGGACTATTATATCTCTGATTTTAAAAGAAAAGCTGACAAAAAATATATGAGAAACATGTAGCAAAAGGAATTCACAATGTGTTTGCTTTTTATACATGCCAATATATTTAATATGTTTTCAAAAAATTACATTGAGTTGGGAAACTGAGCAATGATTGAGAGCTCCTGATAAGTAATATATTCCATAAACAATAAGTGTGCTGAGATTATAGAGACAAGCATATATTGAAAAGATAGGACATTATTTTTTGTTTCTTTTAAATTATTCAGCCAGTAATACTAGACATACACCCTGAGAAAATTACATATTTTTTTAAAAATTGGTCTATTCCTATAAATTTAAAAGTAATAGTTTTAGCACATCTTATAAGCAAAATGATGTATAAAAGTAGGGAAGAGAATTTGAATGAAAAACTTGCATAAACTCAATCTTCCTTTTATAACAACAACCTGAAATAAGACAAATACTCTTGAAAGCTTGAAATTCTGTGATATTTTCCATCACCAGATTAACCAATGAGTGATAACATTTAGAACAACATTTGCTACCAATTAATTTAGCTATTAGAATATTTATAGTATTTTCTGATATTCAACCACTCTTAAATGACAATTATTAACATTGTTTATAATAGAGTTTCAGTTTATTTTAAAGACACAGAAAGAATCAATATAAATCATCTAAAGGAAATAATAATGCTATGTTTTTTTTTTTCCCAGAGAGCCTATATTTAATTCTTCTTCCTTACAACTTAAACTGTACCAATTGGTCATTACCATTGTGATAATTTTAACTAACAATAATATATTATAAAATGCTATGAACCCACTGAGACAGAAGGAGGCTCCCTTTCCAGATACCTTTGGAGAATGTCCTGGTCTTAAATCTCTGGCTTCCAGCTGTGCATCACCACATCTGTCCTCTAGTCTGAGGACAAAAAGGGATGTCCACTCCTATGCCCAGACTTCAAGGGGAAAAAAAGGCTGGAGTTTCTGGTGCAGGGGTTATTAATGCTAATTGAGGCAGCCTGAAGAAGTGTGGATGTGAAGTAAAAAGTTCTGTACATTAAATGCCCTCTTTTGCTGATAATTTCCTTCAGTTTAAGCAGAAGGCAAGAGGTGTGAAGAGATTTGCTCTAAAACAAAATAGTTCATGAAAAGTGAGGAAGGGATAACCTTTAAATTTACAAATACTCCTTTTTGCATTTATTTTGCAGGAGACACTGCTTGGTTTATTCAGTAACTGTTTTCAAATGGCTCTCTGAAGCCAAACATCCCAAACAACAGAGCCAAAAATAATGGGAAAGGAACCAGACAAGAACACTGCCTTAATAAACTGTGTCTAGTGTGCTCCCTCTTTTTCACTCTTAAGTATTTATTTACTATTTAGTTATTCTAAGTGTTATGATGGAAAGTTATAGAAAGACATTAATGCTGAGGAAGGAAAAACAAAGACTGGGTTTTACTCTCTCAATTTTCTTCCAGTGTGTCAACTGTGTCCACTAAACCCATATTTGAAGTTGAAAGCTTAAGGAGGGTGTGTTGAATTAGCAAGGCATCTTTCTGGCTCAAACATCAACAAGGTGGGAGACATAAAGGACCCTTTATGCAAAACACCTCAGTGATGTTCTTTTGCTCTTCACTTAAAACAGGAAGACCAATAATTACAGCTACTTAATCTCAATTTCGTCACAATAGAAACTATTGGAAAATATTTCGAAAGTTGTATCAGTAAGAACCTATGCATTTATGTTTTATTCTCAAAATCTGTTGATGTTTTCTGGGTGTGAAACATGAATTCACCCAGAACACAAGTTAGTGCTGATAGCTTTGCTCAGAGCACCCTTTACATCCTTATTTCTTAAGCTGTAGATCAGCGGGTTCAACATGGGGATAACAACTGTGTAGAAAACAGAGGCCATTTTATCTGTGTCCATTGAGTAACTCGAGCTGGGTCGAAAATACATGAACAGGAGTGTGCCATGAAATATGGCCACAGCTATAAGGTGAGAGGCACATGTGGAGAAGGCTTTGCGTCTGCCCTCAGCTGAGTTCATCCTAAAGATAGTCGTGATGATGTAGCTGTAGGAGAGGAGGACAGTGACAATGCTGAGTCCTACAACACAGCCAATGAAGGTGAACATCACTATCTCATTGATGGAGGTATCTGAGCAAGAGAGGGCTAGCAAGGGTGGGTTGTCACAGAAAAAGTGATTGATGACATTTGAATTGCAGAAGGACAATCGAAATGTCAAGCAAGTGTGGATTGCTGAGTCTACCAAGCCTACAAGGTAGGCAATTGCCACTAGCTGGGTACAGATCCTCCTGGACATTGCGATTGTATAAAGAAGTGGATTGCAGATGGCAACATAACGATCATAGGCCATGACAGCCAACATGAGACATTCCACATCTGCAAAGGCACCAAAAAAATACATTTGGATGGCACATAAATCATATGGAATTTCCTTTTGCTCAGATAAGAAATCAGCCAGCATCTTTGGAGAGACAGTGGAAGAATAGCAGATGTCACAGAAAGACAGATTGCTCAGGAAAAAATACATGGGTGTGTGAAGTCTGGGGTCTACCTTGATCAGCAAGATCATCCCTAGATTGGAAATCAAGGTTATGCCATAAACAAGGAAGAAGAACACAAAGAGCCCCTTTTGCACATCCTGTCTGCCAGATAGTCCCAAGAAGATGAACTCAGTAAACACAGTGAAGTTCTCAACTGCCATTGCTCATATCTGGAAATTCCTGTATATGTAAAAACAAAGTGAAAGTGGAGGTCATCACAGTCTTTCCTTAGTACTAGTTAATCTCCTGGCTCACTCTATCTTCTTTCTCTCTCTCCCTTCCTCCCCCCCTCCCTCCCTCCCTCCATTCCTTCCTTCCTTCCTTCCTTCCTTCCTTCCTTCCTTCCTTCCTTCTTTCCTTCCTTCTTTCCGGTAATCATAGAAGAAAGAATGCTACAGTTCTTTAAGATAAGTTTTCTCTACTGGAAATATTCCATTTTAATATAAATCAAGAGAATAATGGTACCTCTTATAATTATCTTACTCTGTACAAAGTTTATAACATTCTTTCATCTAAATTATGCCTGGTGTTTATGAAAATCTATGTAGTCCTTGGAAATAAGTTATTATTTCTTTCTATAGATTAATAAGTTGATGTACTTATAATTTAATGTAATAGTTCCTACAATTAGTTGGTCCAGATATTCACATTTTCTGAGGAGACTATTGTTGATTTCAAATTTGTAGAAAACTCTTCATCCTGTAAGAAAGAATTTTAGTTATATGAAAATGGAAATAAAGTATATATCCCATTCTTGTTCCCTCATTATCTTGGATACCTGGGCAAGCAGCAATTAGCCTTACACTAGCTTTCTACCTCTCCTTTAACTTCTTAGTGCTATTTAGCTGCTATCATATGTCTATATGCTATTGTCACTGGGAAGAAGATAGTGTGTAGATGAGGACTCACTAGGGTAGGAAGATTAGTTGTTTCTGGAGAAGTAGATAGTCTGGGCTTCATGAGCAGTAAACTAACATAGGTAAAAGAAAACATGCCAGAGTGCACCATTTTTCCCTTTGAAAGAATCTCTGGCTGAGATTCTAAAGGCATTGTGAACTTAATTGCAGAGACATTGGTAGGTCAGTTTTCACACTGTCTTGTGATAATTAGGTTTTGTTTTCTATACTCAGGGGTTCTCATCTTCAACAAAAATAATGTCAGAATAAACATACTTTGCATACAAATAAATATTGTGATATTATGCTTTTCTTTCTATTTGCATACATTAATTTATTTAATCTCTTCTACTAATCTCTTCTACTACTATAATTAAATAAATTAATGTATGCAAATAGAAAGAAAAGCATAATATCACAATATTTATATCTAATTTTTTTTATATCTAATTTTCATATCATAAAACATCTACTCATAAGTAAAATTATGCATATATAATTTATCAAATTATAAAATTTAAAATTTTTATTTAAAAAGCCAATGGAATTCTAGGTCCCACTGTCATTTGGTCGAAACTAATTGTACATCTTATAATAACATTCCTGTGACCTTAGACCAGTGCAGATATAAGAAAAGTGGAGTTGAAGGTAAATGAAGAAAAATGAAGAAGTTGAAACCTTACCAGGAGTACAATGGTCAATGTGCAGGTCTCTGTATCTCAGCATAAGCTCTTTTAAATATTTACCACTATTTAAAGATCTCTAAAAGCAGTGATTTTCTTTGTAATATTAAAAGATTTTAAAATACATAAAGTGTAGGTAAGAGGTTAAATGACAAATGATATCAATACCTCTATACCATGATAGCATTTAGTGTATTCTCTACTATCTTTGTATTATTTAAAATGCTAAATAAGTAAAGTAATTAAAGTAAATGTTTGCATCAAGTTTCATAGTCTTCTTTTGTTATATAACAATTTTATTTCAAAAGTATTTCAAAAAAACTAAAGCAATATACAAGTCAGAACAAAAGTAAAATAAAAAAAAAAAATTCAGGACCTATTTCAGAGCTATTGACCTGGTAACTGGATGCACCTATACCTTCCCAAGAATAGTCATTGTCTTAAGATTGCCCGGGATTTTAAACATCTCTGTGTTTGACCCCTGGGTGCTGAGCACTTGATCCCTTGGGAATAAGTTTAGCATCTGATATTTTAAACAAGTAAGGTAAACGGGGAAAAAAATGCAAACTTGTATTTATTTTTTTAAATATCTTACTTTTTTATCCAGTTTAATTCCCAATATCATGTCATGAACTACTAAAGTGACTGCAGTCAACCAGCATTCCATACCTCAGTGTGCCAGTTTATTTGTTTTAATGACATAAATGTAAAACAAATGAATATCAAATGCTTATATGGACACACATGCACAAATACTCTTCATCAAACACATTCAAAAGATAGTTTGATGCAGGGTGTGGTGGCGCACTCCTGTAATCCCAGTGGCTTGGAAGGCTGAGACAGGAGGATCATGAGTTTAAAGCCAGCCTCAACAAAAGCAAGGCACTAAGCAACTCAGTGGGACCTTGTCTTTAAATAAAATACAAAATAGAGTTGAGTATGCATCTCAGTGGTCAAGTGCCCCTGAGTTTAGTACCTGGTACCTAAAAAAAATTAATAAAGAAATAATTTTACAAAGGGAGCAAAAATGAACAGTTTTCACACTGTCTTGTGATAATTAGGTTTTGTTTTCTATACTCAGGGGTTCTCATCTTCAACAAAAATAATGTCAGAATAAACATACTTTGCATACAAATAAATGTTGTGATATTATGCTTTTCTTTCTATTTGCATACATTAATTTATTTAATCTCTTCTACTAATGGCCATTTTTTATATCTAATTTTCATATCATAAAACATCTACTCATAAGTAAAATTATGCATATATAATTTATCATGTGCAAAGGTTATTTTAAAACACATATTCTAAGAAATACCCTATAAGAACAATTAGATTTCACCTTCAAAAGAAAATTTAGACTTCTCAACCTAGTCAGGCATTTTACATTATTTAATTATCACCACAGATTGTCATATATATTAGGCACTAAGTTGTCTAAAACTCATAAGCGATAAGTCAACTTATAGAGTATTGTAGGCATTATTTCACTGAATTCATAGAAATTTCTCATGTTAGATTACTGAAAGAAGCACAAGCATAATTTACTATGTGATATTCAAATGTCTTTGGTTGACGATTTTAAGAAAGTGTGCAGTGACCATGTATATTAACTATATAATGTAAATCTTAATGTAGTTCATGCAATTGCCACAAGTCCTAAGTATGATGAATGTGAAAAATTGCAAAACAGTAAGGGGTACAAGAAGTGCAACAGGTTATGCATACTAATGCTTCAAGTAGTTTCACGTTCCCTCTACAGCCCAACTTGAAGTAATGGTTGTAGGTTTTGTGGTGGTCATTTTTGTTTGTCTTGTTTGTTGATATGGAGCATTTCTTTTGCTTTCCAGAAAGCTAGAATACTCATCAGGTGAAGTTCTGTCACATCTGAGTATTTTAGTCTTTGGAAAAGTGATTCTTAGTGATAATTTTTAATGTCTCTTGATATTTCATTTTTTGAATGATGATTTCAACAGTAAAATACCAAATGTATTCCTCTGAGAGATACTATTGAGACAAAAAGCAAATCTAAATAATTGCCAGTAATTTTCCACCAGGTTAGCTCAAGAATGTAATATTTTGTGTTACTCAAGAGCTTTATTAATTCTCTGGTGTACATTTGGAGGAGACATTCAAGGGTATGTGTTTTTCTGATTTCTTTTCAAATTCATTATTTTTTTCACTCCTAGTTCTTCCCTATCTGCAGTGATGGCTCACTTTCCTCAGTGTAGAGTCTGGGAAGAATGCAACATTTAGCTTCAGGAACATGGCAGCCCCTCCAGGCTCTGTGCTCCTACTTCTACTTCCCATCAATACAGGAGAACCAGTAATATACTAATATGTTGCTGAAAAACAGTTAATCCAAATTATGTCACAAAGAATTTGTGTATTAATATAGAGTGGCTCAAAAATAAACAGCATCAAGAGTAACTTCAGAAATGGAAATGGAAATGGTCATGTACCAAAATCTAGACAACAAAACAGAGCAGAATCAGCATTTCAGACAGTATCTCTAGGTCCTATCCATAAATTGCTATTCAAAATACTAGCTTCATTTTGGATGTTTTACAAGCCCTATAAAAGTGAAATAATTCCGTTTGTACTCCTAAATGGCAGGATTCTTTAACTCTTTTTATGTTAAATTACTCTATTCTTTTGTATGTGGTGATAGTTTATTTGTTTTCAATGTGCAGCAGCATCTTACCAAATAAACACACCATCCATTATTAATCAAATTGCAAACACTTCTACTGTGATCATTTTTGCACAAGTGTGATTGTGCATCATGCATTCAATCTATTGGGTGTAAAATAAGGAAGAGCATTTTGGGGTAATAAGGTATGTGTATGTTCAGTTATAAAAGACACTGCCAACTAATTTTCCAGTTGAAACTATTATGACTCCTACTGTCACTAAAAGCTGTAGTTGTTATGTATCTTCACAAATGTCTGAAATTAACATCATGAATCATTTTCATTTGATTATTTCATTGGATAAGTTAGAGTTATGTAGTTTTAATTTTTATTCATCTGAGGTCTAGTAGTCTTAAAACCACTTGAGTGATGTGACTGTAAGTCTAAATGAAGAAATGAAAATCAGTTAAAGAGACTTTGGTTAAAAATGCATCTGAATTTTCACAACTCACATTTTCAGCTGATACCAGTGGTCATTGTCCATTTAGGCCATATTACCAGGAGTTACCATGTAGTTCTTTTGTGCAAAGTTGAAGTGACTTATCATTTTTATTATTATTATTTTGATATTTAAAATATCTCTAATAGTCATGATAGGTTTAGATGGCAGCAACACAACAGATATATTGAGGAAAACTGGAGTCCACTGTAAACTACCTCATAGATGATCTGCCAACCCCCCCTCCCCCACTTTTTTAAAATAAAGAGGTGACTGGTGTCTATTGAGGAAGAGTAACTTGATAAATTCTACCTCATAAAATGTTGATGTCTACCTCATAAAATGTTGAGGGAAAGAATGAAATAGGAGGCAGAGAAAGAAAGGAGCCCTGGGCAAAATGTAGTATAAGAGCATGTCCTCAGTTGTATCCTTCCTCCTATTATGTCCTCCTGCCAACAGTTACTACCTATGAGTCAGCTAAAATTATTCATCTATCAAATGGATTAATCTACTGATAACATTGCAGCCCTAATCACTATCTAAAAAGCCACACTTCTGAACCTTTCTGCTTTGGTATCATGTTTTCAAGACATCAGTTTTTTAGGATGATGTTTTTTATTCAAACCACAACAACATTCATGTATCTTAGCTTGTATACTTTTATCAGATAACTAACAATATCGTATAGTTTTGTGTATTTCTTCTAACATGTGACTGTATACCCATTTCCTCACCTACCTTCTTCCAGTTTTGTGGCATAATAAACTTCAGCAGAGTCCAATGGAGTAACTAAACATCAGTGAAGTACAGAAACAATATTTTTACTTCCTGTTTAATTAATTTTCATGCCTTTTTTGATTCATTATCCTAGAATCCACAGTTTTATTTACTTTCTTCCAAACTATAAAATACGTATTTAAGGCACATACCACAATGTCAGTTAATTTTAATTTAATATCTAATAAGGTCTCAAAACGCTATCACATAGGTTGATTTTTTTTTTTTTTTGTGGGAGGGGGGCACCTGGGATTAAACCTAGAGACACTTAACCACTGATTAACCACTGAGCCACATCTCTTTATTGTTTTTTACTTTGAGACTGGGTTGCACTAAATTGCTTAGGGCTTCACAAATTTCCTGCAGCTAATCTGCCTCAGCCTTCCCAGTCACTGGGATTGCCTTAGGTTGATTTTTGTTGTTGTTGTTGTTGTTTGTTTGTTTGTTTTTCCCATTTTGTGTCTTAGTCATGGAGTAGTGCTAGAGTGACAGGAACAAATCATGCTGTCCTTAAGCAGAGAATCTTCACTGTCTCCTAAGGAAGGTGATAGTTTAATGAACAGACTGATGAATGGATCAATGCCTGTAGGAGAGATAATTTATGAATTACAAGATGTACTTAGGGCTGAGAAAGGGAAGAAGAGAACCTCAGTGTAAGTCACTGAGTGAAGTATTTTAGCACAAAACCCTTATCTTTGCAAGTTTGTTTTCCTTAATTTTATTTACATATAGTTGACATGAAATTTTACAAATATACAGGTACGATGTGAGGCTGAGTCATATGCTTACAATGTAATGACAAAATCAGAGCCATGAGTATATTTGACATATATTTTCTTTGAGGCTTAGCACTAAAACTCACTTTTTCTATTTATTTTTAAGTATACAGTACATTTACTTGACTATATTAACCTTAGTATAACATAAGAAATCGTGGTTACAATGGAAATCCAAGAAATTAGTAGAAGGAGAAAGAAAAGCAAAACAAAGATAGTATAAAAATATACAAATGATCCAAATAGATACTGCTCAAAAAAAATAAAAAAAGACATAAAAATTGCCAATAAGTAATGACAACCTGTTCAGCACCACACATCATTAGAGGAATACAAATGAAAACATGTTCCTTTTTATTCCTCAGTGTGGACTTCCTTATCTGTAAAACCCAGTGCTCCTGCCTGCCTAGGATCTCTAATTCTCATCTCCATCTAGAATCTTTTCTTCTCCCCATCACCCCACCAGTGTATGTCTATTGATTGTTCTTTACTAAAAGTCCTCATTTCCAAGAGTATTTTCTTCTTTGCAGTATAGATTTTTGACATTTTGCTTCTTCTTAGGATCCTTTACTTTTTGGCATTATGGTGTTACAAAGTTTCTTGTAAATTATACATGCCTAATCAATCAATGTTGTGAATTTCCAATACATTATAGGATTTATTAACATAAATAATTAGTTATACTTACTAAAGGCACAATAACTAGTAGAAAAAATAAAAATTGTGCATAAAATATACACCAAAAAANTACATTAGCACATTTTACCAAAAATATATATATATATATATATATATATATATATATATATATATATATATATATATATTTGTGTGTCAATGTATATTAATAACATATACTAAAACAAAATTTTATTTTTCAGTTTTTGTAGGGCCTCTTTCACATCCTTGTTACGTAGGCTATAAATCAGAGGGTTCAACATAGGAATAAAAAGGGTATAAAACAGTGAAGTGATTTTGTCTTGATCTAGAGAGTAGGAAGAACTTGGCCGGAAATACATGTAAAGCATGGTGCCTTGGAAAATCGAAACAGCAGTTAGATGGGAGGCACAGGTGGAGAAAGCTTTGAGCCTCCCCTTAGCAGAGCGGATCTTTAAGACTGATGAGATGATGTAGCCATAAGAGACCAGGACTCCACAAATGGTACTCAGTTCAATGAAACCAAAAATGGTGAAGATCACTAACACATTGACCTGTGTGTCTGAGCAGGATATGGATAGGACAGGAGGAATATCACAGAAGAAATGATTAATCTCATTAGACCCACAGAAACACAAGTGGAATGTCAAAGACGTATGTATCAAAGCATCTGTCAGGCCCACCAGGTAAACCCCGACCAGCAGTTGGGAGCACACCTTGCTGGACATGTCTATTGCATAGCTCAAGGGCCTGCTGATGGCCTTGTACCTATCAAAGGCCATCACTGCCAGCAGCATACACTCAGTATCTATGAAGATACAGACAATGAGGAATTGCAGAGCACAACCAAGGAAGGGAATTGATTTGTTCTTGGCAAATATGTCCACCAGCATCTTGGGTCCAACTGCTGTAGAATAGCAGAGATCAGAGAATGAAAGGTGGCTCAGGAAGAAGTACATTGGAGTGTGAAGCTGGGAGTCTGTTCTGATTAAAATGATCATTCCAAGATTTGTGAGGAGGCTAATGAGGTAAACAACTAGAAATGCAGTGAACAGAACAACTTTCATTTCGGGGTTATCAGTGATTCCCAAGAGAAAAAATTCAGTTAATGAGGAGCAGTTTCCAGGATCCATTCTTCTTCATTCTTCTCCTACACTATTAGAAAATTCATCAGGTTAAGATCCAAGTTTTCTGAATAGCCAAAAAAATAACATCTATAAGTCAAAATGAAATTTCTTTCTGTAAGTTATTTTCTGTACAATCAGAAAATATCCCAGACATTTAAAGTTATTATCATATGAAAACAAATTATTTTTTTTTAGAATTGGAAGTTGATAAGCTTTTGTTGTTAATATTTATATAAATCCTGAGATATGTTCCTCTCTGAGCGTCTATCATTCATTCAGTGGATGGTAATAAACTAACATGGTTTTAGTTATAAAATGATATAAAGGAAATACCAAATTTAGAGACAGAAGCCACAAAAGACTGAATATCCAATAACTTCGACAAAGGTATGACATTTATTATATTGTTCAAGAAGCAGGATTGATTTAATTACTAATAGTGATATACCATAAAGTTAATAAAATCATTATGATGACTTTTTTGGTGGTTTTAGGGTTTTTTTTTTTTTTTTTGTAAAATAAAGCACATTTTATGGAACTAGTCTATCACACATCATCACTGATTTACCAATATCGTATAAATACTTTGTATAACTGACCTGGTTCCAAAGGAAAAGACCCTTGAAAAGCCAAAAAGTAGTGATAAAAAGAAGTAGGAGCAACACAACACAACAAATGTTTGTCTTAAATTTGGCTGTTAATTGAGTTTTTCTTTTTTTTTTTTTAATTTTTTTAGTTGTCAATAGACCTTTTTTTTTTTTAGAGAGAGAGAGAGAGAGAGAGAGAGAGAGAGAGAGAGAGAATTTTTTTTAATATTTATTTTTTTAGTTTTCGGCGGACACAACATCTTTGTTTGTATGTGGTGCTGAGGATCCAACCCGGGCTGCATGCATGCCAGGTGAGCGCCCTACCTCTTGAGCCACATCCCCAGCCCCAAATTGAGTTTTTCTTTAAAGTGAAAATAGAAAAACAGTAAATATTTTAGAGTCAGGCTTCTGTTTCTTGTTTTTAGTATGTGCTTATATATGCACATGGTGGGGTGTCTGTCTATCTGCTTATATGTGAAAACTGGAATCTGGGCACTCATATATTAGCTCTTCTAGACATCAATAACATGACATGTGATCCACTCGGGCTTCAATTTACATATATTGGTATTTATAATGTGCTACCTCTATTATTATTTGGTTAAGCTAGTTCAGACTTTAAATTTACCTGCACCATATCGCTTGCAGAATGATTTTAACAGGAATGGGTTACTAATGAATTTTGATGAAAACAAATAAACAAGTAACACATCTACTATCCTTACACAAATGACAAATGAATGCAGTGGCATTTACAGAGCTCTAACACGAAAATATCATTGGCAATATTTAACTGAGTAATAAGGAATAAAATCTTTCATTGAAACATTCCTCAATACTTGATTTCTGATTTTTCCAAACCAGGCAGGAATTTCTGTTTCCTTTCTTTTTCAATTAGACATTCAGAAACTTACCTGGATAAGAAAGTCTTTCTGTCCTTATCTCTGGTACGTGAATGCTCAGTAGATCACATTGTATTTTAAACTAGTGACTGTTGGGACTTATATCTCTTAAGCATCTTATATCTCCTCACTCCTTTGTATTATTCAAGCATGATTAATTAGATCCCTGGCTCAGTATTTTCACCTGGGATTTATTCAGCACAGGCTGAAATTTTAATGTAATTCTTTACCCTTCTCACAAATTGATCTATGTCAGAATTTTTTAGCAACATACTCCATGACAATCAGGATCACATGCATTTCTACTGAAGACAGACAGTTTTTAAAATTTTTAAATTCGTTTTAATTAGTTATACCTGACAGTAGAATACATACACTTTGATATATCATATATAGATGAGATATAATTTCTCATTTTTCTGAGTGTACATGTTGCAGAATCATATTGGTCATGTAGTCACATGTATACATACAGAAATACTGCTCGCTTCATTGTACTATATTTCCTAACCCACATCTCCTCTCCTATTCTTAATGATGTTCATGTCCCTTTCATTGGTCATCCTCCTCCTTCCATTTTTTTTTAAATAGTCTCCTTATACCAGGTTTAAAAATGTGCTCATCTCACATGCTATTTTCCAGTAATCAGTGTCTGATGCCTCTCCCAAATTTCATACCAACCACACTCAAATCTATTGTTTTATGAATGCACAAACTTGACTGTACCCAGAATGCTCTCTTGTGTTTATATAATCATATATGAGGTCACTACATTCTCATAATCCCTAGTAGAGATTTAAGTAAAAAATAGACTTGTAAAGATGTGTTGTTAAATATGTTCAGGCTATTATGGTGGATATTCAACAAAGAGTAGAAATAGTCAACCTTTGAGGTCTGTTTCTACTAATATAGATAATACATACTGTATTTTTTTAAAAAAAAAAAACAAGTTTGATGGTACTTTCAAGAAAGAAGCCAACTTCTATTCTTTTCCAAAATAATATGTGTATAATATTATGCATTGAAGTTCTTAGCTAATTGGGAGACCTGGAGTGTGAATTTTGTCTGTCCTTCAAAATCTTCCCTACGTCTACCAATAAAATGTTATATCTTCTCTCAAAGTTAGTTTACCATCTTGGTCTCTGACTTTGACTTCATTGGACTCTTGCTGGGACAAAGAGGTAAATTCTGCATTCAGATTTTTCTGACCATAATAATTTCTCTGCTCACCATTCTATGAATGGGTTTTTTAAGCATCTATGCACTCAGCAATGGACTTGTGAAGGCAAAACCTGTGAATTTAAATATAGATTATTGTGAATATTTTATGAAAAGCGATGTGCTCTTACATATTATGTAATTTATCTCTTTATATACTATCATATATATGAAACATTACTGTGTATTTCCCTAACAACTACACTATACAGAAAGAAATTATGAGGTTCAGAAGTAATCAGGAAACTTCTGGAATCCATCAGCATCATGTTTGAGTATAAAACTTGTGCTCTCAATAGATTTATAACTATAGTTTAATAGGAGAAAATATTTCCATCTTTGGAAAAAAAATTGTCTTGGCTTCTATCAGGAAATGTTTAGTGTGTTTTATTACAGTCATAAAAATAGGAATATACAGTCTTAGATTCTAAGACAATGAAGAGGTCCTTGAAGTTCCAACTCCATACCAAAGCAAGATTTCACCAGAGATGGAATGCAGAGGGAAGCAATAAGGTAGGTTGCCAGATTGAAACATAGTTTGTTCATTTGTTTTTATCTGGACACTTCAACTTTGTACATTGGTTTGCAAAAGTCTGCCATAACACACAACCCCCAGAATCACTTAGAAAATAAATAAAATAGCACTCCCGAGGGTGTGCACCTAGGCGGTCTTGGAATAAATGCTCTGTATTAGCGACTTTTTGAGGGATATTTTGCAACACGTGAAACATTTCAGAATGCAAAGTTTTATATGTGTTCATTAAACCCTATCTTTTAATGTAACATCAAATAAAATACCCTTACATTTTTAATGCAGTTAATTGTATCTACTAAATCAGTAAATAAAAACATTGAATATTCAAAACTTCTGTGAAAAATGATAGGCATAAGCCATTGTATATACTCAAAAAAACTTGGTGATTCCAGTGTCTTCTCAATCCTTACCTGAGAATACGTAGATTGGGACACAGTCTTTTTTTCAAAATTCTTTTAAAGCTAGAAAATAACTTGGTCTAAAATCATTAAAATCTTCTTGTTTAGGGGCAAAAGTTTCCTTAGTGAAACACTTAATTGACTTTTCATGTTTCACTATTATTTATTGAGTAATGACACCAATACAAATGTACTAAATTTACTCTAGGAGAAATGTTGCCTAAGTCAAGCTGAAATTAAATAATTGTAATAATTTGCCACCCATTAAATTGAGAACACTAATACATCTGAATTACCCAAGAGCTTCATTCACTACCATTATCTACTTCTTTTTCATGTACTTAAAGGATGGAAATTACCCTTGTTCTAAAGTACTTTTCCCATTAGAGGACTCCCTGTCTCCAAGATGACAAATCTCTTTTGGTTATTTTCTGTTCAGGCAGAACTTAAATTTTGTTCCCTAAACACAAATGTGCCTGCAGACCATTAGGTCTAAGTTCTCTCCACCCTTTTCCATGACAATCTGAGACGAGAGCCTGAATTTTATTATTCTGGTTGGATAATTAATTTCCTAAAAAAACTTGGATTTTATTTTGTCTAGTGACTCTTTCATCATGGAAGGAAATCATTTATTTGGAACTTAAAAAATCAGAAGTAATCATGTAAGAAAACAGACATTAGCTAAAGGACATCTTTTATGTCATTTTAAAATGTCATTTTAAAATTAGTGCCCCTAAATGTAATAATACTATCCAGGCAAATGCCTGTTTATAGACTCCTTCCTTCAAAAACTAATTTTCTGGTCCTAAGTTATGGACAGTGACAATAAGGTTAGTGAATGGTACCACTCTCAAGAGAATCAGGTTTGTTTATTTCTTTTTGTGGGAAACAATAGTGAAAATACTCAGGGTTAGAATAAGATATTTTTGTTTTATTTAGAAGAGAGCCATTTTTTATAAGAAAAAGGAAAATTATACTGCAGAAAAAATATAAAAACTGTACACAGTCTTCTTAAAAATGATTTTTATGTACATTTTTAAGACAAAAATGTGTGTGGATATTTGTAGTGTGTGTGTAAATACTTAGTAATCACCGTCATACAGCTTCCCAAAGGGGTATGCCCATGCATATGTCCACTAAACACTTTCAGTAACTGAGTCCTTTTATTGTTTCTCTTCTTCACCAGTAACTTAGAGTGGTTTGGGATTTCAATTTTAACCATCATGTAGGGTATGAACTTTGCCCTGATAACTAGTAAAGCTGGATATCTACTTTTATGAAGCATCTCTAATAGTCAAAAGACAAAGTAGAAGGCCCATCAGTTGTCCAGATTAATGGTATTGGGTTCCAGAAACTCCTGCTGTCTAGCTAGCATCACTGTCACTGCCCCTTCAGGTCAAATTGGCTGATAAATGCAAAGACACCATTTTGCATGAATATGCTCCCACATGCCCCCCTTTTTTCTTCCCCAATATAGAAACAAATATAGGTATTAACAAAATCACATTGATTTAGACCGACAGTATGGCAGTAGGAATAAGAGTATAATAAAGGTCATCCAGTTTAAGACTCTGTTTGACCAGATGGATACTGAGGCCCAAAAGGAAAAGTGATTTTTTTTTAAAGTCACACTTCTTATAAATTGAGAATTGAGATTAAGACTCCATTTATGTAATGTTTTGAACAGCCAACAATAAAAAATTAAAAAAAAAAATAAAAAAAAAATAAAAGCCACGTACTTCAGTAGAAAACACATTTTGAATTTTGGTCTTTTCCTAGGCTACCCAAGTGCAGTGCAATTTTCTCATGCAATACTGGGCAGCAGCAATAAAGCACAGCTCCCAGTTACACGATCACCATGGAAAACAACTGATTCTCCACACTGGACTCTGTTGCTAAGCTGGGGCATTCTGCAGATTGTTTTAAATGCATTTCCAACTTGTGAGATTTTTTCAATTTACCAGAGGTTTGTCATGAAAAATCCCATCATAAAACAAGGAGCATCAGTATTTATTTGCTTCTTCCAAGTCCTAATAGGCTCACTGAGATCAGTTACTGTACAACGTAACTGTCCTTCAATTCCAACAATACATGCAGTATCAGACTTTCAGCAGGGGGTTTCTTGTCAAACTGAATTGAGCTCAGGGGCTATGGTCCATATCTTGTTTTGTGTGGGTACTAAAGGCCCACCTTTTCTCAAATCACTCAATGTCATAGTTTTGGCCCCAAAACTAGACCATCTGTTGGTTGACTGTCTTTCCTAATTATGGTTCCTATATCTGCTTATATATTATGCATTCATTCAACAACAGGCACTGTACAGCCACCACAAGCCAAGTCCTGCTCTAGGTACTGGCAGTAGACTGCAGAATGAAACAGGCAAACCCCCATGCCCTCATGGAAGAGATGGGCAACAAATAAGTAAAACATATCTGGTGTTTTACTGATGGTGATAAATCCTTTGGAGAACAGTGAGCCAGAAGAAATGATAGGGAATTTTGACAAAGAAAGAGGGTGAAGGTCTGTGATGGTCTCACTGAAAAGATGACACTGAAGCAAAGCTCTAAAGGAGGTAGGAGGTGTTATGGGCCAGCCTAGGCAAAGACCAAACATACTCCATTTTACCCTGAGACTCCATATCATGTAAGAAATGCTTCTCCTATGGGAAGGCCCCACCTCTGTACCCATTAATAGTTACCTAGCAGTTCTTATACAATGTAAAATTGTTCTCTTTGCTTTGCATATTTCTTGGACAGTGTACCTTGTGAGAGATTAATTGTCTAGACATTAGTAACCATTCTCTAACTTGTACTCAACTAGGGTCATTTTGACCCACTTCCTGTCTGCTTGCTTGCTGCTATGCCAACCTGGAAAATCCTGTGGGAAATACCAATGTAACCCATTGCATTGTCTCATTAACTGCCCAACTCAGCTTCTGTACTTGCTTATTTACATTGGCTAAACCCCCAAACATCCCTTTTGTGGTTTTTTGGCTTAAATATGAGGCCAAATGAAGATGGATGTGTCACTCTGACCATCCACTGGCCAGCAATAAAGGCTTTATTGGCAAAAAAAAAAAAAGACTCCATTTATTGTCAATGTCTCTGTAATTAGAGTTCAATTTATAGTTTCTATAGTGTATTTAAATGTAGGTTGAGTTGGCTTCCTCTGAAGAAGGTAACAAACTATTTAGCAAGTACTACCATTTTCTTATTTTCATACATTTTGCTAGTCATATTTTTTTAAAAAAGTTGATTTTCAATGTATGAACACATATAATGTTAGTATGTATTATATAAATAATATAAGTACACACTAACCTGTCATTACTGGCCATGATTATGATTTGGGATGTAGGTGTTTAGGCATAGCAGATACTATAATAATGGAATTGAGAGAAATTATTGTCTAATTGAATATGGGCACTTAATCTAATTGGATATTAATATTGTACTTAAGACAACAATGTTTGCAACCAATAGATGGTAGGTATAATATGAGAAGAATATGTATTAGAGAGATTAAAAAATTAAAGATAACATGATTGAATTAGAAGGGTAAATTAGATTAAAATGTTTCATAATAGCTTTTACTTATTTTGTACACAAAGTCAATATCAAAAACTTGGATTGTCATCTGCATAAGCCTATATTTGAATAATGAGCTCTCTAAAGATTGTTTCCAATAAATTATTATAGGCATTTTACTTTCACTTATTTAGGCAAAAGGGTAACACAAATTGTGTAAATCAGTCTATTCCATTTATAAAGAAACTTTTTTAACTTTCAAGTAATTTAGTAGACAACATTTTTCATTTTAATTCAGACATTAGATTTCTATTGTTTACAAAATGCAATAAGTAAATCAGATATAAATTTAAACATTTTGCAATAGTCAAATGGACAGTAATATTCTAGCTGCATTGCATGTTCATATATCTGTGATTGACACCAAACCTGTCATGGGTCAAACATACCTCTGCTTTGAGGCTATTTCAGATATAGGACTTTTTAGATAATTTTTTTTTAAGAAATAGGCTGAGAAGTGATTATGACTAAGATAATCATTGCTCATTACTTTTTTTATGCCTCTATACTTCCACATACAATGTCTTTGGATCTCTGAAAAATGACATTCTAGAAAGCACAGGAATTTAACTGTCCTACATGGGTTTAATAAGAAGTCCAAAATATTTTGCTCAAAGGAATAATACAATGGCAGCTGCATAACTTTAGATGTTTAAGAACATTTAGCTGATATAGTTGTAGCTGAAATTTTAAGTGTTCTTTATGACTTTCAAATATGTGTTCATATGAAGAAGTCACTTCCAGTGCTTTGCTCATTAAAAAACTATAGCACAGCAATTGAAAGTTCCTCAATGTCTTAGGAACACTCAGAGAAGTCTCTTTTTTTATTTTCCAAATTATTTATTTGCCTTTATTTAATGTTCCATTAATTTTAGCACAACTGCTTCACATACTTACTTATAAGACACACAAAATATATTCAGCACAATACTAGACATTTGGTCACTTTTTTGGTAACCTCATAAGTAATAAACTCCCAACAAAAATAACAGATTTTTTTCTCTCCCAAACTCTTTGTGTCTCTCCTGCCCTCCTTTATATCTTGCTCCTTTCCTTTTCCTTCTTTCCTTCCTTCCTTCCTTTGCTCAAATGGTAGGCTGGAGTGGGGCGAAGAGATAAAAGCACGGTCCTTACTCTCAAAGTGCTCATAACTCCACATTGGAGGCAATGACTTGGGAAACAGAGTCACAGATTCAGCATGATCTGAGGCCCACTGGGGTGTGAGAACAAGGACAGGAGATGCCGGAGGTCAGAAAAGCACCCAGAAGGAAGTGACCTGAGTGGAGAATTGTAGCAAGGACTTGCCTAGTCAAGTCTGTTCTCTTTATTTGCCATAACTTAGCTGCACTGGCCTTTTTCACATCTCTATGACATTGGCCTGACCACCTCATGGCCTCTCACACTGCTGACCATCTCTCCAGAATGAGTTTTTATTTCCCCCAATAGAATCTCCCACTTAAATATACTTATCCCTTAATTAAGGATTAAATGTTGCCATTTCAAGGACACAGGACACATGTTTTAAATTCTGGTAACTATATATGTCCAGTGTGCTTTGGACTTATAAGGTTCAGTTGATTTATATTAGACATAATTGCAGGTATTATGAACAAGTTGAATAAGCATTTGGTTCACATTCATTATTTTCATAAGATTAAAAGATGAGTTAGAAAAAGCACTTCAGGATTCACCAGTAAATTACAAAGTACTTGGGACTGCAACTGGAATTCGGGAATCTATAAATTCTTAAAACAATAAAATTCATAAGTGTAACTTTGCAAACAAGAGATTGAACATATTAGCAATCCTGAATTTGCCCACATAGTGAATACTGTATATATAAAATGAACCAAGACCTATTTGAGGAATTATAAATGTTGATGTTTCTTTAACATGTATAAATAATTACCATATTATACCACATTAGTGAAAATGATTTTATTTTCATGTAATGTAGTGTAAGAGTGGGAGAAAACTCTATGCACATAATTAACTAATGAAACCCCTTTTCAAGTTTTCTCAGGGCCTCTTTCACATCATTGTAAGATTGGATGGAAGAAGGTTCAAGACACTCGTTTTTTCAAAAGAAAAAGAGATTTGATATAAGTCACATTTATTGAAGAACAGAGTCATTTGGATTGCAGTTGTAGTTAAATGAGAAGATACAAGATACCCGATAACTAAGTTCTATACTAGTAATAACTAAGAGTGTCCTTATGTCATATATGTGTGTGTGTGTGCGCACATGCATGTGTGTATAGACATTCCTTCACATATAGGGACACACCCAGGTTTTCTCAAGAAGCTCATTCAGTTCTTGAGACATAAGAAAATTAGAGCAGAGAAAGTTAAAAATGAAAATATTAAGAGAATACACAGATGTGCATTTTTTCACTTCTCAGAAAATTAATATTCATGTCAGTAGAATCATTGTATTTATATGAAATTATTTTTGTAATTTCTTAAGAAACACCATGTGTATATGTGTGCATGCATGTGTGTGGCAAACACATATTTCTGTTGATTTTGTTTTACAACATCTTATAAGCAAACAAATAATAAACAAAGTATCAAAAATGATATCTAGTACTTTATTTATTATTTGTTTCTTTCCCACTCTATGTCTCAGACTTGATGCAAGTAAGTGTTTTGGATTAAACAGGTGGAAGGCTCAGTACAATTTGGAAAAATAAATTTTGTAATTTCACATTGGAGAAACTGATTTAAGAATCAAAGAAACATTAAATATTTCTTTAGAGAGTTGATTTGTGGACCTCAGAGGAGCACTTAGCCAGGGCTGAGAATGGGGAAAGAGCAGGGGGAATCATCCTGGAGGAAGTGATGAAGGAAGGAGTTGATGGTTTATGATTCCAGTACCCAGAGCCCCTTCACCAGGACCCTTTAGCGGCTCTCTGTAAACAAATCTGGTTAGGTTTCTTCACTTGCCAGCTATAATAAACCTATTCATCTTTAAACTTCTCTAATTGTAAATGCCCTGATACAATCCCTACCTCTCCCAAGCATACCTGTGTTTAGATTTTAACTGGATATCTCCATCCCAGGAAGATTTTGTCCTGTACATATAATTTAGACATTGAATTATATTTCAATCCTTTTTTGAGTTTGGTTGTTTCAAGATCAATTTTACTTTCAGCATGAATTATTTGAGTGCTTATTGAATCTTGTTATTCTATTTCCATTAGAATATAAAATTTACCACAAGGAATACTGGACTTGTGATGGAATGCCTGACACTTAAATTTGCAAAATAAAAAAAAATAGTAGACACTCACTAAATCTTAACATAATAAGTTTTAATTAAAATATAAACAAAAGTTTTATGCTATTGAAAGCATGCAGAAATTTTTGCACAGAAAATGAATGCCATATATTTATTCAAGAAATATAAAGAAGCATGATTCATTTGGAGGTCTGCAACAGTTTTCTTATGATTAGACTCTAATACAAATTATTATATGTGAAAATTAAACTATGGGACATATCTTTGTTTCTTGTGTCATACAAATATAATTTTATAAGTACAATACCAACTATACATGCATGCATATGTACACAAAAGGAAATTATTTAAAACCACCTTCTGTTTTTCAGTTTCTCTAGGGCTCCTTTCACATCTTTGTTGCGTAGGCTATAAATCAGAGGATTCAGCATGGGAATCACAAGGATGTAAAACAGTGAGCTCATTTTATCTTGATCTAGAGAGTAGGCAGAACTCGGCCGGAAATACATGAAGAGCATAGTGCCCTGGAAAATTGCTACTGCAGTTAAGTGGGAGGCACAGGTGGAGAAAGCTTTGAGCCTCCCCTCAGCAGAGCGGATCTTTAAGACTGATGAGATGATGTAGCCATAAGAGACCAGGACTCCACAAATGGTACTCAGTTCAATGAATCCAAAAAGGGCAAATAATACCAACTCATTGACTTGTATGTCAGAACAAGAAAGGAGTAAGAGTGGAGGTAAATCACAGAAGAAATGATTTATCTTGTTAGATCCACAGAAACATAAGTGGAATGCCAATATCGTATGTATCAAACCATCTGCTGTTCCCACCAGGTAAACCCCAACCAGCACTTGGGAGCACACCCTGCTGGACATGTCCACTGCATAGCGCAAGGGGTCGCTGATGGCCTTGTACCTATCAAAGGCCATCACTGCCAGTAGCATGCATTCAGTATCTATGAAGATACAGACAACGAGGAATTGCAGAGCACAACCAAGGAAGGGAATTGATTTGTTCTTGGCAAATATGTCCACCAGCATCTTGGGTCCAACTGCTGTAGAATAGCAGAGGTCAGAGAATGAAAGGTGGCTCAGGAAGAAGTACATTGGAGTATGAAGCTGGGAGTCTGTTCTGATTAAAATGATCATTCCAAGATTTGTGAGGAGGTTAATGAGGTAAAGAACCATAAATATAAAGAATAGAAACACTTTCATTTCGGGGTTATCAGTGATTCCCAAGAGAAGGAATTCAGTTAATGAGGAGCAGTTTCCCTTGTCCATTTTTCTTAGTAAATAGTTAAGAATATCATCAAAGTTATGGCAGGTTAGGCTTTGATTTTTTTCTGAACAGTAAAGATAAAAACTTATCTGTAAAGCAAAACATAATTTCATTCTGTAAATTGTTTTGTGTTTATTCGGAATATATCCCAAACATATGTCAATTTCAAAAAGACATTATAATATAAAAAATGTAGTGCGGGAAGTTTGTGATCTTTGACTCTAACTTTTTATATATCCCAGATGTGCAACTTGTCTTATCTATTACCCATTCTCAGTAGAAGCCTCAAGCCAGATGCTGGAAAAGTGAACATCTCCTATCCTTAACCAATAGCCAAGTTCTCTCATTCTTCATCATTGGTATACCGTGATTTTATATCTTCTGTGAATGCTTTTTCCTGGTTCCAAAGGAAATAGTCCTTGAAAAGCCAAGGAAAAGTCATAAAATGAACTGGTAGGGAGGAATACCACCAACCATTTGCTCATTCATGGGTTTTACATTGATGTTTTCATTAAAACGAAAGTGTGATGATAGACAAAGTTTTGCAGTTATATAAGCTTCTGTTTCTTTTGGTCATCTATGTGTTTACGTGCATTATGGCATGTTACATGATGGTGTGTCTATGTGTACTTACCTGTTGATGTATAAAAACTGGAATGTGACTGGTCATCTGCATTTCTTTAAATATTAGAGCATGTGATCCACATGGACTTAAATTGACACAGATTTTTTTTTTGTAATAGGTCACTTCTATTATTATTTGGATACAATGAAAACAAATCTTTATATGTACGACATCACTTGAAGAGGGATTTTAAAAATAGGATGTTTTCTTTATGAATCTTGATTAAAATATAAATAAAGAATTCCTTTACTATTATTCTACAAATGAGAAGTAGAGTGAATCCAATTCACTCAGATCACCAAGAAAATATCACTGACGATGAGACTGTGGAGCATGATTCAATTAGCAAGCAGGTATAAAATCATTCATCTATACATTTCATAATACTTGATCTCTTATTTTTTTTTCCAAAGAAGGCCAGGATTTATTTTTCTTCTATCCTTCAAACATAGCCATTTAGAAACCTACCTGAGATAAGCATGTCTTCCTGTCCTTATCTCTGGTGTGTGAACAATATGAGGATTATATTTATTTCTTCCCAATGTCTGTTGGGACTTAAAACTTCTAGACCTCTGCCTTCAGGCTTTTGTGTAATTTAAACATGATTAATTAGTTTCCTGGCTCAGTATTTTCCTATGAGAATACTGCAATGAATTTAGCAAACAGCATGCTTCACAACAAACATATGTCACCTTCTTCCAGTGAAATCATACATCTAAGAAACTGAAATGCACAGTCTGCTTAACATGCTGAAATACAGACTCCACTTCCAGGTCCCTTCCATAGCTTGGGTGTTCATAATGTAGAATCCCACTAGTCACGTAGTCATATATGTACAGAGGGTAATAATTTCTGATTCATTCTACTAATGTTCCTACCCCATAAGCCTTCCCCTCCTTCCACTCCCCTCCACCTAATTTTAGTAATTCGAGTCTTCTTTTAAAATAAACATATCACTTGTATATTCATAAGGCTGTGCAGCCACCCCCACTATTCAATCACTGAACAATTTTCATCATCTTAGTAAGAAACACATCTCATGGCAGGCACCCTTGTTCTCCCTTTTCTGTTAGACTTGGCAATCATTAACCTATTCTGAGGCTGCGTGCTTCCCTAATCAGGAGAGTACATATAAACAGAAGTATGAAATATGTAGCCAGTTGTCTCAGGCTCCTGTCAATGAGTCTAATATTTCCAGGAATCATCCATGCCTTTGCATGTGTCAGAAAGCCCTATTTTGTAGAACTGAAATAACATTTATTTTTAAGTATATAATATATTTTCATTGTTCATTCACCCTTGATGAACACTTGGTTTGTTTCTACATTTTCACTGTTATGAATAATGATGCTATAAACATGCATTTCAATGGAGAATTTAAAGACAACAACATTTCCTGTTGTCATACTCTGAGTCTCAAATGGCAAGTCATCATATGTGAAGAAATAAGGCCAAAAACTTTTCAGCCTGAAAAGTTTGGGGCCTTATTTCTTCACATATATTTCTGTCTTTCCTACACTTTTTCTCCTTCTGTCATTTAGAAAATGTATATGTTGTTATGATTTTTAGTGTCCCATATGTCTCTTAAATCATCTTATGTTTTCATTTTTTCTCCAGGCTTCCTAGATTGTACAATTTCTAGGCACCTGTTTTCCAAGTTCACTAACACTTACTTCTGATTCATCTACTTTGCTGGAGAATCTTTCTTTTGAATTCATTAGTTCAATTATAACATTATTCAGATCTATGATTTCTGTTTGCTACTTTTTAAGTATATATTTTTCTCTCTCTTGATAAAAATTCTATGTTTATTTTTGCATTGCTGTCTTGAGCTCTGAATGCATTTCTTCGATGATTATTTTTAATTTGCTGTCAGGTCAATCACAAGTCCTCACTTCACTCATGTCAGTTGGAGATTTATCATGTTGTCTTCACTGTTTTAACTTGGAATAAATATCCCTGATTTTTCATTTTCCTTAATATTTTTTTCATTTGGTCCAAGGAGAATTATAAAGTCAAATCCCCTCTGCGGTCAGAGTTTATGAGTTGAGAGCCAAACCTTGGAGGAAGACTTTGGAGGTAGTAGTAAAATGTGAGGTATAGGCTCTACTTTCCATAGGAAGTGATCAGTATTAGATATTTATATCCCAGTTTTATGTCACAGTTCCTAGGACATGTTTTATGTGAGAGTATACCTCACACATTCTTATTCATTTAATATGGATGTTCTCTCATTTGCCAGGTGGGTGGGGCTCTATCAATTGATCTCTTTTTCTCAAAAGGAATTGATACAAGAATAGAGGTTGATTTGGTGTATTCATAAAAGAATCGATACTTGAGCTAATTTACCATGTTGCTGATATAATATCCTTAATTACATGTTATATGAACAGTTTGGTTATGATATGTCATACTATAGTCAGCTTTGCTTTAAGCCTTATTACAGGTCTTTGAACTTTCTCCATTTGAATGTTTATATTTGCCACATCTTTGTTAATTTTTAAGCTTTGATTTCTTCATGCAGATTTTTACTCAATCTGTTTATTCTCCTTCTTTAACTCCAAAGGTATGAATGTAAGCTGTCTTTAAGGTATCCCATAAATCTCATGGATTTTCTTCATTCCTACTCAATTATTTGTTATTTTTTCCCATTAAGTATTTATTTTTAAAATACTATGCTCAAGTACACTGGTTCTTTCTTCTCCTTGATCAATTATACAGTAAATTCTTTCTGTTGCACTTTTCATTTCATTAATTTTTTTCATCAGCTCCAAAATTTCTGTTCTGTTCTACATTTTTTATTTCAAACTTTCATGTTTCTATTTGGTTGATTTATTGTTAAATTATTTAATTTTGTTGAATTATCTCTATGTTCTTTTGATGTTGACTGAGATTCCTTAAAACCACACAACTCCTTTAAAGGTCATTTATAGGTCTCCCTTTCTTTGACGATAGTTAATGAAAAATTAGTCTGTCTGATGTCAGTGTGCACAGTCTTTCCCTATGGAAGATGTGAGCAAGGTCCCATTGTCCTACCTCCAGTGAGGGAGCAGTATCATGGTTTGTAAGAAACCTTTTAGCTTAAGTCAGTGTTAATGAGGATTGGATTAATCCTCAGTGGTCAATATTGTGCGTGCTTACAGTAGAAGTAAGGGCTGTAGGAGTGTCTGATGGAGAAGGCTCTAATCTTTTTCACACTGATGAAATCATTCTCAAGAGGATGACTGTTGGCACTAAGTCTAGTTGGGGACATGATGATGGTGATAGTAGGGGTGGAATGGGCAAGCAACTTGAGTCTTAATCCTGAGTACTCATACAGAATTTATAGCTCTGAATTCGGGACAGTGGTGGCCTCAGGGTTCATGATACATTTTGTCTTAATAAATTATTGATAATGATGAGCAAAGTGTGAGTGCTTGTTCATCAGCTGGGACTCCAGACTCCAAAGCCTGAGTATATGCAGAGACAGTGCAGTACTAAGGGACAGACAGAGCTGGGTTGTTAGGGAAGAGGAACTTCTTAGGTCTTCTTGCTCTTATACCAAAATAACTGAGATTGGGTAACTTATAAACAATATAAGTTTGGTTTCACAACACTAAATGCTATTAAGTCCAAGATGAAGACACCAGAAGATTCAGTGGTAAAGGCCTTTTCCTCATAGATGTTACCTTTCTCAGTGTCACCAAATAGCAGACTAGGTGAAAGCTCTATTGTCACATGTCAGAAGCCAGGGAGTTCCTGTTTTGAAAGGGCAGTATGAGCTTATGAGGGGAAAATCCTCAAGATTTAATTATTTTCCTGAAAGCCAAACCTCCTAATAACATAGTAGGAGTTAAGTTTTAATATGAATTTTAGAAGGACACTTTTAGACCATAACAACAACTGTGTTGTGTACCAAACATAGGTACACACAGACATATTGTGTTGGAATTTAATGGAGATATAGCAGTTCTGGGGTGCCGGGCACATACTAAGTTGCAAATGCAACAGAGTTATTGAGGAGAGCGTGGGCATGCACAGAGAAAATGAGGATCTGGGTGCAGCATGCAGTCTAGTTTCCAATACTGGTAGTTCTAGGGTCTGAGGCATGAATATATGCACTGCAGCTATGGAGCTAGTACAGAAGGAGACTACTGTGGAAAGGCTGCAGGATAGGGTGAGTGGTATGTGTGTGTTTTAAATTGATGTTGCTTCTATTCCTGGGAGGACACAACAGTCCATTACTGACAAGTTGCAAGCTTCAATGTCTCTCTCTTCAGAGTTGTCCACAGCAGCGCAACCCCAGGGACAAAAGATTTTGGTGTCCTCTACAGAGCACATTGTTGGAGACAAAGAGGGTACCACCCTTTGGCTCATAGCAACCACAGTCTCTTGTCTCCTGTTTCTAGCCATCCTCAAACATTCAAGCATTCTAATCTATCTCAGTATTTTTTTGTGTGAATTTATTCTCCATTTCTTTTTTTTTCTTCCACTCTATTACAGCATGTAAATAAATGTTCCCTTGAGCAATTCTAAGACTGTTATGATTCCTGAATGATTATCTTTTCCCCCCTGGGGAAATGAATTCTTCTATGCTAACTTGCTAACACCATTATTTTAACTCACCAAGATTTTGTCTGATAAATTAAGTGGGGGGGAAAAAGACAGCTCCTCACAGTTTTACATCTGAAGATACATTAAGACATTTTTCTCTTCCCATCCTCACAATTTTAGGATATGATTTATTTGTTAAAAAAATTCTTAATTATTTCTCCTGAGAACCTAACAATGATTTCATTAAATTAGATGGAAAACCGTGACCTGGTCATATTGGGATGCTCATGCAATAGAATCAATAGGCAAAAGAGTTTGTTTTCCTGATTGTGGTGATTGTCTATGAATTGTTATTACTCCCATATAAGGAGGGAAGTGGACAGAATTTCTGGAAGACACGAGAGCCTTTGAGGTGTCTTATATTCTCTTTAAACCTATTGGAAAAAATTAGAAAAAAACTAAAACAGCTCAGTTTAGAGATAACTGCTGATGACATAGATATTTCAAGAATAATAGTTTGGAAACCTTTACCAGAACAGAAACCATAGTAGTTGAGATGTTTGCTAAAATTGAAGAGACTATAAAAGATATCATAGAATAAAGTCTGTTATGTTTGCCACCTGTAATAATATCAACAGTAGTTGAAACCAACATTGTAGTATGAGTTCATTTCTCTCTGGCTTTGACACTCATATATTTATAATTAGAATATCCAATATCCCCCTCACTCCATTCCTCTGTTTCCTAATATAAGACATGGTAATTGCTGTTATACTTTTTATTTATTTATTTATTCTAATTTGTTATACATGACAGCAGAATGCATTTCAATTCATAGTATACATATACAGCACAATTTTTCATTTCTCTGGTTGTACACAAAGTAGAATCACACCATTTGTATCTTTATACATGTGTTATATGAAGTTCATCTCATTTCACCATCATTCCTTTCCTCATTCATCCTCCCTTTACCTCCTTCCCCTTTGCCCTATTCAAAGTTTCTCCATTCCTCCCGTCAACCCCATTATGATTCAGCATCCACATATAAGAAAAAACTTTTGGCATTTGTTTTATTGGGATTGGCTTACTTCACTTAGCAGGATGTTCTCCAACTCCATCTGTTTACCTACAAATGCCATGATTTTATTTTCTTTTGATGTTGAGTAATGGTCCATTGTGTATATATTTTCTTTATCCATTCATATATTGAAGGGCATCTAGATTGGTTCCACAATTTTGCTACTTTGAATTATGCTGCTATAAACATTGATGTGACTTTGTCCCTGTAGTATGCTGTTTTTAAGTCCTTTGGGTATGTGCTGAGAAATGGGACAGCTGGATCAAATGGTGGTTCCATTCCAGTTTTCCAAGGAGCCTCCGTACTGCTTTCCAGATTAGTTGCACCAATTTGCAGTCCTACCAGATATTTATGAGTGTTTCTTTCCTCACACATCCTCGCCAGCACTCATTGTTGTTTGTATTCTTAATAGCTGCCATTCTGACTGGAGTAAGATGAAATCTTAGAGTAGTATTGACATGCATTTCTCTAACTGCTAGAGAGGTTGAATATTTTTTTGATATTATTTGTTGATGGATTGTATATCATCTTCTGAGAAGTGTCTGTTCAGTTTCCTAGGTTATTTATTTATTTATTTTGGTGGGTTTTTTTTTTCTTAGTTCTTCATATAGCCTAGATATTAGTGCTCTATCTGATGTGTGTGTGGTAAAAATTTGCTCCCATTCTGTAGGCTGTCTCTTCATCTCACTGATTCTTTCTTTTGCTGTGAAGAAGCTTTTCAGTTTAAATCCATCCCATTTATTCCTTTTTTATTTCTTTTTGGTGCTGGGAATTGAACTCACGGCCTTATGCATGCAAGGCAAGCACTCTACCAACCGAGCTATATCTCCAGCCCTGAATCCATCCCATTTATTGATTCTCGATTTTCTTTCTTGCGCTGTAGGAGTCTTGTTAAGAAAGTCAGAGTCTAATCTGACATGATTAAGATTTTGGCCTACTTTTTCTTCTATTAGGTGTAGGGTCTCTGTTCTAATTCCTAGTTCCTTGATCCACTTTGAGTTGAGTTTTGTGCATGGTGAGAGATAGGGGCCTATTTTAATTTTGCTGCATTTGGATTTCCACTTTTCTTTTTTTTTAATACCATGTATTAAAGAGGCTGTCTTTTCTCCAATATATGTTTTTTGTGCCTTTGTCTGATATAAGATAACTGTAATTTTGTGGATTAGTCTCTGTGACCTCTATTCTGTGCCATTGGTTTACCAGTCTATTTTGGTTTCAATATCATGCTGTTTTTTCTTATTGTTGCTCTGTAGTATAGTTTAAGGTCCAATATGCTAAGCTCGAGGCCAACATAAATCTTTTTTTAAAAATATTTATTCTTTAGTTTTAGATGGACACAATATCTTTATTTTACATTTATATGGTGCTGAGGATTGAACACAGTGCCTCGTGCATGCTAAGAGAGCACTCTACCACTGAGCCACAACCTCAGCCCCCAACATAATTCTAAATGGAGAAAAATTAAAAGCATTCTCTCTAAAAACAGGAACAAGACAGAGATACCCTCTTTCACCATTTCTATTTAATATAGGTCTTGAATCTCTAGTCAGAGCAGTTTGACAGATGAAAGAAATTAAAGGGATACAGATAGGAAAAGAAAAACTCAAACTATCACTATTTGCCAACAACATTATTCTATACCTAGAGGATCCAAAAAATTCCACCGGAAAATTTATAGAACTAATAAATGAATTCAGCAAACTAGTAGGTTATATCTATATTGTATATGGTTTATATTGTGATCTGTTAACATTGTCCTTCCCCTCAAAGGAGAGGTATTGGAACCCTTCAGGGGCACAATAAGCCTATAGGGTAAAAATGATAACAACTTGGAACTACAGTGATAAAAAGTGAAGACACATGATCAACATGAAAAGATAAAGGAAGAAAGCACCCAAACAAATCAAGATATTACATTATTAGAATCATTGGCCAGCACATCAGAAGAAATGACAGAGAAGGGGTTCATAATTAAAATGCTCTGTGAATTCAAACCAACACCCATAAATCAAAGGCATTTCTGTACATCAGTGACAAACCCTACAAAAGAGGAACTAGCAGAACTAACCCATTTATAATAGCCTCAAATAAATAAATAAATAAATAAAATTGAGAATCAGTGAAAGACATCTACAATGAAAACTACAGAACACTAAAAAATGAATTTAAAGAAGACCTTAGAAGACGGAAAGATCTACCTTGATATTGAATAGACAGAATAATATTGTCAAAATGGCCATAATACCAAAAGTACTATAGAGATTTCATGCAATTCCAATTAAAATTGAAATGACTTTCCTCCTGGAAATAGGAAAAGCAATCATAAAATTCATCTGGAAAAATAAGAGTCCCAGAATAACCAAAGGAATTCTTAGCAAGAAGAGTGAAACAGGTAATTACACGTCTAACTCAACAGTTTGATAAGCCACAGGGTACAAAGTTTCTGTGCCATTTCGACAGAAAAATTCTCAATCACCCCAGATTGATCAGATGGCATGTAAAATTCTACATATCCTCTTTATTCAGTTTTATGTGTACATCTGTTTGAAGTAAGCATACTTTTGTAATTGGTTTTACTTGAAAATTAAATTAAATATGATTAAATATATGTTCATGAACAAGCACTCTGAAAGAGCTGTATTCTTCTTCGTATAATTTTCAATATGTTCATGACTGAGAGCTACATTTATCCAAACAACTTCTAGGTTGGATTAGTTAAAAGAGGAAATTACATGAGACTTCAACATAAAACTTCTAACCCCATAATACTTACAAGTTTCTGCTGCCAATGAAATGCAGAGTAAGTTCCTTTGGATACCAGTTCAGGGACCACACTCACTTCAGTTAAGATGCTTCAGGAAGGATTTAATCATATTGTAGGTAGGTGGTCAGCTTCTGAAAATGATGACTGTGTTGGATCAAAAATATAATTTCAGCTTTGCTAGCTGCATTACAGCCGCGGGAATTCAGCAAGCACCTGCCATTGATGAAGAAATACAGCAGGCTCCCTGTATAATGAGGAGGGCAGGATTCCAGGAAACATACCAGAAGACTGCAGCCCTCAGGGTGTGTGGTAAGCAGGCCAAGCTGAGCCAGGGTTTCTCTAAGTGCTGCTCCAGCTTGTACATTGGAATCACCTGAGGAACTCTAAGGACCAGGGGCGCATTCTAACTTTTACTATTCCCTTACATAGAAATAATCATGTTTTCTGAAAGATGATATAATATCTGTGATATAATTATTGACTACCAAATGGAAGTATCATAGCAAATGTAAGAATTTAATTTGCAACTTTAATCTACCCAATGTAGATATTATCACTAATAGATGCTTAAATATGTAAAATACTTAAATGGAATGAAAAGCCATGTTTAGAAACCCTACATCTATCATGGTCTGTATGATTATAAACTTGATTGAATAAATCTGAAATAAAATTCAGGATTAAATTGTTCAGTTTGCTTGTGTAGTTTTGCATGCGTGTAGTCTCTTCCTACCAAGTAAAGCACCAGAGATGATGAGAAAAGCTGTCGGTCAGAAGTATCAAGAAAAGCTGCTTAGAGAATTTTAAAACTGACATGAACATGATTCTGGCTGTAACAAAGAGAATATTGATGTAAATGTACTTTTACACTGGCACTACCAGATCAAAGTTTGTAGATGTTTATTATCACAGAATAATATTTATGTACAGCAAAATGTTCTGGTCTCTAAACTACATTTTTCAAGGATACACATCCTCCAAAGCACTGAAATGATCACCCCAAGTAGACATAGATTGACACTATTATAAAACTAATGGCTTAGACTGTATCTGAAATGCCAAAGAAGAATGTTCCATACTTTCAGGAATACGTGGCATGATAAAAATATTAGATAGGGATAAAACAATTATTTTCCATTATAGTTTACCTCTATTGCTCTAGCTGCTATTCAGACAAGTTTCTAACATATGCAGACATAAACTAAGTATAGAATATTATTAAGTTACTAAAATCTACTTTATAAAAGTATTTTTAAAATTTTTTTTACAAATGATACTATCACACATTTTATTATAAAATGTGCCTTCTAACTAATGTGAAATACAAATATATATAATAAAAATCATTCACTGGTAAAACAATATGAATATTATTCTTAGCACCTAAATGTATTAACACTATAGGTCATGAAAATCAATGATATAGGTAAAAGTATTCTCTCTCATTTGCAGACAAATGAACTGAGGCAGAGAAAAGTACAGTAACCTTTTCAATGCAACATTCATTATCAAGGTGCAGACTTAACATATAAACCTAGGCAATCTGGCTTCTTCTCTTACCCAGAAATCCACACATCTGAGATATTCTGCACACATATGTACTCACATTTTTTTCTGAGATATTTACTATATTCCTTAAGATAACCTGACCCAATCCATTTTAACACATATCCTAAGACTGTAACCAAAAACCTATTGAAGAGCAACTATTGTTCAGCTGCTACTTTTTAATATATACTTTTATTGTGGGATTATAAAATGACTTTGATTCTGTGAAAAAGCAAACGTGATAAAAGCCTGTTGTACAAGTAGTTGTGTGCTGCTGTTAAGGTTGCTGTGCCAAGTTAGAGTTACTAATTGAGGAATTAGGTGAAAATTGAAATATTATTTCTCATGAAGAATTTATCTTGGATTGTAGAGCTTTCTTCTCTGCATCTTTTACATCTTTATTTCTCAAACTGTAAATCAATGGGTTCAGCACTGGGATGATAATGGTGTAGAACACCGAGGTAATTTTATTAGTGTTGGGAGCATACACAGAACTGGGACGGAAGTAAATGCAGAGAAGAGTCCCCTGGTAGACGACCACAGAAGTCGGGTGAGAGGCACAGGTAGAGAAGGTTTTCTTCCTCCCACCAGCAGAGTGGATCTTTAAGACTGAAAGAAGGATGAAATAGTAGGAGGTGATGATGATGATGAAGCAGATAATTTCCACTGAGCTGCTATATGTGGAGAGGAGCCACTCATTAATTGATGTGTTTGTGCAGGAGAGCTTAAGCAGGGGAGGGAGGTCATAGAAAAAGTGGTTAATGACATTTTTGTCACAGTAGTTCAGAATAAAGGCAAAGGATGTGTGAAATAGAGAGCTCAGGTTGCCTCCAATGTAGGACAAGACAATTAACCTAATACAGATGCCCCGTGACATCACAACTGTGTACAGTAAAGGGTTGCAGATGGCCACATAGCGGTCATATGCCATGGCAGCCAAGATAAAGTATTCAGTATTCAGTATCTGCAAAAGTGCAGAAGAAATAAAACTTCAGGGCACACCCATAGTAGGAAATAGATTTGTTTACTGAGAGGAAATCATGTATGTATTCTAGCTTTCTAGAAAGCACAGTCACTAAGGAATAGCAAAGGTCAACAAAGGACAGGTTTCTGAGGAAGAAATACATTACATTCACTGGTAAATAAGGTATTAGATTTAGCATGAAATACAAAGAAACTAAATGTATTAAAAGGCAGTTACTAAACACTAAATAAATCATATAGTAATTGAATTGAGTGGAAGAATCAACAATAAAACTGTGGAACTATTGAAAGCATCATAATTTTTTTCACATGTATTAATTCATGACAAGTAATGTTTGGATACCTGCAAAATTTTCTAATGATTAGCTTTTGCAGAAATATTTTAGTGAATTAAACAATGTGACACAACTTTGTTTCTTCTGTACCATGCAATATAATTTTGCAGAAAAACACACAACTATTAAAAGGTGCATATGCACACATAATGAAAATATTTAAATCCACCTTTTATTTTTCAATCTTTGAAGGGCTCCTTTCTTGTTCCACAGACTATTACTCAGAGGGTTCAGCATGAGAATCACAAGGATGTAAAATAACGAGATTATTTTGTCTTGTTCTACACAGCAGGAAGAACTTGGCTGGAAATACATGAAGAGGATATTGCCCTGGAAAACTGTAACAGCAGTTAAGTAGGAGGCACAGGTGGAGAAAAGTTTGAGCCTCCCCTCAGCACTGCAGATCTTTAAGGCTAAAGAGATGATGTAGTAATACGAGACAAGCACTTCATAAATGGTACTCAGCTCAATAAATCCCAAAATGGTGAATACATTTAACTCATTGATTTGTATCTGAGCAAGATCGTATAATAGAGAAGAAATATCAAGGAAGAAATGATTAACATCGTTAGACTGTCAATGTTTTACGCATCAAAGCATCTGCCATTTTCACCAGGTAAAACCCAGCCATGAGCAGGGGGAAGACCTACAGTCTATGTCTATTGCTGATGGTTTCATACCTACCATAGGCCATCACCACTGTCACTGGGCACTCAGAATCTGCAAGGATCCATGAGGTAAAGTACTGTAAAGTACAATCATAAAAGATAATTAACTTATTTTCATCAAATATTCCAATTGGCACCTAGCACCCAGTTGCTGCAGAATAGCAGAGGTCACAAGAAGAAAGGTGACAAAGGAAAAAATATATTGGTGTGTGAAGTTGGGAATCCACTATAATCAGCATGATTATTCCAAGATTTCCAGGAAGATTAATGAAATAAGCAAGCAGAGATATGATAAGTGTGGATAATGTTAATGCCAGTGTAAATGAACTCAGGCAAGGAGGAATCTCTCTCATCCATTTTCTTTTGTTTTGTGCAAACTTAAAAAAGACCCCTATAACGTTGTGAGTGTGTGTGTGTGTATAGCTAGCTAGCTATCTATCTATATATATATATATATATATATATATATATATATAATTAGTCTGCATATCCATGGATTGTCTGTAATGAAAGAACAATGATTCCAACTCTAATATTTTTTTTTTATCCTTAGAAAAAATATCTAGTCATGCTTCACTCTTAAAATAACATCTTATCTATTTGGAGAAAAAAAGTAGAAAAAAAACTAAAATAGCAGTTGAGAAAAGTTGAGAACTAGATATCATTAAAGAGGTATAGTACTTTCCTCATGGTTTTTATTTTTGGGACTTTGCCTTCCTTACTTCATGAAATCTAAGTATGGAATAAACACCAACTATACAAAGACTAGCCTGCAAGATAGAGAAACAAATAATTTTGTAATTTTGTGATTTGTATAAACATTCACAAAGACACAAAAACATACAATTATGACCTTTCTCAAAATCATCATTGGTTTAAAAAATTATTGTTTTAGTTCTATATGCATTGAGCATAGCACTAACCAGTAAAAATGTTATATTCTACTGTTGGTAATCAATGTTCTCTTTAGTAATTAATTAGACATAAAATAGATATTATTGATTTTTTTTTCAGGAAGCATATTATGATTCTACCACAAATTTGATTTTACCACAAAAATTGGAAAAAGGGGATGGATATTTGTGGGTTTCCCACCTTTCAGGTAACTAAGGTAAGTGGCCCTATTAAGTTGAAATCAAACATATTGTTACTTGTAATATGATACAGCAATTATCTCTCAACTTAAAAAATAAAACGAAATAACATCCTTAAATTTTTTAATGTTTCTATACAATAATCAAATGAGTTAAGGGTTGCTTATGAACCCAGATTATAACAAAATAATTAAACATTATTTTGTGAATAGTAATACATTCAGTGAACGTCTTTTGGTTTTGAGTAGAAAATATTCATTTTGAGCAATAGATTTCAAAATTTAATAAACAAAATAAGCTGGCTTAAATAATTTATTTACAAAGCTCTCATTTATTTTCCCAAAAGGTAAGGGTTGTTTTATCCTTAATTTAAAAATTTGGAAATTCAGAAACTTTTCTAAGAGAAGCAATGTCCTTCGGTGTGTGATAGGTATGTGATATGTGTGTGTGTGTGTGTGTGTGTGTGTATATATATATATATATATATATATATATATATATATATAATGTTTGTCATTACCTCTGAAGCTAATTATTCTCTAAGCTACTTCCATCAGGGTTTCCCATTATACAGAGGTAAGTATGATTAATTATATTTATGGCTCTTTATTTTCCCCTGTGAATGCATCCATGTCTTCAGTAAAGTTTGAGTTTTAACTCTTGACATTGATCATTTAATTGATCTATGTCAGTATGAAAAGTGTGAATTAAATTTATAGTGTTAAAATAATACACATACACAGAGCCACTTTTGTTATTTGAGCTGTGACTATGGCCCACTTTCATGTTTGACCTGGAGTAACTGTTGGTGTGCCATTGGTATATGTGGTCATTGCTTCTGTACTAGAAGTCAATCTAAACCTAGGTAATCCCAAACATACTGTTGGTGTATTATGCAGAAAATACCAAATAATTACCTACAAAGTCTTACTGCCAAACTTCCCACTGGGTCTGAAATAAGTTGAGATGCCTTGTCCACAGTTAATAGCCAGTAATCAGGCACTGATGAAGTCTTCCTGGCTCTAGGAAGAACCTGGGGATGAAAGGACCATTCCCAGGCTCCTATGTTGCACCTGAGACCACCAATATTACTAAGCTGGATTACGCACTGCACATAAATAAATTATTTGGTCCCATAATAAGCGCAATACTGAGATAAGACCAAGGTCCACAATTCTATGGGCTGCCAACTACTGATGTAGACTTGTGACCCAAGACAGTTTAAACAGCCATATATTATACTAGCTTAATAGAAGCCTGATCATACAAGGGCTACAAGTCTGCCCTTGGCAATGAAGCTATCTCAGAGTCTTCACCCACAAGTAGGCTAGGGGATGGGCCTCCTTAGGTTCTGCCCGGGGTTATATCTCTACATTCCAATGCTAAGTTCCAGGGCAAAGTCTTCTGTTTACGATGATGACCTACATCTAATGAAAAGGATCATGTACCAGGCTATGTTTCCTGAGTTTGAAATGACATTTGTGACAACAGTTCCTTAGCCCCCTAGGCTGAGAGTAAGCTGAGTCATATCTGAGTCTCATGGCCACAACAACATGACAGTCTCAGATGTTCACCAAGGCCTTACCAACAGCTAGTGATGATTTAAGTCAAGAGATTATATCATTGGCTTATGATTCTCTCTGGTGTTGGAAACTTGTTTTAAGCAAAGGCCTAGTGAGGCCTGTGTTGCCTGATTTGGAGAATGTTTGGAGGAAGCAGTCCCTTGGCCACCAAAGCTGTCACTAAGCTGGATCAAGCCTGAATCTCATAGTAGTAGAGATTTGCACTGTCTCAAAGAGGCAGGCAGGCGATGGCTCAGGTCCAATTCAGGCTGAATTTCAGGTAGTCCCATCTCTCCCTGATGCTGGATCCAGTCTACAGGCCCCTTCTCTGAGCTCTGGCTGTTTAAAGCCCCAAGATTATACCAGGTCCTAAGGCTCACCATGGCGGGCTTGGTACTGGACTGTGACACAAAGTCCTGTACTAGATTTCATGCACATCTCCCCAGACAGTGGAGTCTGGCTCCACCTGCCACCTGAAGATGAGGTTGGCTTTAATTCAATTATATTTTAGATTATCTATCTTAAAATTATCTCAACATATAAGAATATTGATACCAACATTGGGGACGTAAGAATCAGGGCTTTTTATTTGACAATGGCTTACTGGAATATGAGGACCAGAGTATTATGGCTAAGAGAAGTGATATCAAGCTATTAGTGAAAGAAGTATTTCTCTACAGAAAATAAACATTAAAATATTAATGTGTATATAAACACACACACACACACACACACACACACACACAGTGAGAAACAACACCACTCAACCCCAATATGAGACTCTGAATATACCAAAGCCCTCTAAGAAAACTGAAGGTTTGAGACTGACTGGCTTATCTCTAATTAGGTGACGACCTGTTTGTCTCTGGCGCCATCTACTGTGTAGAACAGGTAAGAACACAGTGCCAAAGGAAACCACTTTGCAATCCCTCCTTGCCAAGCAGAACCAATGTGAAAGAAAGAGCATTTTCCTGGTCAGACTTCTTTCTTTTTTTTAAATTTATTTATTTGTATTTTAGTTATATGTAAGATTAAGGTTCATTTTCACATAATTATAAAAACATGGATTATAATTTGCTGTAATTTAGTCTCCAGTACTTCCTCATCCCCTCTTCCCTTCCCTTCCCTCTACTAATCATTCTGATATATATATATATATATTTAATTATAAAAATTAATTAGTTTCTTGTGGATGTACATGTTGGTGATATTCAACACTGTGGTATATTCATAAATATACATAGAAAAATTAGTTCAGATTTATTCCACTTTTCTTCCCGTATCCTGTCCCACCTCCCTCCACTTCAATCCTCCCACTTTTTTTTTCATTTCTCTCTTTTTCTCCCTTTATTTTGTACTTTTTTCCCATATGTCAGAGAAAATATTGTACCTTTGACTTTTGGAGTCTGGTTTATTTCACTTAGCATAATAGAGACTAATTTCTTAAGGTTGGTTCAGGTTGGACATTCTATGTAATTGGATAGAATTATATTTTTTTCTGACAACCTTCTACATCAAATTAGTTGCATGTTCCAATTTTTTTTCCTCAAAGTCTCATGGTAATCCTTTGTTTCCACCCAATTCCCTGTATGCTAATAGTACTATTAAATTCATTCAATGAGCTGGCCATTCTAAGACTGTGTTTACCACCTCCATTTGATTTTTTACTACAGCTTAATTCCATGGTGAATGACCCCACACTTTTTGTCATTATCCAAATCTTTCTAAAAATATTTTTTAAATATTATTTTCTATATTTTTATTTTTGTTTCATTTTTTGGAGGTATTAAGGATTGAAAGTACTCTACAAACTGAGTTACATCCCCAACCAAACTCAAAAGGTCAAGGGTTGTCTGTTTCCTTCAGATATGGAAGCTAGGGAGGAAAAAAGGAAAAGAAATGTGGGAACAGATCTCAGGGAAATGAAAGGGAAATCAGTAGAGGAAAGGGACCAAAAGTGAGGATTGAGGAGTGGGAGGTGGGGGGGTTACAGGGAGTGATATTGACCAAATTATATTATGTTGTGGGTATGTATGAATATGAAACAACAAATCTCATCATTATGTCCAACTATAATGTGCCAATAAATTATGTGGAGAAAATAAAATATTATAGTTATTTTATAATCTGTTTGCCAACTCAAATTGTGTGTCAACATGCATTGGATTTTTAGTATTTATTTTCTTGTTTATTGGCCGTAGCTCTTGCCTATTCTCTTTAATTTTACATTTAG
The DNA here is from genome assembly GCF_001458135.2 of Marmota marmota marmota. Lineage (NCBI taxonomy): Eukaryota > Metazoa > Chordata > Mammalia > Rodentia > Sciuridae > Marmota > Marmota marmota. The sequence goes on along the minus strand of NW_026000174.1, from coordinate 58,502,961 downwards.
TAATTATTATATGTTATGTGTTGACTACAAAGAAAGATTTTCCAGATGATTTCTTTTATTAAAGAGGGCTAGATCCTTCCTCTGATAAAATTTAGACTGATAACTCAATCGCATCAGCAACTGATTAGAACAGGATCTTTCTTGCCTTGGCAAAAGGCAGTATCCCTACTTATAGAGCATAGCCATTCTGGCTTTCACATATGAGCTTGAGATCTTTGTCTTTTCAGTAGGAATAGTGTGAGAATCTCCACTGTCATGCTTCCAGAGACGTCTGGTTTATGGCATTAATATTGAGAAGGTTGTGGAAGCAACGTCACTGTGCATTTGAGGTCCCACCGATCTCCACTTGTGGAACTCTAATCATGTGCAATTACGAAAAGTTCTGCTAACCACTCTGACCATAGCCGCAGTGCTCCAGGAAGCATTATGTCTGTATTCTTTACTGTGAGAGGCACCCAGATTAGCAGGCCTTCTCTAAGAAATGTGGTTAAGAGTTGCCAGTGTCAAGCGATAATTCCCTCAAGCTTTTACACTTTTCTTTTTTACTCAAACCTTCAATCCATTTGCAGATCCTTTTGTCCTTAGTAAAACAAGAGTATTCCACTTCATTTGTATGAGGTTTTGCAGTGATGTCAGTTTATTGTAAAATTTGAAGTTTAGCATATCTTGAATAGGAACTCATTCATGCATTCCAGGGTCCTCACATCTCCACTTTAAACAGTCCCATACTGTGTAACTTCCTCAAACACTCAGTAAGTCCATGTTCTGTTCTCTCACCCACACTCATGATTGTGAGATTGTGACTGTAGCACCTGCAGAGACATTGGCAGATCCTCAGCTCAGGTCTGAGTCTTTAAACCCTGAATTATATTCATTCTAATGCATACTGATGAGTTTATATATATGATGCAAAAATTGACTCCCCTAATATTATCGAAGTAAAGATTTGATCAGTCAAAGCTTCAGTTTTGTTTAGTTTTTGCTTTGTTTGTTTGTTTGTTTTTGCTGATAAGGGAGAATATCACCCCACAAAAGCTTTGTCAGTTTCTAGAGAGAGAGGAGGTAAGTGGAAAAAAAAAAAAAGCTCTTTTAATAAGAGGAAACTGGGCTTCAGGTGGAGAGTAAAAATAGAACAGTCCAAGGAGGTGGAAACAGCAAAAAAAAAAAGATTTTGAGGCAAAGCATTTAAAGACTCTAAGGAAGAAACTTTCACTAATGTATTCCATTGAAGAGGCCATGGATTGTTCAGGGAATTTCTGCAATGGGCAGTTGAAGCATTTGCATGAATCTCTTGGAAAAATTAAAGGATCCTAAAGGATTAACAAGGTCAGGACAATGCAAACTTTACTGTGTGGTTTCAATTTCCTGGTGGGGTGTTATAGAAAGTCTCAGTTCTCAGTGATATTTGGAATGTAGCCCTTATTATTATTAATTTTTTAAAAGTTTCAATGAAACAATAAACTAATGCATATTTTCACATCCTCTGTATAGGGTTAGGTTTATAATTTTTTTTTGTTTTATATTTATAGAAACAACAAAGGGTATGTAATTATGTATATAATATGTTAGTTACAGTCAATAAACAAGAGAAACCTCTTAGTTGCCTACAAAATTCAGTGGTATTTGCTGATATCAGAAAATATACCATCATAGGTGGTAGAGTAATATCACCTTCACTTCCTTCTCAAATAAAAGTCACCAATATCATAGTTACTATACACCAGCTGACCTTGTATTAAAAAATCTGTTCAAATATACTCTACTGTCATTTATAACTTAAAAATAAAAGAAAAAATGTTTTTCACTATATCTATATTCCTAAAAATTGTGCTAATCTGTACACTGGACCAATGTGTATAATTATCTCAATGAAAGATTCCCTTCAATTCTCCTTTTTCTCTCTCTTTGTTACTGTGTCAGTCAAATTTAGAACCCCAATAAAGTATAATGCAATGTCACAGAAATTAAGAAGGTTTTGAAAGTGTATAGTTTATTTCATTTTGTTTTCTTGTAGAGACAATGCTACAGCTTCTGGGATGATGGGCTTTTTTTCCCATATCTATAGAACTTTGGATCTCACCCACACATTCTTATAGATCAAGTATTACAGTGTTAGATTATCACTATTCTTCTTTCTCTCAGAAAACATCTGCTTATAAATAGTCTACATAGGACTCTATGGGTCTTCCTCCTCAACACAACAAAAATATTAATTTTCAGTACTGATAATAGAATCCATCGAGTTTTTTAAATAATTTATTCAAATAAATTTTATGACTCTTATTTTCATTTCTCTGAAGAACATCACTGGAATTTTAATAGGAATCACATTACATCTGTATAGCATTTTTGGAAGTATGGCAATTTTGACAATATTCATTTTGTCTATACAAGAACACAGGAGATCTTTTCATCATCTAAGTTTTTCAATTTCTTTTTTTAGTGTTCTGTAGTTTTCATTGTAGAGGTCTTTCACCTTTTTTGGTAGATTGAATCCCAAGTATTTTTTGAGGCTATTGTGAATAGGATAGTTTTCATGATTTCTCTTTTAGCTAATTCATCATTGCTGTATAGGAATGCAATTGATTAATGGGTGTTAATTTTTTATTCTACTACGTTGCTGAATTTATGCATGAGTTTTAGAGGTTTTCAGGCTGAGTTTTTTGGTTCTTCTAAATGTAGAATCATGTTATCCCCTAATAGGGACACTTTGAGCTCTCCTTTTCCTATCATATCCTTTACTTTCTTTCTTTTGCCTAATTGCTTTGGCTAAAGTTTCAAGAACTTTATTGAATAGAAGGGATGAAAGGAGCATCCTTGTCTTGTTCCAGTGTTTATAGAAAATGCTTCAAGTTTTTCTGCATTTAGAATGATGTGGGACTTGACTTTGTTGTATATAGGTTTTATAATGTTCAGGTATGTTCCTTCTATACTTAGTTTTACTACTGCTATAAACATAAAGCACTGCTGTATTTTGTCAAATGCTTTTTGTGCATTTATTGAAATAATTATGTAATTCTTGTTTTTAAGCCTATTGATGTGGTCAATTTTGTTTATTGATTTCCATATATTGAACCAATCTTGCATCCCTGGGATGAACCCCACTTGATTATGATGCACAATAATTTTAATATGTTTTGTATGCAATTAGTCAGGATTTTATTAAGAATTTTTGCATCTATGATTATCAGGAATATTGATCTGAAGATTTCTTTCCTTGATGTGTCTTTGTTCGGTTTTGGTATCAGGGTAATACTAGCTTCATAGGATGAGTTTGGAAGAGTTCCTTTCTTTTTTATTTCATGAAATAATTTAAAAAGAATAGGTGGTAGCTCTTCTTTGAAGGTCTTGTAGAATTCTGATATGAATCTATATGATCTTGGCCTTTACTTTGTTGGTAGGCTTTTGATGACATCATTAATTTTATTGCTTGAAATTTATCTGTTTAAATTTTCTATATCCCCCTGATTCAATCTGGGTAAGGTCATGTCTCTATAAATTTGTTGATATCTTCAAGATTTTTTATTTTATTGGAGTGTACATTTTCAGAATAATTTCTGATTGTTGTTTGTATTTCAGTAGTGTCCATGATGATCTTTCATTTTTCACCACAAATTTTAGAATTTTTTTTGTTTCTTAAAGATGGCTAAGGATTTATCAACTTTATTAATATTTTCAAAGAACCAAATTTTTGTTTTATTGATTTTTTTTGAATTTTTTATTCTTTTGTTTTAATCTCATTGATTTCATTTCTTATTTTAATGATTTTCTTCTTCTACTGCTTTTGTTATTGATTTGTTCTTCTTTTTCCAGGGCTTTGAGGTGTAAAGTTAGGTTATTTATTTGATGACTTTCTATTATTTTAATGAATGTGCTCAATGCAATGAACTTTCCTATTACAACCAACTTAATATTGTTCCAGAGATTTTGATATGTTGTGTTGTTCTTCACATTTACTTCTAAGTATTTTTTTAAAATTTCATCCCTGATTTCTTCTGCTAACTATTACTTATTCAATAGTTTATTATTTAGTATCCAGGTGTGTTATTGTAGCTTCTAATTTTTGTTTTTTTATTGATTTCTAATTTTGTTCTGTTATGATCTGATAGAATGCAAGATAGTCTCTATTTTTTTTTTTTTTTTTTTGGTATTTGCTAAGAGTTTTGTTTTTTTGTTTTTTGTTTTTTTTTTGGTCTAAGATATGTTCTATTTTATAAAAATCTATATGCTGCTGAGAAGAAAACCCTATTCAGTTATTGATGAAATAGTCTACATGTGACTGTTAAATTATTAGTTGTGTTTTTTAGTTCCACAGCTTTGTTATTTTGTTTTTGTTTGGAAGATTCATCCAGTGATGAGAGAGGTGTGTCAAAGTCCCCCATTTTATTGTGCTATGGTCTATTTGATTCTTGAAATTGGGAAGGGTGTGTTTGTTGTATATAGATGCTCCATTGTTTGGGGCATAAATATTTATGATTGTTATTACTTGTGTGTATATAGATAGACAGATACACACACACACACACACACACACACACATCTATCTATCTACCTATATAGATGAGATACAGTTTTAAATATGTGAACTATTTGCAAAGAACTAGCACAACTCTAGGGTCATTTTTCAGTTTACAAGTGCTATTAAAAACAACCCCAATATTAGTGGGAATGAAAATTATCTCTTCAAATTAACACTGATAGCATTTGTACTATAATTACCAATGTGTATTTAAAAAAATTACAATGAATATAACTATTAACAAACCCAAAGAGTCCCTTGGAAATAAACTTGTTTGGAATATTTTAATTATTAGGTCCCCAAGGAACAGGAGAATTCATATAAAAGTCCTTAGTCCTGCTGGTGAAATTATTCACTTAGACAGTTGGAAACAGCTCCTATCTTGGTGAGTGGCTTCTGTAATGATTATACCTTGCTTTCATGGGGCAAAAGTTGGGCTTGGGTACTTCAGGTGGTAGGGGTAGTGCTCAGTGGAAGGGGTAGTGCTCAGTGCTGAGCATGCATGAGACCCTGGTTTCATCCCAGCAGCTCTGAGAACAAGAACCACTGATTTGTAGCCAATTGAGAAATTGTATTTTTTCCTACTCAATATTGTGTCTGTAAGAGCATTCCTCTGTGTCACTCTGATCCAGGTTGTCCAGGGATGCAACATATCTTTGCTTAAAGACTCCTTTGGTCACAGATAAGAAAACACACATGACTGCCTACTTGATACTTTTATTCCATAAAACTGTTTTACATATGAGAGGAATTTACTGAATCTAGTAGCTTGATTATATATTTTTGTTAATTTCCTTTTAAAACAAGAGTTCAAGCTCCACTTTCCTCCCCGCATTTCCCATCCTGTATCTTCCCTTCCCTGTATCCTGTCTCTACACAGAATTTTTAGGCTATCAAAAGAAATGACCAGTTGGAAGCTCCTAAGAGAAAATGCCCTTCTTTCTTAGGAAACAGAGAAACCTTTTCTTCTTCCCTTCAGCCACTCCAGGAACCTCTGCCTGTCTCAGAGTGGTCACACTGTTCATGTTATGACCACCCTCTTGCTTGCTCTCATGGGCTTTCGCTGGGGAACACTTGAACTTGTATCAAATCTACTGACTACTGGTTCAATGACCTTGGTATTTTACCCTAAGCAGCAGTGTTTTTGCCCCAGATATGAAGTTGATAAGAAACTTGTTTATGGAAAGCCAATGTATCATGAGGTTTTGGGGTCAGGATCTTTAATGCCAATCCTTTTATCACATTTGTCGATCTCAGATTCTCTAGTTTGCCTTTCATAAGAACAAGATGATAATGATAGTAGCTCCATTATAATTTTGTTAATGGTTTTGCTGACAAATGGTTATAAAGCATTTAAAATATTTCCATTATACATAATCGTCATTTTATAAAGTTTGCTGTTTATCCACTAAATGTCATTCTCTCCAAGGAATTACACATGGAATGACAAATAGATAGATAGGTGGTAGATAGAGATAATTTATTAAATACAGAAACCATAAGATATTTTTGCCCTTGTTGTGGTGTTGATTAAGATAACTTACATTGTTACACAAAGTCACATTGTCTACCTATGGCCAAGATAGACAGGCAACCAAAATCTTACTAATGCTAATGCAATGAATTTGATAATTTTGCAAACAATCAAAATGATAAATTAAGCGCTGCCCTGCCATGGATCTCCTTGTATTCACAACCAGGAAATAAGGTAGGACAACACCTTGAGCAGGTGCTTAAGCTTCTGGCTATCATCCTTCTCCTGTTCAACTTGCCCATGCCAGAAGAAAGTTTATGATTAAGTAAGATTAAGTTTGTAGCCCTGTCACTGTCATAGTACTTACTTTATAAATTACAGAAACATATTTAATGTCCTTCCTGCCTTTCTGGGGTAATACTAAGATAGCAATTGCATGCTTTCCTTTTAAAATTATTTTATGTACCTCTAAGTCTATTTCTGAGCTTAAGTTCAACATTACTTTCACTTCAAAGTCATATCAATTCAACTCCTTCAGGTACTTCAAGTTCTACTCTTGAAAATATTCTGAGAATTTGGAAGCAGTGATTGAAAACTTTCTCAGGCTTAACCAATTATATTATGCTGAAACAAAAACAGTGGCTTTTTCGGTTTGCTAATTGTCTTAAAATAGCAAGAACGTCTATGATTTAATTAGAAGTAAATTTGCAACTAAATGCTGTATCAGTGGAATAATGTTCACTATTTACTGATGATATATTCCAAAATAATAAAAGCAAACAACTTATTTCATGTTTAATTTATTATGTGCACAGGATATATGGTGTTATCCAAAGATTTTTCTTGTTAAAAATATATTCAGATCTGATATTTACTGTTGCTTTTTTTCATTTCACTAACAGAGCTTTTACTTTATATTTTAAAATATAAACACTTATCTAGCACTTTTTTATGAAAATACTCAATCCACATTTTCAAGAAATATAACACACTAGCGTACATTAAATCTTAGAAAACATTGTTCTAAAGTTCTCATTTTTATACTAGTCTAGGAATCAATTTTAAATGATATTATATATATATATATATGTATATATATATATATATTCATGTTCTTTATACCATCATCAATCAGTCCATTAATTTATTGCTTTGTTAGTACTCTTAGCCAGCTATTGTTTTATGACTGAAAATGTTAGTGAAACCATACGTTAATTCCTGCACACAGGGAGCCAAATGTCCAAGGACAGGAATAATCGTTAATTGAATAAATAAAAGATGTAACTATGAAATCTGATAGCTAATAAATTATGAAATGTATCTCCTAGTTTATACTTTAGAAACTTTGATCATAATGTATTTACTGGTTAATTATTTTGTAAACAGTACATTACCTGGATATCTCATTATCATTCTCCTTCCATCTATATGTTATTTTAGAATGTTAAAATTCTTATAAAAGGAAAATCACACCGAAGATGGAATTTACAGAGGGAAACTTCACCTTGGTCACTGAATTCATTCTCCTGGGTTTTCCTACTCGCCCTGAACTGCAGATTGTCCTATTCCTCGTATTTCTCGTATTGTATGGTATGATCTTAACAGGGAACATTGGATTGATGCTGTTAATCAGGACAGATCCACAACTTCAAACCCCCATGTATTTCTTCCTCAGCAACCTGTCCTTTGTTGACCTTTGCTATTCCTCAGTCATTGTGCCCAAAATGCTGATCAATTTCCTCTCAGTAAACAAATCTATTTCCTACTATGGGTGCGCCCTGCAGTTTTATTTCTTCTGCACTTTTGCAGATACTGAATCCTTTATCTTGGCTGCCATGGCATATGACCGCTATGTGGCCATCTGCAACCCTTTACTGTACACAGTTGTGATGTCACGGGGCATCTGTATCAGGTTGATTGTCTTGTCCTACATTGGAGGCAATCTGAACTCTCTGGTTCACACATCCTTTGCCTTTATTCTGAAATACTGTGACAAAAATGTCATTAACCACTTTTTCTGTGACCTCCCTCCCCTGCTTAAGCTCTCCTGCACAGACACACCAGTTAATGAGTGGCTCCTCTCCACATATGGCAGCTCAGTGGAAATTATCTGTTTCATCATCATCATCACCTCCTACTATTTCATCCTTCTTTCAGTCTTAAAGATCCGCTCTGCTGGTGGGAGGAAGAAAACCTTCTCTACCTGTGCCTCTCACCCGACTCTGTGGTCATCTATCAGGGGACTCTTCTCTTCATTTACTTCCGTCCCAGTCCTGTGTATGCTCCCAACACTGATAAAATTATCTCCGTGTTCTACACCATTATCATCCCAGTGCTGAACCCATTGATTTACAGTTTGAGAAATAAAGATGTAAAAGATGCAGAGAAGAAAGCTCTACAATCAAAGATAAATGCTTCATGAGAGAAAACATTTCAAGATTCATCTAATTCCCTGATTAATAACTCTAAATGGGCACCTGCAGCAACCTTACCAGCAGGCACACACCTACTTGCATAACAGGCTATTATCACATTTGTTTTTTCACACAATCAAATGCTTTTTATAATCCCATGATAAAAGTAAACATTAAAAATGTTTTGTTTTTTTAAGCAACTAAATAATAGCTGCTCTTCAATATGTGTTGTGTTACAGGCTTGGGATGTGTGTTAAAATTGTTTGGGTCATGATATATTAAATATTTCAGAAAACTGTGGATACATATGTATGCAGAATGTCTCAGAAGTGTGGGTTTCTGGGTAAGAGAAGATGCCAGATTGCCTAGATATGTATGTCATGTCTGCTCCTGGATAATGAATGGTACAATGAAAAAATTGCTGTACTTTTCTCAGCCACAGTTAATTTGCCTGAAAATGAGAGAGAATACTTTTACCTGTATCATTGATTTTAGTGGTCAGTAGTGTTAATACATTTAAGTGCTAAGAATAATATCTGTACAGTTTTACCAGTTAAATGATTTTTATTTTATATAGTTGTATTGCACATTAATTAGAAGGCACATCATATAATGAGGAACATTTGGAATGCAAAAGTTTAAAAAAATACTTTTATAAAGGTCAGTTTAGTTATTTTTTAATAATTTTCTACACTTAGTTTACTGCAGAGTGTTTTGGAAACTTGTCTAAATAGCAGCTTGAGCAACAGAGGTAAATTATAATAAAAAGTAGCTGTATTTTTTCTTATCTCTTATTGTTTATCCTGCCAAAGTATTGCTGACAGCATGGAACATTCTGTGACATCTCAGAAACAGTGTGAGCCACTATGTTATGACAGTGTGTACCAATGTCTTCATGGAGAAATCATTTCAGTGCTATGGTAGAATACTATAGTGGGAATTCATTGCAAAATATATTTCAGAAACCAATATATTTTGCTGTTCATAAATATTATTCTGTGATAATAAATACTTATAATCTTTGATCTGGAAATACCAGAGTAAAAGTATATTTACAACAATATTCTCTCTATTACAGCCAAAATAATTTTAGTGCCAGTTTTAAAGTTCTCTATATAAATTTTCTTGATATTTCTCTCCTACAATGTTCTTTCTCAGCATTTCTGGTGCTTCATTTGGTAAGAAGAGAGCACACACTCTCAAAACTACAATCAAACTGAACACTCTAATCCTGAATTTGGTTTCACTGTTATTCAACCAAGTTTATAATCATACAGAGCATGTTAGATGCAGGGTTTCTAAACAAAACTTTTTATGCCAGTCACGTCCTTGACATACTTAAGCATCTATTAGTGATAATGTCTACATTGGGTAGATTAAAGTTGCAAATTAAATTCTTACACTTGCTATACTACTGCCATTTGGTAGTCAATAATTATATCACAGACATTATATTGTTTTTCAGAAAACATGATTATTTCTAAGTAAGAAAATAGTAAAAGTTAGAATGTGCCAGTGGTTTTTAGAGTTCCTCAGGCGATTCCAATGTACAAGCTGGAGCAGCATGAAGAGAAACCCTGGCTCAACTCACCTTGCTTAATAAGCACCCTGAGGGCTGCCATCATCTGCTATGCTTCCTGGAGTCCTGCCCTCCTCATTATACAGGGAGCCTGCTGTATTTCTTCACTAATGGCAGGTGCTTGCTGAATTCCCGTGGCTGTAATGCAGCTAGCAAAGCTGAAATTGTATTTTAGATCCAACACAATCATCATTTTGAGAAGCTGACCACCTACCTACAATATGACTAAGACCTTCCTAAAGCATCTTTGCTGAACTATGTGTGGTCCCTGTGCTGGTATCAAAAGGAACTTACTCTGCATTTCAATATTGGCAGCAGAAACCTGAAAGTATTATGGGGTTAGGAGGTTTATGTTGAAGTCTCATATAATTACTTCTTTAAACTAATTCTAACCTAGGAATTGATTGGATAAATGTAGCTCCCAGCCAGGAGCCTACTGAGAATGATACCCAGAAGAATCCAGCCCTTTCAGTGTGCCATTCATAAACATTTAATTTTCAAATAAAACCAATTATAAAAGTGTGCTTATTCCAAACAGATGTATGCATACAACTGAATAAAGAAGATATACAGAATTTTACATGTCACTTTATCTATCTGGGGTGATGGAGGATTCTTCTAGCTATGTCCACCGAAACTTTGTACTACTTTATACTTCTAAATCACTAAACTGTTGATTTAGAAGTATAAGCCACAATTACCATGTCTTATGTTAAGAAGCAGAAGAATGGACGATGGGGGAAATATTGGAAATTTATTTGTGTGTGTGAGTGTATGAAAATTCTAGAGATAAATAAGTAGTACATTCTTTGTTTCAACTACTGTTGATATCATTACAGCTGGAACACATAACTTACTTTTTTCAATAATCTATTTCAAACTCTCTTCAGTCTCAACAAACACCTCAACTGTTATGATTTCTTTTCTGGTAAAAGTATTCAAACTATTATTGTTAAAATGTCCATTTCACTAGTAGTTATTTTTATATTGAACTGTTTTACTTTTCTATTAAGTTTTTCCAATAGGAGTGAACATAATATAAGAGACTTCAAAGGCTCTCCTGCCTTCCATAAATTCTGCCCACCTTCCTCATTATATGGAAGTAACAACATAACTTATAGACAATCACCACAATCAGGACGTTTTTCCTGATGGTTCAGTAGCATGGGCATCCCAATATGACCAACTAACAGTCCTCCATGTAATTTGATGGAATTCTTGCTAGGATTTCGGGAGAAAGAATAATCAAACACATACCTACACATCAGTGATAAATCTATTGAAAGAGAAATTTTAAAAACAAATTACTCCATTCACAAGAGCTGCCCCAAAATAAAATACTTGGGAATAAATATAACAAAAGTGATGAAAGATCTCTACAATGAACTATAGAACACTGGAGAAAGAATTGAAAAAAGACTTTAGAAGATAGAAAGATGTGTTTTAATAAACAAAGCATATTTCAAAATTGTGAGGATGGAAGACAAAATTTTCTTAATGTACCTTCAGATACAAAATTGTGAAGAGCTGTATCTTTTTCTCCCTTAGTTTATCATACTTGATTTTGGTGAGTTAAGAGTAGTATTATCAACTTAGCATAGAAGACATCATTCCCCCAGGGGAAAAATGGATAATTATTCAAAAATCATAGCAGTCTCAGGATGACTCAAGGAGACATTTATTTATCCGCTATAATAGAGTAGGGCAAAAAAAAAAAAAAGAAAAGAAAAGAAAAAGAAAGAAAGAAAGAAAGAAAGAAAGAAAGAAAGAAAGAAAGAAAGAAAGAAAAAGAAAGAAAAGAGAAATGGAGGATAAATTCACAGAAGACTAGTGGGAAAATAGAATGTTTGAGATGTTTGTAGATGGCTAGAAATAAGAGACAGGAGAGTGTGGCCGGTATGAGCCACAGGGTGGGTACCATCTTTTGTCTCCAACAATGTGCTCTGTTGGAAACACAAAAATATTTTGCCCCTGAGGGTGTCTTGCTGTGGACAACCCTAAAGTGAGAGATGTTGCTGCTTGTAACTTGTCACTAATGGACTACTATTGTGTCACCTTAGGAATAAAACCAACATCCTTTTTGAACACACACATACCACTCACCCCAATGCTGCGGCCTTTCCACAAGTGCTCCCCTGGACATCAGTTACACAGATGCAGTATATGCATCCATGCTTCAGACCCCAGAATCACCAGAATTGCAAGCTAGATTGAATTCTGCACCCAGATGCTCAGTTTCTCTGTGCATGCCCATACTGTTGCCAATAGCTCTATTGCATTAGCAAGTTAGTATGTGCCCTGCACCCCAGAACTGCTGTATCTCCATTCATTTCCAACACAATCTTTCTGAGTGTACCTATGCTTTGGACAACTATTGCTATTGTTGGAAATTGTCTTTCCAAAGCTCATGTTAAAACCTATTTCTATTGTGGTATTATAAGGCAGGACTTTCAGCAAAAGTATTAAGTTATGACGGTTTTGCCCTCATAAACTCTTAGTACCCTTTCAAAATTGGAACTCTCTGGCACCTCTTAAATGTGACAATATAGCTTTTGCCTACTCTGCCATTTGGTGGCACCGAAAAGACACCTTCATCTTGGACTTCACAGCTTTCAGTGTTGTGAAACTGAACTTATATAGTTTATAAGTTACCCAGTCTGAGTCATTTTGGTTTAAGAGCAGGAACAGACGATGAAGTTCCTCTTCCATAGCAACCCGACACTGCCTGGCCTCTAAAACTGCAGTTTTCTTCATACACTCAGGCTCTATAGCCTGGAATTCCAGCTACTCAACAAGCACTCACACTTGGTACACCATTGCCAATAATATATCAGGAGAAAATGCATCATGAGCACAGATGCTACCACTGCCTTAAACCTCAGAGATACAATTTCTTCATGGGCACTCAGGCTTAAGACCCAAGTTCCTTGCCCATTCCTGAGGTTCTGCACATCAGACACCACTGCCACTCTCAACATAAGCAACCTGGACTCAGTGCCAAATGAAATACCCTTAAGAATTATTTCATCACTGGGAAAAAAAATATAGTGTGGATGACACTGGAGGCTTCCCCAACCAAGTCTCCTACAGCCCTTATCACTACTGTGAGAATCCACAATGTTGATCACTAGGATCAATCCAATCTTCACCAACACTGACTTAAGCTAAAAGGTTTCATAAAGATCTTGACACTGTTCCCTCACTGGAGGCAGACCCCCTATACTTTGCTCAGACAAGATACTCACATGTTCTATGGGGGAAAGACATTCCACACTGACACCAGACAGGGTAAGTTTCTGTTAACTGTCTTCAAAGAAAGGGACACCCATAAATAGCCTTAAAAGAAGTTAAATAGTGAGCTTAAGGAATCTTAGTCAACATGAAAAAAATACAGAGCAATGATTCAACAAAATTAAATAATTTAACAACAAATCAACTAAAAAGGAACTTGTGTTTACATCTGTGTGTAAAACCAGACAGAAATTTTGGAGCTGAAGAAAACATTTAATGAAATAAAAATGCAATAGGAAAATCTGCAGTATAATTTATTAAGGAGAAGAAAGAATCTGTGAACTTAAGGCAGAATATTTTAAAAATATATACTCAAAGGGGAAAAAGAGAAACAAATAAATAAGAAAGAATGAAGAAAACCCATAATATTTATTGGACAACTTTAAGACAGCTAACATTCATACCATAAGAGTTAAAGAAGGGGGATTGGAGATATTGAGTGAAATTTGCTTAAAGAAATCATGGTTTAAAAGCTATAAAATTTGGGAAAAATATAAATATTCAATTGGAGAAAATTCAAAGATCTATAATAAGGATCAAAGTAAAACTGACTATACTAAGCTATATCATAATCAAACTATTTATATGACATATTACTGAGGGAATAATATCAGCAACATGACAAATTAGCCACTCAACTTCCCTTTCTTTTGTGGATACACCAAATCTATGTTTATTCTTTGATCCATTTTCTTTGAGAGAAAGTCAGAGACAAATTGAGAGATCCAACCCACTTGGTCACTGAGAAAATATCCACATTAAATGACTAGAATACTGTGAGATATACTCTCACATAGAACATGTCCTAGGTAGAGTGACATAAAATTGGTATATGAATATCTAATACTGATGTCCTCCTAGGGTGAGGAGGGCTTATATTTCACATTGCATTATAAACTCCAAATTCCTCCAAAGTTTGGCTCTCAACTCACCAACTCTGGCAGCAAACGGGATTAGATTTACATAATTCTTATTGGACAAAAGGGGAAAAAAAAACATCAAGGAAAATGAAAACCAGGGAAACTCATTCCAAATTAAGACAATGAAGATGGCATGATAAACCTCCAGAAACTGACATGAGTGAAGTGAGGATTTGTGATTGAACTGACTGGAGATTAAAAGTAATCATCAAAGAAATGCACTCAGAGTTCAAGATAGCAATGCTAAAATAAATGTAGAATTTTAACCAAGATTATATATATGCAAAAAGAATCATATATATAATATATATATATTAGCAAAAAGAAATCATATATATATATATATTAGCAATATATATATATAAGCAAAAAGAAATCATAGATCTAAATAATGCTATAACTGAATTAAAAAATTCAATAGAGATTTACTAACAAAATATAGATGAATCAGAAGTAAAGCTTATTGAAGTTCGATAAAGCATAAAGAATAAAATGAGAAACCATGGTGATTTAAGTGACATAGGATACACCATAAATCATGACAGCCTATGCATTTTCTAAGTGACAGAAGGAGAAGTGGAGGAAAAACTGAAATATATTAAAATAAACAAAGCCAAAACATTCCAGGCCTGGAGAAAGAAATAGATCCAAATATGATTCTTCAAAAACTACCCACACTGAAACCTGTCATAAACAAACTGACAAACTGTAAAGACAGAACATTTTTAAAGAAGGGAATTGTGTACAATAGGATTATCCAGAGACAGTCAGAATATTTCTACATCAGAAACCTTACAGACTAACAGAGACCATTGAGATTCCATGTTTAACCTCTTGAAAGAAAAAAAAAAGTTAGAAACCAAGAATATTTTAACCAGCAACCCTGTATTTTTAAAATTAAACAATGATAAAGACTTTCTGAAATAAACAAAGCATAGACAGTTTAAAATCACTAGAACTGCTTTATAAGAATTCTAAAGGGCTTATTTATTTTTTTTTTACTTTGAAGAAAAGGGATAATAATTAGGTGCATGAAAATATACAACATATAAAATTCATGGGTAAAAGTACATTGTCAAATCAATATTCTAACATCATCATGGTGACTGATCAATTATCTCTCCCAGTATAGAGGTTAAAAAGTAAAATTATTAAAATAATTAAATATACAATATTTTATTAAGCATAAAAGTTATGAGAAATAAATTATATCATCAATACATAAAATATGAGAGAATAGCATGGAAATATAGTTTAAATAGACAATGAAATTTAATAATAGTAATTTAATAATTCAACAAAATTAAATAATTTAACAACAAATCAACCAAAGTTGCCATCAGCTTAAAATAACCATTTGTATGTTCAAGTGGATTTATATAAGCCTCAAAGTAACCACAATGTAAATGTCTATGGTAGTGACATAACATATAAAAAAGAAAATACCTAAAACTTAGCACTGCAAAAAACCATAAAACTACAAAAGAAGGTTGTAATATAGGAAAAATGGAATAAAGGCTTCTTAAAACAACCAGAAAACAATGAGGTGGAACTAGTAACTCCCAATGACCAATAATTACATTGAATATAAATGCATTAAATTCTTTAATTGAAAAATCATAGAGTGCCTGAATAGATTGAAAAATTAAGACCTATCTATTTGCTGCCTACTGGAAATTCATGTTTCCTTAATGGACACCTATCGTTTGAGAGTGAAAGGAGAAGCAAAAGTCTTTAGTGCAAATGAAAAGAGAAAATAATAGGGCTACTTATGCTTACTTAAGACAAAAAAATGACATTAAAACTGTAAGAAGAGGAAAGAAGACCATTATGTGCTGATAAAAGGGTCAATTCATCAAGAGGACATAACAATTATAAATATGAATGCACTCATATTGGAATTTCTAAATATATAAGGCAAACATTAGTGATCTGATGGGAGACATAAAAATGGGCAAAGAATATTGAGAGATAGTTCTTAAAAGAAAACACACATATGTTTAACTGGTATGTAAAAAATGGTAACATCTTTACAGATGTATGAAATGCATATTAAATTTACAATGAGATATTACCTCACATCCAGAGAATTTCATTACTATCTGTTGAGGAGGATTTTTGAAGATTAAAAAAAGACAAACTTCCAATTGTTTTTAATTTTGAAAGGAAATACTAAGAATAATAACAAACTAAATTATTTTTGAACAAAATATTTGATTTTTATATTGATTTTCCATGTCAAAATTCTTATGTGAGTCAATGTTGCACATATGACTCTATCATTAAGACAATAATTCACAAAGTCAGTATATTTCTACATTTGATCACTAATAACTAGCCTAAAATTCTTAAAAAAATAATATCAAACTATTATTTTTGAAAATCCTCATTTCAGGTTTCATAGGGGACACAGAGAATAAACATTGATCTTGTCCCTAAGGTCTTACATGCAGTAGATAAGCTTTGGTAGAATAAACTAGTCTTTACTCAAGTGTGTATATGTGTGAAGAATGTGGTTTAATCGTAAAATTAATGTGGGTGATGTCTTTCCTTTGGGGACTGAGAGTATGGTAACAGGAAATATTGTCTTTAAAGATTCCTTTGATATGCATACTTATAGCATCATTATTCATAATAGTGAAAATGTAGAAACAAATCATAACTGGTGAATGGATAATGAAAATATATTACATACATGAAAATAAATGTTATTCAGCTCTGCAAAATAGGGTTTTCTGACACATGAAAAATCATAGATGATTCCTGGAAATATTAGACTCAGTGAAAGAAGGCTGAGACACATGGCCATATATTTTAGACTTCTGTTGATATGTACTCTCCTGATTACGAAACACACAGCCTCAGAAGAGGTTAAAGATTGCCAGGGCTAGCAGAAAAGGGAGAAGTAAGGTGCCGGCTAAGAGACGTTTTTCTTACTAAAATGATAACAAATGTTCAGTGATTGGATAGTGTTGGTGGCTGCACAGCCTTATGAATATACAAATGAAATGTTTATTTTAAAAGGAAGAATATAGCCAGGCCTATAATCCCAGCTGCTCAGAAGGCTGAGAAGGGAGAATTGCAGGTTCAAAAACAGCCTCAGCAAAAGTGAGGTGATGAGCCACTCAGTGAGACCCTGTCTCTAAATAAAATACAAAATAGGGCTGGGAATGTGGTTCAGTGGTCCAGTGCCCCCGAGTTCAATCCCCGGTAGCCGCCCCCACCAAAAAGGAAGAAAAAATAGCCTATTAATCATAACATTAAAAAAAATGATATCAAAGGGTAATAATGTTCCTAATGTGAGATGATAAAGGAAAATGTTTCAAAAATCAAGAACTGAAGAACAATATAAGAGTTAGGAGTGATTGAAGAACTGTATGAGTTTCATTTGATTTCCACTTTGGAGAGTGACAATTTTGATTATACGTAGCAGTATATATATATATACTTTACAGTTTTTTTTCCTGATATAGATCAATTTGGTGAAAATAGTAAAGAATTGAAGTTTAACATTAGCTAAGCCATTGCGTTACACACAGGGGCAATACTGAACCAGGAATCTAATTAACACATCAAACCCTGAGGGAAAGAGCTTCAGAAACTGAAGTCCCAGTTGCTACCAAGTAAAATAAAATGCTAATTGTTGAGTGTTCAGCTACCAAAGACCTGCTCATCTCAGGTAGGTTCTCAAGTCTCCAGATGTAAAGACAAAGGGAACAATTTTTCAAATATTATTTCTTTAGGAAAAAAATGAGAATTTTGTAAAGGAATTATTTTTATGTTTGTTCACTGACATCCATAGATTATTCTATCTAATGCCTGAAGATGATCGTCTTCCCCCTCTGAATAGGAAAAAAATTGATTGAATTAAATAATATCCACATAATAACATTGAAAGTATTGTATTTTAGAATAGTTATTCATGAAAATGCTAATTTCTTTTATTATTATGCATGCACATACGTACATGAATTGAAGGAGTGTTTAAGTTTGTTTCTTGTCCAAAACCTTTGACTTACTATATTATGGATAACAATATGTACAAATTCAACTTCATGTGAGCTACATAGTCTCTTAGACTTTAAAATAACCCACTAATACACATCACCTACATTTCAGTTCTCGTATTTCAAGAGAAACATACTAGTACCAGACATAGGCATGAATATATATATATATATATATATATATATATATATATATATATATATATATATATATAAAAAGAGGTGACTGATTTCCAAGAGANTATATATAAACCAAGAGGCTTGTATATCTACGAACAGGTATTGATCCTAATTCTGTTTCCATTTTTAATACAAAAAAAATGTAATGAAAAGCAAGTGTGTGTGTTAAATTCTGTCCATTTTACCTTCTTTTAACAGACTTCTTTGGTCATAGGACTTATCTTTTGGTACCAGACCACTTCCATAAACAGGTAATGAGTACTTTAGTAAAATTAAAACAGACTCTTGAAATGGTAAACAGAACCTATTTCATGTCTAATCAAATACTAAAGAATCATAGGCCAGTAGAGTAACAGTAATTTTCAGAAGTAATTGGGATTTGCTCCATATTTCTAGAATGAGCACAAATGTCTTTTCAATAAGTCATGATTTTTTAGAAATACAGTGAGAGTAATCAATTTATTTTTTGTCCATACAAATTTCTTTATGCATATAAAATTCTTATTCCTATATCTTACAAGTTGTCTCTCTGGCATCTGTGTTTCTCCATATCATTTTGAATATCAAATGTGATTTCCATGTATGCAATTCTACCTCTTGAAACAAATAAAGTAGGAAACAAATTTTGGGGACTTGTGGAAAGTCAGAGATCATGAATGGCATGTAGAATTATATCAGTTTCTGTACTGCCTACCTCAATATTTATTTTTTTATATCCACTTTCAAAAACATAACCATGATTTTTAAGAAATGAAATATGGTGGGCAATTTTCCTTGGATAATAATGACAATAAGGAAACCAATGTTATTCTGTCTTAGCAATATATCATTGATGTTCAAAAGTGCAAAATATGCATTTGTAATTTTTTCATTGTATTTTAGAAGTTTTGAATAAGAAGAGAGTAAAATGGACAGAAAAAATTGCTCCTCATTGACTGAATTTATTTTCATGGGAATTACCAATAATCCTGAGATGAAAGTGACCCTATTTACAATATTTCTACTTGTTTATCTCATTAATCTTTTGGGAAATCTTGGAATGATCTTCTTAATCAGAGTGGATCCCCAGCTTCACACTCCAATGTACTTTTTTCTCAGCCACCTGTCTTTCTGTGACCTCTGCTATTCCACAGCAATTGGGCCCAAGATGCTGGTCGACATATTTGGCAAGAACAAGTCAATTCCTTTCTTTGCCTGTGCTCTGCAGTTCTTCATCTCCTGCACCTTTGCAGATTCCGAGTGTGTCCTGCTGGCAGTGATGGCCTTTGATCGGTACAAGGCCATTAGCAACCCCCTGCACTACACAGCAGAAATGTCCAACAAGTTATGCTTCCTGCTCATGGCTGGAGTTTACCTGGTGGGAACAGCAGATGCTTTGTTACACACAACATTGGCATTCCGCTTATGTTTCTGTGGGTCTAATGAGATTAATCATTTCTTCTGTGATTTACCTCCACTTTTCTTCCTTTCTTGCTCTAATATGCAAGTGAATCAACTAGTATTATTCACCATTTTTGGTTTGATTGAATTAAGTACCATTTCTGGAGTCCTGGTCTCTTATGGCTACATCATCTCATCAGTCTTAAAGATCCGCTCTGCTAATGGGAGGCTCAAAGCTTTCTCCACCTGTGCCTCCCACTTAACTGCTGTTGCAATTTTCCAGGGCACCATGCTCTTCACATATTTCCGGCCAAGTTCTTCTTACTCTCTAGATCAGGACAAAATGACCTCACTGTTTTACACCCTTGTGATTCCCATGCTGAACCCTCTGATTTATAGCCTACGTAACAAGGATGTGAAAGCGGCCCTGCAAAAACTTAAAAATAAATGGTGTTTTTAAATATTTATACCAAGTCCCAACCCCTTGAATCATATGTAGTAATTTTTATTTCATAAAATCATATGGTAAAATTTATGGAAAAGATTTTCTAAAGTACTTTATGATAATGATAATTAGTACTCAAATCCAATAATAGGAAAATGTAGCTCCCCAAACATGCCATGTTCTATTATGTGTCTTCTACTTTCCCTCACTATTTTGCCCAGGCTGGCTTCTCACCTGCAATATTCTTGCCTTATCTCATGAGTTGCTGGGATTAAGGTAACTCATCATTATGCCTGGCTATCCATTTTTGTCTTGAATTTCAATATAGTAAATACTATGTCTCTATGAAAATATCTCTATCTTGGCCAAGTTTTTATTTGCTCATTCTTTCATCCAGGTTGTTATTTCAATTATATTAAAATTTACAATGTTTTTATTAAGTGCTCTAGGAATTGAAATGGTTTTATTTTCTGTAGTAATGAATCCTATAAACAAGTGGAAGTAAAATGCATTAATTGTCTAAGGATTCAGATAACTCACAATAAGACTTAAACCTTCATGAAGCCAAAAGGCTAGGAAATAACAAAATGTCTAAATCAGTTGTGTAGGAGAGTGTCTTCCTTGGACTGAGAATCTCAATCCAGATCTATGGAAATGCAAATTAGGTAAAGGAATGGATCCTGGGCAGAAGGTCTGGGAATTAGAAAGGTCCTGACATAGACAAGTCTTGTCTTTTTAGAAGCAAAGCTTTTCAACAATCTTGAAGAACGATGAATAGAGGCTTTTTAAAGATAATCCTTGTGCACTAACTATTAACTATCCATCTCCATCACATCCTCCAAGAAGCTCTTTCCCTTATTCCCTGGTTCTTTGTTCTGCTTAAATGAACCTTTTTTTTTTTTTTTTAGTTTGGACAACTATCTCCTTAAGGAATTGTCTTAATATCACTCTGCATGTGAAATGATTTGCTTCCAATACAAACTTGTGAATGTCCTTTGCTCAAGGACAAAGTGAGCCACCATTTTATCTAAAGCCCTTGCATTGCCTTTGTGAGAAGACACAGGGAAACAAACAAAGCAATAAGGAAATACAAACATGAGACATTTATGATGTTGTTATATGCCAGTAAATCTAAAGTAACTTATTAGGTAGGGCATGTGCCTTAAAACACAGACACACACACACAAACACACGTTTCATACATATGTACAATAACATTTAATAAATTATATATAATATAAAATAGTTGTGGATACCATGGTAATAAATCTATAAGGAAATAGTGATTTTATGGGAAGTAAACTGCATTCATGTATGCATACTCATAATACTCACTTATTTCATCTTTGTCTACTCTAGTTTTCTTTTCCCTAAAGCAGTGAATCAGCTCTTTGAGAAAATATGGATTTGACCATATATTTGAAGGATTACATATGACTCAAAGGTAGACTTTCTTACCTTACCACTAAGAACTAATGGATGTCTTCTAGCTGTCGTTATAAAGTGCCTTTCTGAAAATATTTGAGAATAGAATGAGAGCCCAAGAATCCCCTCTGCCTTTCGAGGTAACATTAATGATTCAAATTAATGCATTAGATATTACCATGATGGAGAAAACCCATGATGATTGTTTTTTTTAAAAAACAGGTTTTAAAGATTTCCACTTGTATCATATTTCTTTTTTAAATTATTTTTTATTTATATATGACAGTAGAATGCATTACAATTCTTATTACTCATATAGAGCAAAATTTTTAATATCTCTGGTTATATACAATTCCTATCTTCATAAATGTACTTTGGATAATAATGTCCATCACATTCCACCATCATTGCAAACCCATGCCCCCACCCCTCTGCCGTATCTAGAGTTTGTCTATTCCTCCCATGCTCCCACTCCCTACGTCACTATGAATCAGCCTCCTTATATCAGATAAAATATTTGGCATTTGTTTTTTGGGATTGGCTAACTTCACTTAGCATTATCTTCTCTAACTCCATCCATTTACCTGCAAATGCCATGATATTATTCTCTTTTATTGCTGAGTAATATTCCATTGTGTTCATATGCCACATTTTTTTATACATTTATCTATTGAAGGGAATCTAGTTGGTTCCACAGTTTAGCTATTGTGAATTGTGCTGCTATAAACATAGATGTGGCTGTGTCCCTGTAGTATGCTGTTTTAAGTCCTTTAGGTATAGACTGAGGAAAGGGATAGCTGGGTCAAATGTTTGTTCCATTTAAAATTTTCCAAGAAATCTCCATATTGCTTTCCATATTGGCTGCACCAATTTGCAGTCCCACCAGCAGTGTATCAGTGTACCTTTTTCCCCACATCCTCTCCCAAACTTATTGTTGTTTGTATTCATAATAGCTGCCATTCTGCCTGGAATGAGATGAAATCTTAGAGTGATTTTAATTTGCATTCGTCTAATTGCTAGCGATGATGAACATTTTTTTATATATTTTTGATTGATTGTATATCACATTCTAAGAAATGTCTGTTCTGGGCTTTGGCCCATTTATTGATTGGGTTATTTGATTTTTGGTGTTTAGCTCTTTGAGTTCTTTAAATACTCTAGAGATTAGTGCTTTATATGATGTATGAGGGGGTGAAGATTTGCTCTCCAGATGTAGGCTCTCTGTGTACCTCACAGATTGTTTCTTTTGCTGAGAAGAAACTTTTTAGTTTGAATTCATTCCATTTGTTGATTTTTTATTGTAATTCTTGAGCCAAATGAGTCTTATTAAGGAAGTTGGGGCCTAATCCCACATGATGGAGTTTAGGGCCGACTTTTTATTCTATTAGACGCAGGGTCTCTGGTTGTGTTCCTAAGTCCTGATCCATTTTGAGTGGAGTTTTGTGCATGGCGAGAGATAGGGGTGTAATTTTATTTTGTTGCATATGGATTTCCAGTTTTCCCAGCATCATTTGTTGAAGAGGCTATCTTTTCTCCAATGCATGGTTTTGGTTCTTTAATTCATCCTCAAGAAATTTTGAAAAATAAACTTTAATGAAATTTTTTGACTCTCCTACAGAATAGCTAAAATGAAAACAATTGAAATATCAAGTAATGCGAAAATATGAAGCAACTGTGGTTCTTACAGAATGATGGAGAAAAGACCATTGGCATTCTACATTCTAAAATTGTGTGGAAGTATCTACTGTACCTGGCTGCATATACAGATGACTTATAATCCCAAAATTCCATCCTTAGATTTATACTCAAACTGAACTATTAATAATGTGTACCCAAGGACATGTACACAAATATTCAGTCTTGCATTATTTGCAGCATCATAAAATTCAAATATTTCAAATACTATCAACACTTCATATCAGGAGTTGACATAGTAAATGTCATACAGTACAAATTTTAGGGCTTTCAGGGTATAAAACCCCCTTTTCAAACCACTCAGATTTGTCTTTAAACCATAAAAGCAATAATAGATAGTATACTGATAAAATGTTATTTCTGAATCCCAACAACTTTTGTGGACCCTATGTTGCTAACTTATATTAGTTGATAAATAACTTTATGGTGAATTTGTACATTGAGATATTAAACAATAACAAGAATGAATGAACTTTCTCTCTACACAACATGTAAGAATTTTGCAAGATAATGTTGAATGAATAAAGACAAACATGAAAGCGAAAGACATCTATGTTATTATTCTTGTCAGGTACCTAACACAACATACAAACTATCCTATGAGATTAGAAATCTATTTGTCATGGATGCGGGGTCAGTTTCTGGGATGCTGTATTTTTTTTTTTTTTTTTTTGGTCCTGGTTCAGAACAAACGGATGCTTTCATTTTTAAAAATGTACCTGCAATACAATTTCAATAGGTAATTCCAATATGCATATTGGACCCTAATGTCGTTTTCAAAAATAAAGCATATCACTGCTAGATTTTAAGTAAATGCAAGATAATATTAGTTTTAAAGTGCATCTGTGTTTTTCTACAGAATTAGTTGTAACAAGTTTATAAAACTAAGTTGGCGTACAAATTCCATAGAATGTCTCAGTAAATAATTGATCTTTTGCTACTGAAAGTGCTGCCTTGTTTGTAGAACATCTTCATAAGCTCAAAGACACTAGATTCTTTCCCCAGCATTAGGAAGACTTGGTGTACTTTGCTGGGTGTCATGGGGTGTCCCAGCACCCCATACTTTGGAGCCAGACAGCTATTTTCTGGAGAAGGTGCTTTTCTAGACAGACAGTTGTGTATATGTTATTATGTCACCCAGAAAAACCTTAAATATGGATATATTTTTCTGAGTTTGTTCCATATGGTGAATAACAAGTCCTGAAATCATTACTTAGAAATTTCATTATGAATGAAAATGCAAATCTCTATGTAGTCAAATTTAATTATCTAATTTGTAACATCAGTGTAGCTTTATAAGCTTAGGTTCCAAATGAGGGTATGGGTGGGTATTGTAGTCTGTGTACTTTAGAGAAGAAACTATTGAAGAACCTGAAACTGCTTAACTTTTTGACACATGCTACACTATGGATGACATATTGAAACAGTAAGCTAAGTGAAAGAAGTTGTACATAGAAAGCTACATTTTTGTTGATGCATTTTTATAACCATAGAGCAGACAAAGCTATAGAGACAATAAATAAATTGATTTCCAGTGCTGGGGGATGGGTGCATGGGTAGTACATGCTTAATGGATAAAAGGTGTCTAGGTGTCTTATTTGATGAAAGTGCCCTAGAATCAGACAGTGGTGATGGTTATATAAATGGAAATTGTATATGTTATTTTATTTATATTATGTTAATTTTATGTTACATGAATTTTACTTTAATTCAAAAATTGGCTAAAAAAATAAAGCAGATATCTGACTAAAGCAAATGTAACCCAAAGACAGGGAGGCATCTAAGGGGATAGTTGTTTACAGAAAGAAAAGGTGGGTATCCAGGGACAAATCCCTGTCCTCCAGATATCCACCAGAGAAGTAAATAGCAGTCAGGAAGCTTTGGGATAGTACAAATGCATTACTTTCTCGAGTTTAGCCAGGGGCAATTATTAGCAATCAGTTTGGTGGTTTGAGCTTTGCGTCAACAGTATCTCCCACAGGACTACACTGGTATGTAAATATAGGAGTCATATAGAGGAGAAGAAAACAAAAGGCATTTAAGATTTCTTAGGAATCACTATTCCCAATATTAAAAACAACAACAACAACAACAACAACAAAAGCATATTGTTTCTCTGGTCTTGAAATTGCTTGATGATTTTTTTTCATAATCCTTTTTTAATTTTTTTTATTAGCTACACATGACATTACAATTATCTTGACAATTCATACATTTGAATTAATTGGGGTATAATTTCTCATTTTTCTGATTGTACAGATGGCAGAATCACACTGGTCATAGAGTCACCTATATACATACAGCAATCATAATGTCTATTCTATTCTGCTGCCTTTCCTATACCCCCTTCCTCTTCCCCTCCCCTCCCTTCATTTCTCTCTATCCAATCTAATGTGACACACTTTTTTTTTCTCCTCACAACATCATACATGTATTCTGTATAACGATGAAGGTCTCCTTCCATCATCTGTGCAACTCCCCTTCTCCCTCCTTTTCCCTCCCACCTCTCTTCCCTATTTAGTGGTAATCTTCTTCTCATGCTCTTCCTCCCTATCCCATTTTGAGTCACCCCCCTTATATAGGAGCATTGGTGGTTCAGTGGTAGAATTCTTGCCTCCCACGCTTGATGAATTTTCTACCTTTATAGAAAGAAAAACAGAAAACAACAAACTAAGGAAACAGTTAAACACACACACACACACACACACACTCACACAGATGAGAAGCTGTGTCCCTGTCCATTCCCAGGTGTGGCTTCAGTTACTCAAGTCACACACGCCAAACACATTCAGTGGTATTTTTTGTTTGTTTTTTTAATTTGCCCTTAAGTTTTGGATTTGACAATTAATCACCCTATGACTCAACATATATAACTAGTGAGAATAATTACAAATTTTCTTAGAATTTCATGGAGAGTATACTGTCTTGATTCACGTACTATATCTCTTACAATGTAGCTAATATAGAAGCTTCTCCAAGCCTTCTAATTGATATAAGTTCTGTGAACAATGATTTTTCCCATTTTCTGTTTACTCTGGAATTGTACAATGTTCCTGCCCTCTGCAGGATTCTGTCTTCATATCAAAGTTATTAAGGTGCAATGGTTCAGTCAATGTATATCAAGCAATACTTCCATATTTTCTATTCTCATGTGCTTCCTCTTGTTTTATCCTTAATCACCATGGTTGAGATTTTGCCTTATTCAAAAATGAAGCCTACATGTCATCAACATTTTAGAAATCTAAAATTATGTGGTTCATTAATTAAAAACATTCAAAACATACTAGAATATAATGACTCTAGCATTCCATGACATTAATAAGATAATTATTTCTTAAAAAAGGATTCATTCTTTGCAATGTAATCAGGAATTGTTGAGAACACATCTTTGAAGTCAGAAAACCTTAATATCTATGAGAATATAACTCACATTTGAAATTGTTAAAAGCAACTTAGGTTATATGGTATAGTATGTAAAATCGGCTGCTTATTACTTATTAAAGCAAAAAGAGGGAATTGGAAGGGGGTATATATCCCCCAAAGATAAACTTAAAATAACGCTTTTTACTCTAAACTTTTAAAATTTGGATTCATCAGGACTTAGTGCTGCGGAAAGACATATGTATCCAAAAAATGTACATAAGCCTAAGGTACTTTGGAAAGCTATTCTAACACGACAATGGAAAGGTCCTGACCCAGTGATTGTCTGGAGTCGGGGGTCTGTTTGTGTTTTTCCACAGGGAGAACAGCAGCTGATTTGGATTCCAGAGAGATTAACTAAAGCAATTTCTACAGTCTGAAAAGAAGATGATTTGACTCAAATCCATAACAGCTGATATCCAGAACTCCAGCTTGGCCATTCTTACATCTGCGACAGTGATTAACCAGGATGCTTTTTTCAATATCATTGCCAGAATTCCTATCTTCATCCCAGTGCCGGTGAAGACAAAGATAAAACCAAACTACAGCTTCTATGATAGCTATCACAGTAAACTGTATAAACTGATGCATCAATGAATATAACTCAACAAGTAATGCTCAATCAAGGAGTCAACTTACTTTGGGAGGAAACAGATTTTGGGAGGAAATGGACATATTGATAGATTCCTCCGCTTTGAACTGCTTGCAGAACTTTCCTGGACTATGTAACTATCGTTTGGTGCAGCAAATTGTGGTAATGCTGGACCAGTAGTCAATGACGGGTATGATCCAATTGCAGTGGTATCAACCTAAGACAGGAGGCTGACGCCTAAAGGTCAGTTTTCCGATGATGGGTAAGAACCATATGTTGAATTGGACAACCTACCAGGCACGGTCCTTAAGCCACATTGCTTGTTGTTTAATTAATCAGAAGAGGGGAGATGCTGGGAGCCATTAGCCAAGTAGGTATGACAATTTCCTTGCCAGCATACCCCATGTTGCTTAGTGGAAGGACTCTTGGAAATAGGACATTTTGCAGTGACATTGCATGTAGGTGACCTTGCTCAAGGACTAGGGTAGGTTCCAGGTTTAAGGTTATTCCTGCTGGGAATAGGGCGTATCCTGCTGCCTGAGTTCCCCTTGCACCATGAAGATACTTTTTATCATTCTTAAGCAAATGTGAATAAGGGTCCCCTGTATAAGGGTTCTGTGATAGCAGAAGCTGCGTATTATCCTGTGTTCTCATTCATGGTCCACTGGGCCAGTGCTGCTCCCGCCTTCTCAAGACACATGGTTAAGCTACGCAAATGTCCTCTGGGAAGAACACTGAAAGTTCATTGCTGCCTGTTGCACATGAAAGCAAACTCCTGGTTTTCTTATCGGAGCCCTTGTGTTTCCTTGGCCCTCTTTTGCTTCCACCTTCTGATTCATACTCTGTATCCCTTACTTTTTAGTCCTCCGCCATACCATCTATATCCTATTTTGCTTGAGAATGAGGAAAACCCACTAAAGGACTCAGGATTGTACCAGAGCTCCATAATATTGTTCTGGTGCCATTTAGGTAATGTTGTCCTTCATTCCAGCTGGCTGAAAATGTCTCATTATCAGAACTAGTGTAATTTACTGCATAGATGTCTTGCTTCATCCCCACCTCCCTTAAGAGTTCTTGAAGTTTTTACATGGATTGCCATCTTGGGTGCAATGTGTAACTCACTCATATAGGGCCAAGAAATTTTTTTTTTTAAAGAGACAGTGAGAGAGAGGTAGAGAGAGAGAGAGAATTTTGATATTTATTTTTTAGTATTTGGCGGACACAACATCTTTGTTTGTATGTGGTGCTGAGGATCGAACCCGGGCCGCACGCATGCCAGGCGAGCACGCTACCGCTTGATCCACATCCCCAGCCCCAGGGCCAAGAAATTTTATAGGTGGTTATTAGGACAGTAAAGAGATGGCAGGGTCCTCATGAACATCTTTATGTAAATGTTGTTGCACAGTAGAATATGTGGTACCCAAGGTGATTTTACTTATTTCACTCTGTATAGTTTCAAGGACCTCAGATACCTGTCAGATTCTGTTTGAGCAAGACTAAGGTGGTTACCAACTGCTCTTACAGACAGAATCCAAGTGTTCCCTAACCCCAAGCAGTCACAGATCCTCCTGGGATTACTACACTGCTGGTCTTGCTCTATTCCATACTTAATAGAAATTTTAAAACCATTGTATGATTTTGTAAAAGGAAAAGCCCAGTCAGCTTGTGAACCTAAATACTTGAGGTCTCTTCCCAAACAAAAATAAATGTAAAACAGATCCCTGGGCATATCAGTCCCAAAACATCCCTATCAATTGGATGTTTTAGCTTCCCTGATGGTTAGAATGGGTTCTATGACCACAACAGTAGGGCAAAATGAATTTCTTTAGTATTTTGCTCACAGCTATGGAAGGAGATAAAAATATGGAGAGACATTTGGCAATGACAGCCACACTTATAACTGTGTATCAAGTGACATCACACAATCCTGATCCTACACAAGGCAACCAGGAAGCAGATGATGTAGCTAAATTTAAATCACTATAAAATGAACCAGCTGAAGATATGGCTTCTTGGCTGTATAGAGAGATGGAACACAAATGAAACTCTCTGGTCTACTGCAAAAAAAGTGGGACTTCCCACTAAGGTACTCAGATATGGTACATATGTGGGATTTTCATCCTGTGAAGTATATCCTGGTCAGTGATTTATGTCATGAGGTAGACAGCTTGAGTCATGCAGCCTGCACAACAGTACCATGCTGACTTCATTAGCCCCTTGCTCATTTTCAGACATTCAAACTAGACTACTATGGGTGTAAGCTTGCAGAAGGGCCACACAGAAGGTAACTCTACAAGGTCTTCAAATGCTCGATGTCAAATATAGCACTCTCATGGATATAGACAGTGACACTTTACTGGCCACATTCTGTAAATGTGTAAAAGTGGACTAAGAATTTGGACATACATCAGCATTTCCATTTGCCTTATAACTAGAATATAGGATAATTAATTCCATGAATGAATGGCTCACTAAAACAGCAACTACAATTGAAGATGGATCTATCCAAGTGTGGTTCAAGCAACTATGGATGGCCATCAGGAACATCAATAAATATGATGGCAGCATATTCCCAAGTACCTGCCTGATGTTGACAAGAACCCGATGACACTATCTGTATTCAAATCATGATACATAAGAAGGACAAGTGCACTCCACAAATGGGAACACAGGATAATTCACTGTTGTCATTGCTGTAGAAACAACCACAAGGAACCCATCTTTTGTCTTGGCCAAGAGAATGGCAAATGAGGCTCAATAGTTTGGATTTCTAAGTCCATGAGGGAAAGGGGTCAATGTGACTAGAAATATCTTGAGATGGGCCACAGGCCAGCACTACTCTCAGAATAATCAGCTTGATTATGTATTGTTGAATATTAAAGATTTGCCTATAATTATACTTGTTAAAAGTACCTTACATTTTATCCTTAGCAATAATTTATTTGCAGAATGGACAAATGTCATTGCAGAATTGCAGAATGGATTGTTGGGTGTGCATTGAGCTGCTTCAGTTCTTCTGCAGTGATCTTTTATGATATCCAGAAAGAGTCACTGTGGCACAATGAAAAAGAATGTTCAGTTGGAACAATAACCTCCATTCATGTACCCAGCTGGACAACTGCTTTATAAACCTGAAAATAAATTCAAATTCTCTTAAAGATACCAAATATTATATCTTTCTCTTGTCTGGGAACAAATGAACATGACAAAGACTTACTGGGGTATACTTTGTGACAGCAGGGGGTGGCTACATACAACCCAGGTGGAAACGAAAAGAAAATTTCTTATCTGTATTAAAAAGAAATAATGGTGGCAATAACAATTCTCTATTTTCTATAAATATAGTTTGATCCCCTGTTGGTCAATGTGATTTCAGCATGATACTTAATGACACATACTACTTATGATGACAAAGTCAAACGCCATGTTCCAAAGGTTATCCCTCCCCTTGGGTGTGGTTATGGGCCTGCAATATCCATGGATGGACATCCCTGCCTTATAACTGGAGAAATAAATAAGTAAATGTCAAAAATTATATTTATTTCACCTGTTTTTTTTAGTTATACATGACAGTAGAATATAATTTGACATGTTTATACAAACATGGAGTACATTTTATTCTAATTAAAATTATTTTAGAATGGAGTAAAAATTATTATTTTAAGGTATTAATTATTTATTTTTAAATGTTTTTGTTAGTTAATAATGGGCTTCCTTTTGACATAATTATACATGCATGCAATTTAATTTGTTCATTTTCAGTGCCCAGTATTTCCTCTTTTCTTTCCCTCCTGTCTCTTTTTCTCTTCATCTCCTCTACTGACCTTCCTTCCATGTTTTTATTTATTGATGTTTGGTTGGTGATTTATAGACACAAATAAAGATGAAATTTACCGTATTATACTCAAATATCCACATAGCATAATTTGGTCAATTTTATTCCACAATTCTTCCCTTTTCCCAATAATTTTTTCTCCTCAAATTTTGAAGAAGCAATATGAATACTACCAAACTTCTTTCTCTACTCTTGTAATATACCTTTTATTTTCATGGGATCCCTCTTTTCTCTTATTTTTCCCTAGCTTGTGTGTATGAGAGAAGACATTCTACCTTTGACTTCTGAGTCGGGCTTATTTCACTTACATGATGTTCTCCAGTTCTATCATTGTGCCAACTTATGCCATAATTTTATTCTTGTTTATGGCTGAGCAAGATGCCATTGTGTATACATAATATGTGTGAGAGAGTGAGTCTCTGTATGTGTGTGAGTAGGTGAGGAAAGGGGTCTACTTGAGTTCCACAAAATTTCTGCCTTGGTTGGACACAAAAAGTTTATATTATATTTTACAGATATAAAAAATGATTCCCAGCTTTTCCTGACATAGATCAATCTCATTAGGTTACTATAGTGAATAGTTAAAGCTCAATTTTTGCTTAAACTGTTAATATGCATGTAGAGGAAAATATAGACAGAGAAATGTGATTAATCACATCAAAGCCTGTGGGAAATTGCATCAGAGTTCTGAGTCCCAGATGCTACTTGTTAAAATAAAAGGCCATCTCTCCAGTGTTCAGCTATCAATGGTCTACTCATCTGCTCATCTCAGGTAAGTTCCTGAGTATTCAGCTTTAAACACAGAGTTTAAAAAAAAACAAAACAAAACAAAACAAAACAACAACAACAACAACAACAACAAAAAAAAACTAAGAAATTTACTATTTTTTTTTACTATTTTAGAAAAAACATGAGAAATTTATAAGGGAATCATACTTTGCCAGAGATTTTTATTTAAAATGTTCTCTAATGCCTGAAATAGATATTTCCCCCCTCAGAATTAGAAGAATTTGAATGAACTTAATAAATCCACAAAATCACATCTTTATTTTATTTTTAATTTTTTTTAAAAAATGTTTATTAGACCTTTATGGTTAGATATAGTACTTTGGTTTATCTCAGATGTGCATGGAAATTGATTTCAGTTCATGATCCCCTTGATAGAACGTTATACCTTTTATTACTGTGCATGTTCACATTATATTTAAGGAAAATAAACAACAGCATGCAAATTCAACTCCATGTGAATCACATAATATATTTATGTAGGTCTAAAATTTACCTACACATATTTATCATCCATATTCCAATTCTCATAAATTAACAAATAGTCATACACATACATGAATTCTGGATACACAGAGGAAAATTACACTAGCCCAAGAAAAAGAAGCTATATATATAAAATAAAATATTCACTGTGCCCCATCAAATTTCCAATTTTTAACACAAAAATCCATTTAAATTCAATGAAATGAAAATGGATAAGCTAAATTTTATTGATTCTTTTTCTTTTTAAAATATTCTTTGGTCAGAAGACTCATCAGTGTGTAACAGACCACTGCTACAAGTAGGTTCAGAGTATTGTGCCCAGACTGTAACATCCTACTAAGTAAAAGTCAATAAAACTTATTTCATGTGTTTCAATACTAAAAAAAATAGGATAAGAATAGTAGCAGTAAATTTCTTTATTAAGCAGTGGTTTTATTCTATATTTCTAGATTTCTAGAAATTTTATGCCAAATTTTTTGAACCTAATCATGATTTTAAAGGAATGTAGTGCAATGATTTTTTTTCCTTCATGTGAATATTCTGAAGCATAGCAAAAGCTTACTCAAGCATTTTGTAGCCTCATCTCTCAAATATCTGTGTTTTTTCAATATTATTTTGAATATCAAATGAGATTTCAGTTCATCAAAGTCTAATTCTTGGGGCAAGGGATGCAGACCACACAGATACTAGGAAACATGTAGAAAGTCACAGACTCATGTGTATTTAGATCAGAGTTTCTCAACTGTTTATCGGGGATATTTATTTCTAAAAATATTTCCAAGTAATAATGTGTTTAAAATGACATATGACTAGATGATATTCTTAAGAAATAATGCAAAAACAATATTCTCCTTTACAGATCCATTGCTGAAGTCTACAAGTACAAAATTGGCATTTATAAACGTTTTTTATTATTATTTTCTCAAAAGTTTACCTAAGAGTAAAGAAGAATGGACAGGGAAAATTGTTCTTTGAAAGAATTCATTTTGATGGGAATTTCTGATAACCCCGAGATGAAACTGACCTTATTTATGATATTTCTACTTGTTTACCTTATTAATCTTCTTGGAAACCTTGGAATGATCTTCTTGATTAGAGTGGATCCCCAACTTCATACACCCATGTACTTTTTCCTCAGCCACCTCTCTTTCTGTGACCTCTGCTATTCCACAGCAATTGGGCCCAAGATGCTGGTCGACGTATTTGCTAAGAACAAGTCAATTCCGTTCTTTGCCTGTGCTCTGCAGTTCTTCATCTCCTGCACCTTTGTAGTTTCGGAGTGCATCCTGCTGGCAGTGATGGCCTTCGACAGATACAAAGCCATCAGCAACCCCTTGCACTACACAGTAGACATGTCCAGCAGGATTTGTTCTGTGCTTTTAGCTGGGGTTTACCTGGTGGGAACAGCAGATTCTTTGATACATACAACATTGACCTTTCGCTTATGTTTCTGTGGGTCTAAGGAGATTCATCATTTCTTCTGTGACATCCCTCCTATCCTATTACTGTCTTGCTCTGACACACAGGTCAATGAGTTAGCAATATTCACCATTTTTGGTTTCATTGAACTGAGTACCATTTGTGGAGTCCTGGTCTCTTATGGCTACATCATCTCATCAGTCTTAAAGATCCGCTCTGCTGAGGGGAGGCTCAAAGCTTTCTCTACCTGTGCCTCCCACTTAACTGCAGTCGCAATTTTCCAGGGAGCTGTGCTCTTCATGTATTTCAGGCCAAGTTCTTCCTACTCTCTAGATCAAGATAAAATGAGCTCATTGTTCTACACCCTTGTGATTCCCATGCTGAACCCTCTGATTTATAGCCTACGGAACAAGGATGTAAAAGAGGCCTTACAAAAAGTGAAAAATAAAATGCAGCTTTAAATATTTATTATAAGCTCCTCTCTCCCACACATGTGTGATTATTGTTTTCTTTTTTTTTAAATTTTTTTTATTGTGGGTTGTTCAAAACATTACAAATTTCTTGACATATCATATTCCACATTTTGATTCAAGTGGGTTATGAACTCCCACCTTCACCCCATACACAGATTGCAGAATCACATCAGTTACACATCCATTGATTTACATATTGCCATACTAGTGTCTGTTGTGCTCCGCTGCCTTTCCCATCCTCCACCATCCCTCCTCCCCACCACTCCCCTCCCCTCCCCTCCTCTCTCTCTACCCCCTCCACTGTATAACCCTGAGGGTCTCCTTCCATTACCATGCAATTTCCCTTCTCTCTCCCTTTCCCTCCCACCTCTCATCCCTGTTAAATGTTAATCTTCTTCTCCTGCTCTTCGTCCCTACTCTGATCTTAGTTACTCTCCTTATATCAAAGAAGACATTTGGCATTTGTTTTTTAGGGATTGGCTAGCTTCACTTAGCATAATCTGCTCTAATGCCATCCATTTCCCTGTAAATTCTATGATTTTGTCATTTTTTAATGCAGAGTAATACTCCATTGTGTATAAATGCCACATTTTTTTTATCCATTCGTCTATTGAAGGGCATCTAGGTTGGTTCCACAGTCTTGCTATTGTGAACTGTGCTGCTATGAACATCGATGTAGCAGTGTCCCTGTAGCATGCTCTTTTTAGGTCTTTAGGGAATAGACCAAGAAGGGGAATAGCTGGGTCAAATGGTGGCTCCATTCCCAGCTTTCCAAGAAATCTCCATACTGCTTTCCAAATTGGCTGCACCAATCTGCAGTCCCACCAGCAATGTACAAGTGTACCCTTTTCCCCACATCCTCGCCAGCACTTGTTGTTGTTTGACTTCCTAATGGCTGCCAATCTTACTGGAGTGAGATGGTATCTTAGGGTGGTTTTGATTTGCATTTCTCTGACAGCTAGAGATGGTGAGCATTTTTTCATGTACTTGTTGATTGACTGTATGTCCTCCTCTGAGAAGTGTCTGTTCAGGTCCTTGGCCCATTTGTTGATTGGGTTGTTTGTTCTCTTATTGTCTAATTTTTTGAGTTCTTTGTATACTCTGGATATTAGGGCTCTATCTGAAGTGTGAGGAGTAAAGATTTGTTCCCAGGGTGTAGGCTCCCTATTTACCTCTCTTATTGTTTCTTTTGCTGAGAAAAAACTTTTTAGTTTGAGTAAGTCCCATTTGTTGATTCTAGTTATTAACTTTTGTGCTATGGGTGTCCTATTGAGGAATTTGGAGCCCGACCCCACAGTATGTAGATCGTAGCCAACTTTTTCTTCTATCAGACGGCGTGTCTCTGATTTGATATCAAGCTCCTTGATCCATTTTGAATTCACTTTTGTGCATGGCGAGAGAAAGGGATTCAGTTTCATTTTGTTGCATATGGATTTCCAGTTTTCCCAGCACCATTTGTTGAAGATGCTATCCTTCCTCCATTGCATGCTTTTAGCCCCTTTATCAAATATAAGATAGTTGTAGTTTTGTGGATTGGTTTCTGTGTCCTCTATTCTGTACCATTGGTCCACCCGCCTGTTTTGGTACCAGTACCATGCTGTTTTTGTTACTATTGCTCTGTAGTATAGTTTGAAGTCTGGTATCGCTATACCGCCTGATTCACACTTCCTGCTTAGCATTGTTTTTGCTATTCTGGGTCTTTTATTTTTCCATATGAATTTCATGATTGCTTTCTCTATTTCTACAAGAAATGCCGTTGGGATTTTGATTGGCATTGCATTAAACCTATAGAGAACTTTTGGTAATATCGCCATTTTGATGATGTTAGTTCTGCCTATCCATGAACAGGGTATATTTTTCCATCTTCTAAGATCTTCTTCTATTTCTCTCTTTAGGGTTCTGTAGTTTTCATTGTATAAGTCTTTCACCTCTTTTGTTAGGTTGATTCCCAAGTATTTTATTTTTTTTGAAGATATTGTGAATGGAGTGGTTGTCCTCATTTCCATTTCAGAGGATTTGTCGCTGATATACAGGAATGCCTTTGATTTATGCGTGTTGATTTTATATCCTGCCACTTTGCTGAATTCATTTATTAGCTCTAATAGTTTCTTTGTAGAGCCTTTTGGGTCTGCTAGGTATAGAATCATATCATCTGCAAATAGTGATAATTTAAGTTCTTCTTTTCCTATTTTGATGCCTTTAATTTCTTTCGTCTGTCTAATTGCTCTGGCCAGTGTTTCGAGAACTATGTTGAACAGAAGTGGAGAGAGAGGGCATCCCTGTCTTGTTCCAGATTTTAGAGGGAATGCCTTCAGTTTTTCTCCATTCAGAATGATGCTAGCCTGAGGCTTAGCATAGATTGCTTTTACAATATTGAGGTATGTTCCTGTTATCCCTAGTTTTTCTAGAGTTTTGAACATAAAGGGATGCTGTACTTTGTCGAATGCTTTTTCCGCATCTATCGAGATGATCATATGGTTCTTATTTTTAAGTCTATTGATGTGGTGAATAACATTTATTGATTTCCGTATATTGAACCAGCCTTGCATCCCAGGGATGAATCCTACTTGATCATGGTGCACAATTTTTTTGATATGTTT
Organism: Marmota marmota marmota; assembly: GCF_001458135.2. NCBI lineage: Eukaryota > Metazoa > Chordata > Mammalia > Rodentia > Sciuridae > Marmota > Marmota marmota. The sequence continues at coordinate 58,466,021 of NW_026000174.1, read as the reverse complement.
TTGTATCCGATTCGCCAGAATTTTATTGAGGATTTTTGCATCTAGGTTCATTAGAGATATTGGTCTGTAGTTTTCTTTCTTTGAAGTGTCTTTGTCTGGTTTAGGTATCAGGGTGATGTTGGCCTCATAGAATGAATTTGGAAGTTCTCCCTCCTTTTCTATTTCCTGAAGTAGCTTGAAAAGTATTGGTATTAGTTCTTCTTTAAAGGTTTTGTAAAATTCTGCTGTATACCCATCCGGTCCTGGGCTTTTCTTAGTTGGTAGTCTTTTGATGGTTTCTTCTATTTCCTCAATTGATATTGGTCTGTTTAGGTTGTCTATATCCTCCTGACTCAATCTGGGCAGATCATATGACTTAAGAAATTTATCTATGCCTTCACTATCTTCTAATTTATTGGAGTATAAGGATTCAAAATAGTTTTTGATTATCTTCTGTATTTCTGAAGTGTCTGTTGTGATATTGCCTTTTTCATCCCGTATGCTAGTAATTTGAGTTCTCTCTCTTCTTCTCTTCGCTAGCATCGCTAAGGGTCTGTCGATTTTGTTTATTTTTTCAAAGAACCAACTTTTAGTTTTGTCAATTTTTTCAATTGTTTCTTTTGTTTCGATTTCATTAATTTCAGCTCTGATTTTAATTATTTCTTGCCTTCTACTTCTTTTGCTGTTGTTTTGCTCTTCTTTTTCTAGGATTTTGAGATGAAGTATGAGATCATTTATTTGTTGGTTTTTTCTTTTTTTAAGGAATGAACTCCAAGCAATGAATTTTCCTCTTAGAACTGCTTTCAATGTGTCCCATAGATTCCGATATGTTGTGTCTGTGTTTTCATTTATCTCTAAGAATTTTTTAATTTCCTCCTTGATGTCTTCTATAACCCATTGATCATTCAGTAACCTATTGTTCATTCTCCAAGTGATGTATGCTTTTTCCTTCCTTCTTTTATCGTTGATTTTCAGTTTCATTCCATTATGATCAGATAAGATGCATGGTATTATCTCTACTCCTTTATATTGTCTAAGAGTTGCCCTGTGACATAATATATGATCTATTTTTGAGAAGGATCCATGTGCTGCTGAGAAAAAAGTGTAACTGCTTGATGTTGGGTGGTATACTCTATATATGTCAATTAGGTCTAGGTTATTAATAGTGTTATTGAGTTCTATAGTTTCCTTATTCAACTTTTGTTTGGAAGATCTGTCCAGTGGCGAGAGAGGTGTGTTGAAGTCTCCCATGATTATGGTATGGTGGTCTATTAGACTCTTGAACTTGAGAAGAGTTTGTTTGACGAACATAGCTGCACCATTGTTTGGGGCATAAATATTTATGATTGTTATGTCTTGTTGGTGTATGGTTCCCTTAAGCAGTATGTAGTGTCCCTCTTTATCCCTTTTGATTAACTTTGGCTTGAAATCTATTTTATTTGATATGAGTATGGACACTCCTGCTTGTTTCCGAAGTCCATATGAGTGATATGATTTTTCCCAACCTTTCACCTTCAGCCTATGTATGTCTTTTCCTATCAAATGCGTCTCCTGTAGGCAGCATATTGTTGGGTCTTGTTTTGTGATCCATTCTACTAGCCTGTGTCTCTTAATTGGTGAGTTTAAGCCATTAACATTTAGGGTTATTATTGAGATATGGGTTGTTCTTCCAGCCATATTTGTTTATTTCTGTTACTAAACATGGTTTGTTTTCCTCTTTGATTATTTCCCCCCCCTTTACTGTCCTACCTCCCACTGTTGGTTTTCATTGTTATTTTCCATTTCCTCTTCCTGTAATGTTTTGCCGAGGATGTTTTGAAGAGATGGTTTTCTAGCTGCAAATTCTTTTAACTTTTGTTTATCGTGGAAGGTTTTAATTTCATCTTCCATCCTGAAGCTTAATTTCGCTGGATACACAATTCTTGGTTGGAACCCATTTTCTTTCAGTGTTTGAAATATGTTATTCCAGGATCTTCTAGCTTTCAGAGTCTGTGTTGAAAGATCAGCTGTTATCCTGATTGGCTTACCCCTAAATGTAATCTGCTTCCTTTCTCTTGTAGCTTTTAAAATTCTCTCCTTATTCTGTATGTTGGGCATCTTCATTATAATGTGTCTAGGTGTGGATCTCTTATGATTTTGCACATTCGGCGTCCTGTAGGCTTCTAGGATTTGGGATTCTGTCTCATTCTTCAAGTCTGGGAAGTTTTCTCGTATTATTTCATTGAATAGACTGCTCATTCCTTTGGTTTGGAGCTCTGTACCTTCCTGTATCCCAATGACTCTTAAGTTTGGTCTCTTAATGTTATCCCATATTTCTTGGATGTTCTGCTCATGGTTTCTTAACAGTCTTGCTGAGCTGTCTATGTTCTTTTCCAGTTGAAATACTTTGTCTTCATTGTCTGATGTTCTATCTTCTAAGTGTTCTACTCTGCTGGTAGTATTCTCCATTGAGTTTTTAAGTTGGTTTATTGCTTCCTGCATTTCTAGGATTTCTGTTTGTTTGTTTTTTATAACCTCTATCTCCCTGTATAGTTGATCCTTTGCTTCCTGGATTTGTTTGCGTAATTCATTGTCGAAGTGATCTTTCATTGTCTGATTTTGCTGTTTAATGTCTTCCTTGATACTCCAGATCATCTGAAGCATGTATATCCTGAATTCTTTATCTGACATTCCATCTGCTGCAGCTGTTACCTCTTCTAAAGTTGCGTTGACCTGCATTGCTTGTGGTCCTTTCTTTCCTTGTCTTTTCATACTGCTTGCGTATCTTTCCTGCAGGTGCGGGCGGCGGCTCTGCTCTCTCCTTATTCCAATTGGGGTGTCGTGGCTACCACGCCGGCAGGTCACTGGGCCTGTTCTGGGCGCTGGCGGCGGCTCTGTTCTGCCCCTACTCCAATTGGGGTGACGAGTGTACCACGCCGGCAGGCCACCGGGCCTGATCCGCCGGTCGGTTGCAGGTTTGCCTACCCTGCAGGCGCGGGCGGCGGCTCTACTCTGCCCCTACTCCAAATGGGGTGACGTGTCTGTCGTACCGGCAGGCCACTGGGCCTGTCCCGCTGGTCGGTCGCAGATCTGCCCACCTTTCGGGCACGGGTGGAGGCTCTGCTCTGCCCCTACTCCAATTGGGGTGTCGTGACTACCCCGCCTGCAGGACGCTGGGCCTGTTCCTGGCACGGGCGGCGACTCTGCTCTGCCACTACTCCAATTAGGGTGGTGTTTGTACCACGCCGGCAGGCTCCTGGGCCTGATCCGCCGGTCTGTTGTAGGTCTGCCTACCTTGGAGGCGCGGGCAGCGGATCTGCCCTGCCCCTCCTACCACGCCTGCGGACCCCTGGGTCTGATCTGCAGTTTGATCACTGGTCTGCTCACCCTGCGGGCACGGGTGGCGGTTCCGCTCCGCCCCCACTCCAATTGGGGTCACGTGACCACCACACCGGCAGGGCCTGATCCGGGCGTGGGAGAAGGATCTGCTCTGCCCCTACTCCAGTTGGGGTGACATGTGTACCACACTGGCAGGCCACTGGGCCTGACCCGCCCGGCTGTCACAGGTCTGTTTACCTTGCAAGCGCGAACGGCGGCTCTGCCCTGCCCCTCCTACCACGCCCATGTACCACTGGGTCGCGGGTCTGCCCACCTTGCGGGTGCGGGTGGCGTCTCCACTCCGCCCCCTCTCCAATTGGGGTCACGCGGTCACCACGCTGGCGAGCCGCTGGGCCTGCTCCGGGCGTTGGCGGCGGCCCGGCTCCTCCCCTCTGGCTCGATGACAAATTGAGGAGACTCGGGTGACAGTGCCTCATCCCCCCTACCAGGAGACCAACTGTTTCTGTCACCGCTGGTATTGATGAAGTTCTCTCCTCCGCCGCTTTCTGATGACATCAGATCTCTGCCATGTTGGTATCCTATCCGAATGGCAGCATTTCGTTCCCCTTGCCGGGCAACCAAAGCAACGTGTGAGTCCTGACCGGCCCTCAGCAGGACCCGGACCGAGAAGCAGTTTCCACGGGCTCCTAGCCCCGGGCCAGGGAAGTTCCGGGAGCCGGAACTCGGCCGCTCCGTGCTTGGTGTAAGCTCCTATAAGAGTAGGCTCCAAGAAGCAGTCCCGCGGGCTCAGTTCCGGGAGCCGGAATTCGGCCGCTTTGATTATTGTTTTCTTAAATTGGCAAGCAATTGCATATAAATTTTTTTTTTCTCAAACATTTTAGTTTAATGAAATAAGTATTGATCTTAAAGTCTGGCCATAGGAAAATGTTATAATTCCCTAACCTCTTTAAATTATATAGGATACTGCATTCCAGTGGAACACTTTGGGGATCTAATTTTGCCAGATTTTTATTTTTTCTTTTACTCAAAAACTTTCAAATATATTGAAGCGTATTAAGGTTATACGATTTCTATGCATTTTGATAATTTATTTTCATGGTAAACATAGTAATCTCTATGGTAAATCATTCTCTCAGCTATTGGGAGTAACATGTATTAATTAACTAAGCAGTCAAATACTTCATAATAAACTTCAAAGCCTTTATGAAGTCAAAACGCTGAGGAATAAATTAGAAAAATGTTCAAATCCAATGTGTGGAGAAGGGCTTCTTTGGTTCAAGTTTCTCAATTTTGAGTTCTAGAGAAATGTCACTTGGGAAACTGTTTTATATTGTTAAAGAGCAATGAGAAGAACCTGTTTACGGATCTATCTGGGGTAATTGCTAAGGGTCAACTCTTCCTCACTTCTTTCAGTACTTTCTTCCCTTTTCTCTATCTTGGTTAAATGTCCCCTTTTTAATATCTCACAGACAGCTATCTCCTAAAGGCATTGTCTTAATGTCATCCTGTATATGTTCGAAATATTTGCTTCCAATATGGTATTGCAAGTGTCCTTTCCTTGAAGACACAGTGATGCATCCCTGTTATGTGAAACAATGGCTTTGTGTTTATGAGAAGAAAGGGGGAAACAAATAAATAATAAAATAGAAACACTAGATATTTTTAATGCTGCCAGATGTCACTAAAACAAAAATAATTTGCTAAGGTGTATGCCTTGAGTATACATATTTTTGAACGTTTGATACATTATGTAAAATTATTGTGGATATAAATATAATAAATCTATAGATACATATGATTGCATTGAAAATAAATATTATGAATCTGTATATTTGTGATATGTGTCTATTTCATCTTTCTCTACTCTAGTATTCTGTTTGCTTAGACAACTGAATCAGTTTGTTGAGAACTAAACTTATGTGTCAGTATACATGATGGATTATATGCGACTCAAAGTCACTAGAGTTATCTGTTACAATTGTGGAAACTAAAAGCCAATAATGTCCCAGAATTTCTAGTTGGCATTATGAAATGTTTTAAAACATTTCAGAATGAAATGAAAGCCCCAAAATACTCTTTGACTTTCAAGGTGAAATTTATGGGACAAAGTGACCGATCAGATAATGTCATGGTGGAACAAACCTAAGAACAATACTTTTTTAGATAAAGGCTTTAAAGGTTTCTACATGTACCTTGCTTTCCATAATACGGTCTTTGGGATTTTTGTTATGAGCAACACCACCCCAGAAAACATTTCAATTATTAAAAGTATGTTGGGCTGGAGTTGTGTCTCAGTGGCAGAATGCTTGCCTAGCATGTGTGAAGCACTGGGTTTGATTCTCAGCACCACGTATAAATAAATGAATAAAATAAAGGTTCATCAACATCTAAAAAAATATTTTTAAAAAGTATGTGCATAATGTGCTCTTAATGGACAGCTAATAATACAAATGTCATTACATGTATTCTAATCAATACATTTTCCTTAAATATGATACTTAATGATTCAGCATCTAAACACTGACTTAATCTATCTCTTGGCTCTGTTATCAGATCTATTTGCTGTGAACTACAGAGAAGAAAAATTTCAAAGTAATACAACCAGGAGTCCCAAATACAATTTATTGAACTTATTAATTCTAGCCATCCTTCTGTCTCCCCACCAAAACAGAAGTTAAATAACAAATTATTGTGAATATTTTTAGGTGATTCAAAGTTAGAATAAAAAAAAATAAGCATATGTTTCATAATATTTTCCTATTTAGGGATTCAACATATGTCAACACAATATAAAAAAAATATGATCTATTCTAGCTTATTCATTAAATCTGTCTTATTTTCTTCTCTCAGGATCTCTAATAACATCCTTCTCACATGTCTACTAATTAATTATGATAAATGATTGTCCAAATATAATTTTCAAAATGACTCTGTGGAGGGATTCTTATTGTAGTAAATCTTTTGTTTCTTTACCCTATACTTACTTAATGCCACTGAAATCCCTAAACAAAAGAATTTCATAGCAGTGGTACATTTGGATACATGAGTAGCACAGATAATACTAGTCACAGGCTGTGTAAATGCATTGGTTAGAATTGACCAGTAATGATGTTCAAAGTCTCAATAAAAGAAAGTTTCTGTTTCAGTCAAGTGTAGCTATTTATTTATTTATTTATTTGATAACAGGAATTGAATCCATGAGTACTGAACCAATAAGCCATATTCCCAGTCCTTTTTTATTTTTTTAATTTTGAAACAGTGTCTAGCTAAATTGCTTAGGGCCTCACTAAATTGCTGAGGCTGGCTTTGAATTTGGGATTCTCCTGCCTAAGCCTCTGGAGCCTCACTGGGATTACAGATGTGAGCCACCCAGCCTGGCAGTTCCTCCTTTTTTTAAGGGTCATAATTTTTAAAGGTCACACACACACATACACATAAACCAAAAAAAAAAAAAAGGGGGTGGTGGTGGTGGTGAGAATTTACAGGAGTTTATGGTCACAAAGGTTTTTTTTGGTTGTTGTACCAAACTAATTGATCTGCAGCAGATTGGTGTGGTTCAATTAGAAGGCAACTTGGGGAATGAGCTGATCCCCAGGGCAGAGAATATTTGGCACTCAAAGAGCATTATTAATTCTGAAAATAGGATATATTTGAGAAGTCAGAAAGCCTCTGTTCAAATAAAATATATTGCCAGCCCTTAAAAAATAATCTTCCTTATTTCTCTCTCTTACATTTCACCCAGTCAAAAAAGGTAAGTATTATATTTAACCTTGATCCAATAGGTAAGCATGAACTACTCTTAATTAGTACAATTTTAATTTTACATATATGTATTTTTTTTGTGTCAGCAAAGAACAGTTTAGTTTAGAAAAAAGATATATATATATATATTTCAAAGCACTGATTTGGATGGTCTTTTTACCTTTCTGGCTTTAATTATTTTATTATCAAATGAGGTCAAAATAAAGTGTTTGTAAAACTAATGAATCCCTGTCTTTAAGATTATCATAATTTTTATCATCATCTTCTTCAATGTTAATATTAAAGTGATCTCTATGTGTTAAATGCATTTAGGCATTTTATATTTAAGTATCATATGTTTTATCTGCAGTATATCTGGGAAAGGCCTCTCATAAAAACTATTTCTTGTCAATGCTGAACCAGGTAATGGACAGATATTATTGAATTGGGTTTGCATTCTATCCAGTAATGTCAAAGTATTTCATTGTTTGTTCTGATAATTGTTCTTTTGTTAATCTCCTACATTGTATTAATTTAAAATCAATAAATGAATGAAATTTGACTATTGTATGATAGTATATTTAAAAATTTTTAATTGTACAGCCTTTTTTAAAACTTTTTTTTTAGTTGATGGACCTTTATTTTATTTATTTATTTTATTATATACAGTGATGAGAATCACACCCAGTGCCTCAGACATGCCAGGCAAGCACTCTACCACTGAGCCACAACCCAGACCTGTTGTATAGTCTTATCCTGAAATCTTATCTAAGTAATGTCATTCTTAGCTAATTATTGAAGATTTTAAAAACTTAGTTATAGAATTTTCCTTTTTATGTGATCATTTGATTTTTTTCTTTTAATTTTAAGCTGATACAAAATGTTCATATTTATGTGACACCATGTGACATTTCCATATGTGTATACTTGCATAATGTTTAAATCAATGTAAAACTCACTTCTTGAACACTCACATTTCTTTATGGTAAAACATTTCTTAAAGATACTTTTTTTTCTTTCTTTTTCTTTTTCTCTCTTTCTTTATATGTTTTAGTAGTATTGGGTATTGAACCCTGGGGAGGAGGGGCTCTTCTGTCTCCTTTTGCTTCGTCTCATTTCTTTGGTGTAGGCTAGATAATAACCACCTTACATGATAAGTTATTTGAAAGCTTGGATGGGACTAATGTCCTGCGACAAGACACGTTTCTAACCATGTGCTAAGATTGGTAGATCTGTACAGTGACCAAGATTTCCTCTTCAAACATACATAGACAGAAGTGGGGAAGAGGCTATGTTTAACTAGGGCATCCTAAGTTAAACCGCAAGCCCTTTTTTTATTTTATTTTGAGACAGACTCTCACTAGGTTGCTGAGGCTAGCCCCAAAATTGTAATCATCCTTGCACCAGTCCCTCGAGTAGCTGAGATTACAGGTTAGCACACAGTTCCTCACTATCTAGATACTCCTGTTTAAGCAACAATACAATTTTGCTGTCTATAGTGGCCCTACTGGGCAATGGCATGCCAGAAACTTCTAGTGTAACTACAAGAACATAGTACACATAAACCAACCTCATCCCATCTCTCTACTCCCTTTTCCTCAGCTCTGTTAATCACCAACATTATACTCTTGTTTCTGGGGAATCAAGTTAGAACATCTTCACAATGTCTAAAATCAAGACCTTTATATAACTATGGAAAACTGTTTAAATATTTTAAGTACTTCAGCATATTGACTGAAGTATGACAAATGATTTAAAAAAATACATTTAGCATTGTTTTACCCAGTCACAGAAAGTCCTTAGGATGCCCAAGGAAGCACAGCCTAGACACTTCCCCACTTCTGTCTATGTATGTTTGAAGAGGAAATCTTGGTCACTGTACAGATTTACCAGTCTTAGCACATGGTTAGAGATGTGTCTTGTTGCAGGACGTTAGTCCCCATCCAAGCTTTCAAATAACTTAGCATGTAAAGTGGTTATTATCTAGCCCACACCAACGAAATGAGGTGAAGTGCTACTCTAAGGAGAGCAAAAGGAAACATAAGCAAAGTGCACAGCCTAAAGTAAAGCTGCTCACCTGAGCTGCTAGTTTTATTTATATCAATAGGTTACTTTAGGTCATTGGCATCATTAGTACACATTGTTCATTGTATCACTAGGCAGCTTACAGATTTAGCAACATTATGAAGCCAATTCCTCAGTTACATACTAATTTGCAATGTGCAATGTTAAGAGCATTTTTTTTTAATTTGTTTTAGTAGTACTGGGTATTGAACCCTGGGGATTAAGGGCTCTTCTGTCTCCTTTTGCTTCATCTCATTTCTTTGGTATAGGCTAGATCTTGTGTTGCACTCAAGAAAGTCGATTGTATAAAGTCACTGTTATGTGGACAGGTTTAAGCTCAGTGAAACATTGTGGTTGTTTAACAAGAGAGTTCCTTTATTCTCAGGAGCTGAGTGTCTGAGATCAAGGTCGAGGCTGGTAAGTCTCTAGCCCAAAGCCTCCTCATGAAGGACATTACCATAGCAGGTAGACATTGCACATGTTTTAGTTATCTTACTAGTTCTAGGGAGAAACTGAAGAATATTCCAAGTGTGGAAAACAGGGCACCTATTACCCTCCGGGAGTTTGCTTGCCAGATGAATGCTTCCTTGTACATTTCCACAGCCAGAATACTTATAGATCCCCTTTTCTGTTTTATATAGCATTTGGATGAATAACATTTTTAAAAATTTAATATTGACAGAGGCAAAAAAAATAGAGAAAGAAAAAATAGGGTAGGCAATGACAGTAACAAGTATAACATAATAATCCCAGTGTTAGTACATACCATCTATGAACAAAAAGTCTGATTTTTCTGGATTTCCCATTGCTAGGGTACAATAGCAGAATAACATTATCATAACTATCAAAACAATTCCTGAGTTTTGTGTAAGTTTAGCAAACAAAGCAGTAACCAAGTTTCCAAGAGTGTATTTGAATCCCCTTTAAGCCAACAGCTGTTGAGCTGAGGCTATTAATGATTTTATATCTCCCCATGTCTCAGGGCACTCTTGCAGCCTTCCTTCTCTTTTGAGGAGAGTGATCATCTTTTTGTTTGATGGAGTCCTCCTCATCCAGAGTCAAATGAAACTTGGGGATCAGGTTGTGAAGTCCCTGATGCCCATGCATAATTGACAGATCTCATGCATCAAGATGGAATCCAAATAGGACCTGTTGGTGTAAGCATAGCAGTATATCTTTTCCCCCATATGATCAGAAACATAGGGTCCTATCCTCCTGGGTCTGGTGGAACCCCATATTTTAAATAAATTTTTGATGATGGCTGTTTGGGAAGAAAATGTCAATCCAATGCAGATCACCAATTGTGAGTATTAACTTTGTGTAACATGTTGAGTGCATTAGCTGTAAATAAAATGATATTTAAGTCATTATTAATATGAGAGAGGCTAGGTGCCTTTTTTTGTTTTTATTTAAAAAGATATGTTTTAAGAGTACAACATGCTCATTCAACTAAAGCCTGTCCACTAGGGTTATGAAGAATTCCATGAGTTAACATTATATTCTATTGATTACAAAATTGTACAAAAGCATGGGATGTATATGCAGGGGCATTATCTGTTTTTAAATAAGAATGTTTTCCCATATTAGCAAAGCAGAGTAATAATAAACAATAAATGTAAGTAGATGCATTTTTTTAGACCAGTGGGCACTACCCCAAATAAACCCAGAGTGAGTATCAATGGAAACATGAAGAAAGGAATAAGGATGAAAAGGAGGAAAATGAGTAACATCCATTTTCAAAGTACATTGTAGGCCTCATGAATTTATAGATTCCCACATAGGATCCTGGAAAGGTGTACATTGATAACAGTTATTGACAATGGTATAAGCCTGTTGGGAAGAAATGGAAAACATCTTCATTAGTGAGCAAGTGTTATAATGAAAAAATCCATGAGCTTTTACAGCATTTGAAAATAAAGAATAAAGGGATGTCATAGCTTTGTCTGTGGGGCATTACTGTCTGTCAGAGGTTCAGGAATTTTGGTGTGGCTTCATATATTAGTGAGGAAGACAGGAGACATATGACACTGCAAAAAAGAGTTTAAAAGGTTAAAAAATAGTAAATTGAAATCAAATTCAGGAGATAACACAGCTACATAATTATGAGGAACAATTTTAACTATATATTGAGAATCTGTAATAATGTTTAAAGTAATATATATATATATATATATATATATATATATATATATCTTGATTATAAATAGTAATTATTGCTGTAGGTTTTTATTTATTTATTTATTTTTAGCGAAAACTACCAATGGTAATGGTATAATAGATATAGGAATTTGATCCATCATATTGTTGACAGTTTTGTTAATTTTATATAAAGTCTGCTTTAGAGAGGGAATCAGATAAATAGTGGAGGTAGCATCCTATTGTTTCTTTAACAACTGGAAAAAAAAGGAGAAATCAGTTGGGCATCAGCTATAATTTTTAATTAATTTATTTAGGAAACCATACTTATGAAGATTAATCCCATTTATGTTAAATTTATTTGTTTTAATTATTTTAATTGTAAAATAAATATATTAGAAAAATATGGTTGATAGTATCAATCATCTCTTTCCTGTTGAAGAAAAATTTTAGAAGTAAAGAATATTATATTATATTTTATATATTCTTTAGAAATTAAGACTTTATTGTTTGGCCACCAAGAAAAACCCATGAGCTGGAACCTTAAAGACATCTATATATTTATTCAATTGTTTGATTTGAATTAAATTATTTGGTTTATTTAATTTTTTAAATTTTAGTTGATGAGCACTGATTTGTTTAAATACCAATTTAATACCACGTATATAATATATAGACATAAGAAAGGCCTGTATAATTGGAAATGTCAGATATAATATCCAACAGCCGATGGACATTGAAATCAAAGGTTTCAGATAGCTGGCTATCTGTCCTTCAGATTATCAGATTTATCCACAGCATCACTATGTTTATATTCCTCTAAGGATTTCTTAAAATAAATTTTTGAATGTATTTAAGAATTAACTCTGGAGAAATTGAACTTTGGACAAAGAATGAATGTAAAAAGTTTTACAGTTAGATAAAATAAGACTGATCAGAAAAATACATTAACTTATGTGAAATATTAAAAAACTTACATGGTCACAATACTATCTTCTTCATCAGGTCAGAGTGTAACTTTAGCTCAGATAAGAGTTGATTTAAAGTCTGTGAAATTTTCAGATTTTTTTTTTTTTATGAAAGCTTGTATATTTGGAATTTTTCTACTTTTGTATTTCTGTTCTCTAACATTAGGGAGAAAATGGTTTAGAAGGCTGGCTGAAAACAGATAAGATAGCCTGCCAAGCAGCTTACATTCAAAAGGGACACTTTTTTCTTCTTTTGTCTAAACTGGTTTTTCATAAACCTAGGAAATGTTATAGGCCCTGTAATTCATATTTTAAATGCAAGACTGGGAAAGTTAGAGGTCCAGCAAAAGCTAAAAAATAAAGAAAACTGCTGTGACCATTTTTTTTTTAAATAAGATTATTCTTTTAAAGCATGGTGTTGCAGTTTATATTCTTTCAGAAAAGTTCTTTTTCCTATTTGTTTTAAATCTTGTAAATTTTATAATAGTTTCCACACATGGTTGAATATGAATAATGATTTATTGTGGATTGGAAAGGGCTGAGCATGGTAGACACAGGGAGCTTTTGGACATTTGCTAATTTTTGCTTCCTACCCTTAGTATCAGTATCCAATAGCCTGTAGCTGGCCAATCATTTAAACAAGGAGTTAATTTAGGTCTACCTTCAGCAATTGATAAACATGCTCCAATGACAGGAGAGCCAAACCTTGTATTTCCCCTTTCATTTAAAGGTTGTTGAAATAAAACATAGGGAATCACACACAAATAAGCAATAGAGGATTTGAGGGTGAGGTTGGAAAAACGGATTCACCCTCCTTTGGCCCTGAGTCAGTAGATTGCAATTCTTTAAATAACAGCAAAAGGTATTGCTTATATTCTGGTTGGGTAGCAGGATTTAGCTTAATAGGGAAAAACAGTTAAGTTATGAGATTTTCCTTCCTCCGGTATTTTGGGTTCTAAGTGGGGGTGGAGTGATTACAGATGCCAGCTGCAGCAGGAGTGGTGTCAGATAATTTAAAGGAGGGCTCGGGTTGTGACTCAGCAGTAGAGTGCTCCCCTAGCATGTGTGAGGCTCTGGGTTCAATCCTCAGCACTACATAAAAATAAATAAAATAAAGGTATTGTGTCCAACTACAACTAAAAGAATATTTAAAAAAAGAA
>NW_026000174.1:58448753-58452635 GCF_001458135.2 Marmota marmota marmota | reverse complement strand
ATATATATAATTTAAAGGAACCACACACCTAGGAGGGGACTGTGGTGGGTGGGGGCGGGGGGCAGCTTGTTTGGTGCAGGAGGGAAAGAGAACATGGGTTGAGAAGCAGAGGTCTTACCAATAACATCACAACAAAGAAACCAAGCTTGTAGCACAAGCACATGAGGTCATGTTTCCCCATGAAGCTTCTTACCTATATCATCCCAATCTTTTGAACCACTTTCTGGGTAGCAGGGGCAATGAGAATCTATCTCTGCCAGCAAAGCAGCAGCGTTAGCATTACTTACATTTTGTCCAGCCTTGCAAACTAAATCAGAAAGTTCAGCCCAATGATGACAACGTTAAGCATTAGATAGGGAATTCATAGCTTACCAGAAGAAATGAGTGCCAACTGATGAAAGACAGGCATCAAAGCCTGTTTCAGGCAGTAAGCTACTCCCTTTCCTCATCAAAAGGGAAGGGGCCCCCATTCAGGTTAACAGGGTCCCTTAAATCCCTTAGACTAGGAGGCTATAATATAGAGTTGGGACAGGACCAACACTTGTCCCAAGTTGTTGGGCACCAGTTGCAAGGACTGAAAAAGGAGACAGAAGTGAAGTGCAGAGCTAAAAGCAAAGCTGATTGCCTGAACTGATAGCTTTATTTATATCAATAGGTTACTTTAGGTCATTGGCATCATTAGTACACATTGTGCATTGTCTCACTAGGCAGTTTACAGACATAGCAGCATTATGCAGCTTATTCCTCAGTTACATACTAAATTGCAATGTGCAATGTTAAGAGCTCTGTGTTGTGCTCAAGAAAGTCCATTGTATAAAGTTACTTTCATGTGGACAGGTTTAGGCTAAGTGAAACATTGTAGTTATCTAACAAGAGAGTTCCTTTATTCTCAGGAGCTGAGTTTCTCAGATCAAGGTGGAGGCTGGTAAGACTCTAGCCCAAAGCCTTCTCATGAAGGACATTACCATAGCAGGTAGGCATTGCACATGTGTTAGTTATCTTACTAGTTCTAGGGAGAAACTGAAGAATATTCCAAGTGTGGAGAACAGGGTTCCTATTACCCTCTGGGAGTTTACTCACTAGAGGAAGACTGCCTTGTGCATTTTCACAGCCAGAATCCTTACCTGCCACCCTGGCAAAAGTGGATGAAACTACCATAATTTTTACACATCTTCTTTCCCATCCTCCCTAACTCATGGATATGAGAATTGAAAGACATGTAAAACATATTTAATCTGCTATTGAGAAGCTGGGTCTGCATTCATGCTAGAAGCCAGTCTTACTTACACCTTGTAACCTATTCAAATGAAGCAACCACTTTGCCTTATTCATGATATATTCAAGAAGTTAGCAAACCTAAGTTTGTGAAAAAAAATATGTTATGTAATACACAAGAAATATACAAGTATTAAAATATGCTTGCAATCTAGGTCTAGAGATAAGAAAAGAACATAATAAATATAGAAAGTCATACTACAGTATAATCAATCATGTTGGTCAATGAATTCACATACACACACATGAAAGGAAAAAAACTTCATGAACAAAATGAGGTCAGAAGCAAACAGCAATTAGTGAGCACACGAGAGTTTTATGATGATCTCAGAGGTAAGTTGTGAAAGATGCTTCTTTGATAAAATATACAATAGCTATGTACTCAAATACTCACATTCATGTTAGAATTGATTTTCTGAACAAAGATGTTACCATTGCCCATTTCTCTCTTCAATTTTCCCTAACAAAACGAATACCTTGGCATTCCTTTTCTTCTCACTGGAAATTCTGAATAAAATTCATGACTATACACTGATATGCATCTACAATTTACAAAAGTAAATAATATTTCATAATATTTAATGGATACTTTTATTATCTCTGAATAATAAAATTACCAAGATTATACAGAAAGTCAAAGCTAAACAACATATTGGAAATATTATAGAAAAACCACAATCTGTAAAAATTACTATATTGATCCCTAAAAGTTATTTTAGATAGCACACAATATGTTTACTTAAAGAGTAAAATTTATTTTGCATTAATAATAGTAGAAATCAGGCCTGAAATGTGAAGGAAAAAATGGTTACTTAAAGAAAATCATTCCAAAAATTGGCATACATTCAGATTTAGAGTTTTTAGAAGTTCAAATGAATAGAAAGATTTAAAATGATATTAATCTTATAAGGATAAAAAAGAAATCTACTGTCTTCAGGGAGAAAAAAAAGATGAAAATCGTTCATATAGACACATGTATTAATAATGATCAACTTAACTCTAATATTAGATTCCTGGAAGTGATATTTTGTTCCCTGAGGGAACAGGAAAATCTGAATGCTCATCATCATTAGATTATACATGGGAAAACAAGAGCCCTAGAGAGTGAAATGATTTCTACTTCTGGTTAAATCTTTGCAACAGATGAAGCATGAAGAGAGAGAAACAGAATACAATGTCTCCACAGTGGTACATTTTGTCCTGCTGGGATTTTCTGAACTTCCAAACCTCCAAGGCTTTCTATCTGGAGTGTTCTCAATCATTTACATGGTTATCCTCATTGGAAACAGTCTCATAGTCATAATAACAAGGCTGGACCCTGCGCTGCACAAACCCATGTATTTTTTCCTGGCACATTTTTCTATACTGGAAATCTGTTATGTTTCAGTCACACTCCCAAGGTATCTCGTCAGCCTTTGGACTCAGGATAAGAGCATCTCCCCGCTGAGCTGTGCCACCCAATTGTGCTTCTTCCTTATACTGGGCACCACAGAAAGTTTCCTCCTGGCTGTGATATCCTATGACCGCTATGTGGCCATCTGCAACCCTCTGCACTATCCTGTAGTCATGACCCCAAAGAAGTGCCATCAACTGTCCATTGGCTCCTGGATTGGGGAAATGCCAGTAGAGAAAGGGCAAACATGGCAGATATTCTCTTTGCATTTCTGTCATTCCAACCAAATCAACCACTTCTTCTGTGACATACCCCCCATTTTCAAGCTAGCCTGTGGGGACACCTCAGTGCATGAAGTGTCTGTTTATGTAGTAGTGATATTGGTTGGGGCAGTACCTTGTGTTTTGATACTTGTCTCTTATAGCAAGATCATTGCCACCATTCTGAGGTTTCCAACAGCCCAAGGTCGCACTAAGGCATTCTCCACTTGCTCCTCCCACCTGCTGGTTGTGGTTTTATTTTTTGGATCAGCTTCCATTACCTACTTCAGGCCCAAATCCAGCCATTCTGCAGGAACTGACAAACTGATCTCTCTTTTCTACACCATAGTGACTCCCATGATCAATCCTGTGATATACACTCTCAGGAACCAGGACGTGATTGCTGCACTCAGAAGATTATTTCTTAAAACATAGTGGTCTGAGTTTACTAGAGGTTGTTTCACTATTTTGTCACATTTATCAGAGAAACATCCCAGCTCTCTGCATTCTACTTTTGAGAGGGTAATACCTTCAAGCTTATGCTGTATTTTTGTCATTTAAATGTTAGCCTGGGATTTACTTTGTTCACGTATGTATAGGGAAATTTATCTATCTTTGTGATCCCACATAAAGAAATTAATTCTCATGCATAAAATTTTAAAGTGATAACATTGGACCTATAAACATATGAGCAGAATTCAAAATGTTAGATCTTATATATTAAATTTAAAGAAAAATTGAAATTTATCTAATCTCTACCTGTATAGGCTGACATTCTTTTTTTATTATACTGTAGGTAAGACATAGTTACTAAGGGTAGTTGTACTATGAATCTTGTTCAGGAAATAATACAATGAATGAATGTATACGTGAATGTCACTTTGCCCTACCACAGAGTGCTGACAAAAATACATACACACACACACACACATACACACACACACACACACACAC
>NW_026000174.1:58401115-58448746 GCF_001458135.2 Marmota marmota marmota | reverse complement strand
TATATATATATATATACTTTTTTTGCATCAGTAAGAATTGGGATACTTATGCACCAAAGTGGAATACTTCCTGAGTAGTGCCAAAAGTAAAGTTACATGGGCCAGGTGCACTGGTGCATACCTGTAATCACAGAAAATCAGGTGGCTGAGGCAAGATAATCTCAAGCTTGAGCCTGCATCTGTGGCTTAGCAAAATCTTGTCTCAAAATTAAAAATTGAAAAAAAACGACTGAGGTCTCAACTCAGTTGTAAAGGATCACTGTGTAAAATCACCAATACCAAAAATTATATGGAAAAGAAAAAAAAAAGGCTTACATGAATGCAGGTCTCATTCTCATCCTAATAACTTGCCATGATAGCACATGATGCAACACAACACTACTGTCTTTAAAAACTGACTTTCTTTTGTGCATATATTTTCCTCCTTTGATGTCATGGTCCCAAGATATCTTGCATAATTATTTTTTGTCTTCCTGCTTTTTTTCGTGATACTGATAATTGAATCCAGGTTTTTATGCATCCTAGGATTGTCCCCTACTCTGAGCCACATCACCAGTCCTCATCTCTTTCTTTACTTCACTTCAACAGCCACTCTTAAATCTATTTCTATTTTATGAAATATCTATGAGTACAAATGGTCAAGGATGTATTGGAAACTACTTTCAGGAATATGTAAAGTCCACACCGCTGAACTGCATAACCTCACATCTGCTTTTAAACCAATCTAAAGTTTTAGAATTATGAAATCTCTGAGCTGACATTGAGGAAAGGAGCATTAATCAACAGAACAAGAAAAGTCCACCCATCCACTACCAAAATCTCAAATAAGTTGTCTTTCTGTTTGTTTGCACATCTGAACATCATTCCATCCTGTAGCTTTGGCTGTGATAGAGCACAGAATGCATGAACATGTTAGCTCCTGTCCTGGAAATACAACATTTCTACTTTATCAACCTATAAGCATCCTCCACATTGGTGTATGTTATTCTTGAAAATATATATGCATGTATCTCTTACCATTTTATGCTTTATATTGAATTTGGAATTTTGCATAAAGTTCATAAGGGAAACCATTCTGATATGACTGTGGTGATAAAGGTGAAGTTTATAGATGAGATGCTTGTGGTAGTTGTTTATTTTCTGAATTTTGGTAAAGCAGGAATCACAAAATGAAACTGGCACCAAGCTTTCCCAGAAGTCCATATAAATGAGATTTATGCTTCACATTCTCAGCAAAGTGTTGAGTAGTTAAATGTAATCTAACTATATTTTATAACAATTGGAATTAGTTAAATACAGATACTATGCTTTTTCTTGTTAACATACAGGATTATTAGAAGGTATTAACTATTCACTTAAGAAACATTGAAATGTTGGCTGTATCCAGATACAATTATTAGAGGAATCATTAGCTATGTATTTTATATTTAAATTCATTGAGATAACAGTTTGATGTTATTTTTGAAGAAATGGATATTCCACAATACTAGTTACCTGAACAAGAAAGGATATTTGTTTACAAGTTGAAATTAGCCTCAGTAATGCAATTAGTTTTGTTTTTAAATATTGACTATTCTCTTGGTAAGATAATAATTAAAGTTGATTGTCAATAAACAGTAAAAAACATCAATCAACATGAACACAGAGTTTGCATCTTAAATAACTTAAAAATAATACCTTGGGATTTAATATCATGTGGCCTATCAATGATTAATTTATGTAAGTTGTGGAACCATTCAAATAAAGAATGTAATAATTAGTCCTCCTATTCACTGAGATAATATGGTAGATAGGACAAGGGCCTCCAGAGATGTCCACATTCTAATCCCTGGAACATCTGCATATATTGCATCACAAGGCAAAGGGACCTTGCACAGGTGATTAAGGTTTTACATCCTGAGAAAGAGACATTATTCAGGTTTGGCAAATCTAATCACAAGAGCTCTTAAAAAAGAAAGAGAAGGAAAGATGGGATGTGTTCAAAGAACACATCTCCTGGCGGGACGCAGTGGGACATGCCTGTAATCCCCATTGCTCCAGAGGCTGAAACAGGAGAATCATGAGTTCAAAGCTGCCTTAGCAATGGGGAGGTGCTAAGCAGCTCAGTGGGACTTTGTCTCTTAGTGCAATACAAAATAAGACTGGGGATGTGGCATAGTGGTCGAATGTCTCCAAGTTCAATATGAGACACACACACACATACACACACACACACACAAAAAAGACTCTTAAGGTGGGAGATCTTATCCAGTCATCGGATAGAGCCCCACTGAGAAAGAGAGGACTCTGTCAGCCTGATTGTTTTCAAACTAGAGCATCAGCTTTTCTTTAGTGTTTAGGTTGGAACTGAGACACAAGCTTCTCAGGGGTCTCAAGTCTGCTAAACTTTCAACAGAACTTCCATATCTGTTCTTTAGGTTCTGAGGTCTTTGTATTAATATCAGAATAAAATCATTTGTTCTTCTTATTCTCAAATTAACCAACACACCATGCAAAAGTTAGGATTTACTAGATTTATAATAACATAGACAATGTCCTATAAAAATGCAAGCAATTATTATTAATACACATGAATACCGAAATTTAGTGTATTTATATATGTATACAAATAACCTGATTCTTGCGTTCTGACAATCAGTGTGTTGATAAGACCTTTCCATGATTTGCTCATGCTGGATACTTCGATTCACAATTACATTTCATTATTTTGCATGTATTCCAATTCCTTGGTAAATTCCTTCACTTAAATTCCACAATTAAATCTTCTTATCATTATTTATCTATTTCATATCATTTTCTTAAAATACTATTTTAGTTATTTTAAAGTCCTTGATTGTCATCCCCAATGAATGAATGTGTTTATTTTTACTGTCTTGTTTATTGATCAGAAGGACTCACCCATTTCCATATGATGAATTTGTTTATTTTATGTAATATAGCTTTTTATATATAACTCTCTGATCTGAGTTTGTTTCACAGTGTGGGCCAATTTGTCTAGCATGCATAAGGACAAATTGAGATCTTAGTTGTAAAGGATCACTGTGTAAATTCACCAATACCCTTTATTATATGGAAAAGAAAAAAGCTTACATGCATGCAGGTCTCATTCTCATCCTAAAAACTTGCCATGATAGCACATGATGTAACACAACACTACTGTCTTTAAAAACTGACTTTCTTTTGTGCATATATTTTCCTCCTTTGATTTCATGGTCCCAAGATATCTTGCATAATTATTCTTTTTGTCTTCCAACATTTTTTTTTTTTTTGCCTGAGGTGAATCCCCATCAATATGCACAAGTAAAGAGAAATTGAAGCTCTCTGTAAGTTCATACACCTAGTGGAAACATCAATAAATAGTCTTATGCTGTGAAAATAAGGAAGCTTATAAAAATATTGGAGCTGCATAAATGAAAACTCACACTTAAATCTCATTGTTTTAGTGGAACTAAATAGAGTGTATTTTGTCATATTATACATACATGGAGTATATGATGGTTATACAAGATGTGGAGTTAAATTGGTCATGCATTCACAAATGAACACAGGAAATTTATGTCTGATTCATTCTCCTATTTCCTATTCTCGTTCCCTCTCTCTTCCCTTCATCCCTTTGTCTAATTCTATTAAATTCTATAGACCCCCTCCTTATTGTGTGTTAGCATCCACATAACATATAGAAGATTCAGCTTTGGTCTGAGGGACTGTATTATTTCACTTATCATGATAGTCTCCATTTCCATCCATTTACCTACAGATGCCATAATATCATTCTTCTTTATGAGTAATATTCCATGTGTGTGTGCCTGTGTGTGTATATATGTTGATATATATGTGATATATGTGTGTGTGTCTCATTTTCCTTATCCATTCATCTGCTGAATGGCACCTAGTTGTGTTCCATTGCTTAGCTATTGTAAATTCAGCTGCTATAAGTATTGATGTGTTTAGGTCACTGTGGTATGGAGATTTTAAGTCCTATTGAGAAGTGCGATAACTGGGTCAAATGTTGGTTCAATTCCTAGTTTCCTGAAGAATTTCCATACTGCTTTTCATAGTGGTTGCACCAATTTGCTGTCCCACCAACAATATATGAGTGAACGTTTTTCTCTATGTGTTCGCCAAAATTTATTGTTACTTGTATTCGTGATAATTGACATTCTGAGTTCCTCTGTATTACTCATGGCTCAAGTAATGTAGAGGTCAAAGAATATGTTGTGCTTACTCATCTTGAGTAAGAAAATTTACTCTTTGCTGATACATGTGTCTGTGATTAAGAGACATAGTTTACAAAATTAAAAAATATTGCATTGGATTTCAATTTTTATTCCCTCTACTTATGAGTTTATATTGAACCAGGAAAAAAAATGGCTTGTGTGTTGGCTTTCTGGACTATTCTGATTGTGTATGGAACTGTATTCTTGCAACCAGTCTATAGATCAGTAGGAATTGGGATGTTTTTTTTTTTCAATACACACTTTATGTTTCTCATTCCTCAGTTATCTTTGTTGGATTTCTTTGTCATATTTTCCTTTCTATAAAGAAAGTTTGGTATATCTTAAACATTGTTTTTCTAGTATAATTTGCCATCAAAGTTGTTATACCTTTTAACAGTTATCTTTGAAAACATTTTATACTCAGTTCTAAGTAACACAAACCTCTCCCAATAGTGACAACAGAGAGCCAATATTGTTGGCATACACAGCTTGGTAAATGTCCTGATCAATGTAGCTGAGAATAGATAATAGGTTTAGTCACATTCTAAAATTTACTGATTTTGAATGCTCTTATGGATGTCAGTTTAATTTTCTGAAACACTTCACAATTTGCAATGGACCATAGATAATTTGCAAGATTTCGAAAACATGAGTGCAGTTGACAATTTTGTCCATCTTTATCATATTCTGGTTTTTCACTAATCCATTGAGGAAATGTGGATAACTGAATATTGACAATAGTATGAGTGGTTTTAATTGAACAAAGGCTATTTTTGTAAAACTTCATTTGAAAGAATTAAGTTTTCACACACAGAAATATAAACAAAAAATCAATCTAAAAATTTAGCTTTATGGAAAAAAAAGAATAAAAACAAACAATAGATTTAAATGTAAAATCTAAACAGTGTAGAACTACTAGAACTAAACACAGAAGTAGGTCGTTAAGACTTGGAATAGGCAAGAATTCTAAAGTACATTAGCAAAAGCATAATCCGTAAAAACAACATTTTAAAAATAGACTGCTTTAAAATTGAAATAGTTTTCTCTTGTATCACCATTGTTAAGATCATAAAAATGAATACTGGGAAAACATTTTCAAATCACTTACCTTACAAAGGAAACATTGGAAAATATGCAAAGAATGGCCAAAAAAATAACAGCTTGAAAAGGAATAAACAAATGCATAAAAGTGTTAAATATTTAACATACTTGTGATATATAGAAGATAATATTCACATAAATGATGTCCACTATCATTAACCATAATTAAAATTAAAATTAAGACCCTTAATAAATATTGTTATAAATGTGTTCTAATAGGTAAATTTAATATAAAATAAATTTTAAGGTAACAAAATTCAAAATTTGTGACTACTACCTATGACTAGAGGTAATTCAGTGCATAAGAATGATCTTTTTAAACCAAGTGTATCCCTCTATGAGTCTTTAAATGTGTATAAATCTATTACTGTTTGCCATAGCTATATCAAATGTTACTCTCTGTTGTGTTTTGTGATTATGCATCTAAATAGGTTTGTTTCTCTGGGTATTACAGATTCCTGATCAATCTTATTACACTCATTACATTAGAGAAGCCGACATTAACCTGAGCTGGTCCTTTACTGTGAACTTCATGTACTCACTGCTTGGAATTTTATTTTTGATGATAGAGGTCAGATTCTGATCATAGAGTTCTTACTGGTCACTTGGGAGTTCATTTTGAAATTAGATTTTGTAGCTTCTCTTCCAGGTATCTATGATGAAATGTTACATAGGAGTTTTGTAAGAAAATTCTGCATGCCTTTTTCCAGTTTATACAGCTGAAAGGAACAGAGAAGACATTCTCTTGAAAACTTTACCCCATGTCTCCCCATCTCTAAATTAGGGCATGATGTTGCTTACCTGACCAAGGTAGATATGATGAAGAAGACCCATGTTCAAGATAACATAGGGGTTTGGCTAGGTTCATAACTCTGTCATTATAATTTTCAATGACAGAAAAATTTTCCAGCTCAACACATTACGTAGGTTGTATCTTTTTAAAGATATTTAAATTTATATGTTAAGCAAAGTGTTTATAGCCCTCTAGTGTTTTTATGTTTTTAAGCTCAGCTTTCTTAATTTAAAAAACAAGAGTGGGGGCAGGGAGGGGAGACTTTATGAAAAAATATATGGCCATGTAGAATTTTGGTTGTACCAGAATCCTTGATTGGCAACAGAATGGTCTAATTCAATTAGAGGTCTCCTTGGGAAAGAAGTTGATCCCTAGAGCAGAAAATATTTACTACATAAAGAACATTATTAGTTCTGCCAATGGACTACATTTGAGAAAACAGTGGGCCTATTTTTCAAATAAAATAAATTACTGACATAAGAAAGCAACTTCTCTTTCATTTTGCTCTTACTTCTTAATCAGTCAATAAAGGTAAGCATTATATTTGACCATAATCCAAATAGGTAAAAATCAATACTGATGTCTAACACAAATTTATTGTATACATTTCCGTATATTTAACTTTTAAATGTAGAAAGTTTTGAAAATGTGTTCTTTATTTGAAAACACTGATTCACATGGATGTTGTACTTAGTTGTAACATCAAAGGATATAAAAATGTAATGTGATTCTTAAACTAATGAGCCCATATCTTAATGACTATCATCATTTTCTGTATCATCATCATTTTATATGCAAACATTTAAGATGTTACTATGTGTTAAGAATGTATTTTGTATGCAATGAATCTAGGGATATTATGTTATAAAACAGAATTTTATACTATTAACCAACAAGTAGGTAAAAAGTATTATTGAAATGGCTTTGCATTTTATCCTGGAATTATCAAATGATGATATCATTATCATTATTATTATTTGATTGCTATTTTTATCATTGTTCCTATATCACTCTCTAGGCTGAATTTTAAATGAATAAGTGAATGAAATATCATTAATATGCAGGACAGTATAGTAAAACATTTCCTGAATAGTCTCAAACTGAATCATCTTTGAAATATTATTAAAGACAGACTACAGATTATTTTAAAAACTCAATTACAGTTGTTTTCTATATGGGAGTGCACCTATTTCTTTTTGTTTCCTTCAATTTGGTTGTAAGTAATGCACGTAATTGAACATTCAGATTTTTTCATTCATATACACCTATGTCATGCTGAAATCAGAGCAAATGTGTCTCCTCAAATATCTATCAGTTCTTTATGGTGAAAACCTCCAAATTATTTTATTTCACTTGAATTAGCAATACAATTTTGTTATCTATAGTCTCACTCCTTTCAATGGCATACCAAACCTCCCAGTGCAAATAACTAGGATTCATACACATTAAGCAACTCACTGATCCCTCCAGTGTCCAGTCCCTCCAGTTCATTAACTTCCATCATTCTAGTCTTTGTTTGATGAGATCAACTTAGAGCATCTTTGCAGTGATCAAAATAAAAATACAAGAGGCTTGCTGAGGATGTGGCTCAGTGGTAGAGTGCTTGCATATCAGATATAAAACCTCAGCTTTATTTGATAGCAATACAAAATAAATAAACAAACTAAATAAATAATAGACTTATGCAATTGTGGAAGATAGTATTTTTTTATATTTATACACATATACATATACATTCATACATATATATGCATTCATACATATATATATATATATATATATAGTATAGGCTTTAAATAATTACTTTCATATAAAAGATGGTAAAGTTAATGTATATTTAACTTTCCTTCTTGAATTCACAGAAAATCCTTTGGATACTCAAGTTTTCTCACTGCATTGCTACTTTCACACTTCCCTCTAAACATCTTTGAAGTTGAAATCTGGTAACTGTCCACAGTTAATGGGTCTCTGCATATGATTAGAGTTGTGTCTCCCCTTTGCAGTGAATTAGTCTCTTTTAGCATTTGAATGACTTAACCCAGGAGGTAGATGGGAAAAAAATGCTACTTTTGCAAAAGTAAATGAAACTACAAAAATGCCTACTCACCCTCGCTCCCAACTTTATCACACAGAACAAATGAACCATGACATACATGTAAGACATGCTCAATCCATAGCTGAAGGTCTGCATTTTGTCTGGGAACCAGTCTTACACCTTTGGGATTGGTCCAATGAAGCAGTCAGTGTGACATACATGCAATTTGTTCAGAAGGTAAGCAAATAAAATTTTCTGAAGCAATTATGCAATCCAATGCACATAAAATCTGTAGACAATCTTAAGAAATTTATAATCTAGGACCAGAGATAAAGTCAGAACATAGGAAATGCAAATAATCACATTCCAATATAATTTTACACATCAATGCACTCCCACACACAAGGGAATTGACTTAATGAAACAAACAAGGTCAACAACATACAGCACAGAGAGCACTGAGTGATTTAAGATGACCTCAGAGATGAGTTGATATTACTGCTTTTTTTTACACAATAAATAAGTAAAGTAAGTGTGCACATTTTAGTCAGAATTACTTTCTGGACATGGGTGTACATGTGTATACTTCTCCCTGTTGAGCTTTCCAGACAATAAAGACATATAGATTTCTTTTTTTTTCAAAACTACAAAATCTGAATAAAGTGTATAATTACCCTTGTATATACTTTAAATTGAAATACAAACACATGATCCAGTAAGAAATAATTTTCAAAAATTTATAATGCGCAGTTTATTATTATTTCTTCATAATAAAAATATATAAAAATTGAATTTTTTCATTTATCAGAACAATGCCAAAGGTTACACAAAATATTTATTAAAAATTAAATAAACTTTGAATTGCTAATAAAGGAAAATAGATCTGAGACCTTTTCTCCTCAGAAAGACAAGGCAACTGAAAAATGAAATCATGGCTGTATTTAATACAATTTTTACCAGGAGTGCATTTATGTAAAATAAAAAAAAAATATGTTAAGCTATAATCTTAGAACCCCTAAAAGTTTTTGTTCAAAAGTAAACACAGAAATCAGTAGGTTTGCCATCACTGCATTATACATGAGAACACAAAAGCCCAAGAAGCAAAATGATTTGTACTTCTGGTTCACTCTTTCCCACAGATGAAGTATGAAGAGATACAAGCTGAAGAAAATGTCTCCACAGTGGCTCAGTTTGTTCTGCTGGGATTTTCTGAACTTCCAAACCTCCAAGGCTTTCTATCTGGAGTGTTCTCCATCATTTACATGGTTATCCTCATTGGGAACAGTCTCATAGTCATAATAACCAGGCTGGACCCTGCACTGCACAAATCCATGTATTTTTTCCTGGCACATTTTTCTATACTGGAAATCTGCTATGTTTCAGTCACTCTCCCGAGGTATCTGGTCAGTCTTTGGACTTGGGATAGTAGCATCTCCCTACTGAGCTGTGCCACCCAAATGTGCCTCTTCCTTGCAGTGGGAACTGCAGAATGTTTCCTCCTGGCCGTGATGGCCTATGACCGCTACGTGGCCATCTGCAACCCTCTGCACTATCCTGTAGTCATGACCCCAAAGAAGTGCCATCAACTGTCCATTGGCTCCTGGCTCGGGGGAATGCCAGTCCAGATAGGGCAAACATGCCGAATATTCTCTCTGCATTTCTGTCATACTAACCAAATCAACCACTTCTTTTGTGACATACCCCCAATTCTCAAGCTAGCCTGTGGGGACACCTCTATACAGGAGATATCTATCTATGTAGTAGTGATGTTGGTTGCTGCGGTCCCTTTTCTGTTGATACTAGCCTCTTATAGCAAGATCATTTCCACCATTCTGAGGTTGCCAACAGCCCAAGGACGCACTAAGGCATTCTCCACTTGCTCCTCCCACCTGCTGGTTGTAGTTTTATTTTTTGGAACAGCTTCGATTACCTACTTCAGGCCCAAATCCAATCATTCTGCAGGAACTGACAAACTGCTCTCTCTTTTCTATACTATAGTGACTCCCACATTCAATCCTGTGATATACACCCTCAGGAACCAGGACGTGATTGCTGCATTCAAAAGACTCTTGCTTAAAACATAGTGTTCAGAGTTTACTAGAGGTTGTTTTACCATATATCACAGTTATCAGAGAAATATTTCAACTCTCTGCATTCTCCTTTTGGAGGGTAATGTTTTTCAAGCTTATGATGTAATTTGTTATATTTAAATTTTATCCTGGAATCTATTTTGTTCACCTTATTTTTGTAGGGAACTTTATCTGTCATTGTGATCACACCTAAAGAAAATAATTTCTCATGAATAAAATGTTAATGTGTACCACATTTGCCCTAAAAATATATTAGCAGAATTTAAAATTTAAGATCTTATGCATTGAATTTAATGGAAATTTACTAAATTTAATGAAATTTACCTAAATGTCTATACCTGTATAGACTGAAATTCTTCTTTATTATATTGCAGGTAGGACACAGTTAGCAAAGGTATTTGTATAATGGATGTTTATTCAGGAAATACTAAACTGATTAAGTGGATAAGTGAATGTTACTTTGGCCTACCACAGTGTTCTAGCAAAATCTATACTTTTTTTGTTATCAGTAGGAATTAAGATAACTATGCACGAACGTGGAATACTTCCTGAATAATACCAAAATAAAAGATGCATGGGCCAGGTAGAGTGGTGCATAGCTGTAATCCCAGAAAATCAGGTGGCTGAATCAAGGAAATCTCAAGCTAGAACCTGCCTGTGTATTTGGCAAGATCCTCAGCAAGTTAGCAAGACCTTGACACAGAATAAAAATAAATAAATAGAAACGATTGTTGGGGATCTTAGCAAAGTTGTAAAACATCCCTGTGTTCAATCACTGATACAAAAAATTATAAGGAAAATATAGAAAAAAGAGTCTTACATGCATGCAGGTCTTACCTTCTCCTCCAAACAACTTGCCATGAGAGCACAAGAAACAATACAACACCACTATCTCTCAAAACTGATTTTCTTTTGCTCCATATGTTTTCCTGCTTTGATGTCATGGTCCCACAATACCTTTCATAATTATTTTTTCATCCCCCAACCTTTATTTATTTATTTGTGGTGCTGGGGATTGAACTCAGGATCTTATGCATACCAGGACTGTCCTCTATCCTGAGCCACATTCTCAGCCCTTATCTGTTTCTGTACTATACTCCATCAGTCAGGCCTAAAACTTTTCCTATTTTATGCTGTCTCTATAAGTGCAGATGTGCAAGGAAGTTTTGGAAGCTATTTTCAGTAACATGTAAAGTCCTCATAGCTGCACTGCAATTCCTCACCTTTGCTTTAATGCTTTGAATTCACTCTAAACTCATTAAAATCATTAAATCTTTGAGCTGACACTGAAGAAAGGAGCATTAATCTAGACAACCAGAAATGCCCACCCATTCACTGTTACACTCTAAAATAAGTTGTCTTTCTGTTTGTTTGTTTTGTGCATCTGAGCATCACTCTGTCTGTTGCTTTAAATGTGATACTCTTACAATGCATGAACATGCTAGCTCCTGTCCTGGAAATATTACATTTCTACTTTATCAATCTATATGCATCTTTCACCAACTATAGTAATGTTTTACATTTATTCATTTGTGTATTTTATTCCCGAAAGTATATGTGCATATTCATTTAATGCTTTATATTGAATCTGGAATTTGGCATACAGGTCCTGAGGAAGACCATGCTAATATGACTGTGGTGATAAAGGTGAAGTTTATAGAGGAGATGCTTGTGGTAGTTGTTTATTTTCTGAAATTTGTTAAAACAGGAATCACACTGGTGCTGGCACCAACTTTTCCCACAAGTTTGGATAACTGAGTTTTACGTTTCACATTCTCAGCAAAGTATTGAGTAGTTAAATGTAATTTAACTACATTTTATACAATTAAAATTAGTTAAATACATATAATGTTTTTTTCTTGTTAACAACCAGGATTATTACAAGTTATAACTATTCACCTAAAATAAAAAAAAATAGTAGAGAATCATTATTAGGAAAACATTGAAATGTAGGCTGCAATAACATACAATGTTAGTTTTGAATAAATGGATATCCACAATGTTAGTTACCTACACAAGTAAGCCTACTTGATTAAAAAAATGAAATTAATCTTAGTAATGTAGTTACTTTAGTTTTTTTTTAAAAAAAATATTGACTATTTTCTTGGTAAGATTATCTATGAAATGAATTGTAAATTAATGTTAAAACCCATCAATCAACATGAACATTTTAGAGTTTGTGTCTAAAATAACTTAATCTATAATATTTTATGATTTAATATCATGTGGCCTATCAGTGATTAACAAATGTCATTAATGAATCCATTTAAATAAAAAATATAAAAATTAGTCCTTCTATCTCACTTAGGTATTGTGGTAGATAGAACAAGGGTCCCCAGAGATGTCCACATCCTAATCCCTGGAACACCTGCACGTGTTGAATCACATGGGAAAGGGACCCTGCACAGGTGATTAAGGTTTTACATCCTGAGAAATGGACATTATTCAGGTCGAGCAAATCTAATCACATGAGCCCTTAAAAGATAAAGAGAAGGAAAGATGGGATGTCTTAGAAAAACACATCTAATTTGGGAGACTTATCCAGTCACTGGAAGGAGGGCATAGTACTGAGAGTCTAAACCTCCTGAGTAAGAGAGGAATCTGCCTGCCTGATGGTTTTCAAAGCAGAGCATTAGCTTTTCTTTATCTTTGTGTGAAAACTAAGGCATGAGCTTTTCCTGGGTCTCAAGTCTGCTTAAATAGAACTGCATG
Organism: Marmota marmota marmota; assembly: GCF_001458135.2. Taxonomy (NCBI): domain Eukaryota; kingdom Metazoa; phylum Chordata; class Mammalia; order Rodentia; family Sciuridae; genus Marmota; species Marmota marmota. The sequence goes on along the minus strand of NW_026000174.1, from coordinate 58,435,798 downwards.
ATCTACCTTTTACTTTCTGAGGTCTTTGGATTTATATAAAAATGAAACCACTTGCTGTTCTGCTTCTAAATTTCACTAACACACTATACAGATCTTTGGATTTAACAGTTGTATAATAACATAAACAATGTCCTTTAAAATTCATATATTAACATATATGAATCCCAAAATGTAGTGTGTTTATATATGTATATAAATAACTTGATTCTTTGTGTTCTGATAATTGGTGTCATCCCATAACTTGCTCATGCTGGATACTGTGGTTCTTAATTACATTTTATTATTTTGCATAAATTCCAAATCCTTGATTAATTATTTAATCTTTTTTTCACCTGTCATCTAGTTTTAAATAATTTTCTTAAAATTTCATTGTAGTTATTTTAAACTCCTTGATTGTCATTCCCAGTAAATGAATGTGTGTAAGGAAAATAAAAAGGAGACACAGAGACAAGATGCAGAGGCAGAAAAAGTGGCAGGATGGCAGAGAGGGGCCAAGCTGCCAAGCTTTATTTCTATCAGTAGGTTACTTTAGATCATTGGCATCATTAGTACCTATTGTTCATTGTATTACTAGGCAGCTTATAGACTTAGCAACATTATGCAACTTACTCCTCAGTTACATATTAAGTTGCAATGTGCAATGTTAGTAGCTTTGTGAAGCTCTCAACAAAGTCCATTGTATAAAATTTAGTGTTATGTGGACAGGTTTAGGCTCAGTGAAACATTGTGGTTGTCTAACAAGAGAATCTCTTTATTCCCAGTAGCTCTTTGCTTGAGATCAAGGTTGAGGCTGAAAAGACTCTAACACAGAGACTCCTCATGAAGGACATTGCTACAGCAGTCAGGCATCCTGTGTCTCTGCACAGAAGTTTTCCCAGCAGCCAGGCATTCCATGTATTTGCACAGAAACTTCCTAGCCATCAAGCATGCCACAGTCATGAAGCTATAAGAGACCTCCATCCCATATACAGAACCCCCTACAAATAAGTGTTATTTTTTAGTGTATTTTGTCTTGTTTATTGATCAGAATAACTCACAAGTTTTCATAAGATCAATTTGTTTATTTATTGTATGTAATATAGCTTTGTTAATATAACTCTCTGGTCTGGGTTTGTTTCTCAGTGTTAGACAACTTGCCTAGCATGCATATGGTCCAGAGACGGATCCCCATTACTATGCAGAAGTAAAGAGAAAGTGAAGCTCCCCCTAAGTTCATACACCTATCGATGACATCAATTAATAGTCTTATGCTGTGAAAATAAGGAAGCTTATAAAAATATTGGGGTTCTATGAATGACAATTCACACTTAAATCTCATTGTTTCAGTAGAACTATGTGTACAATGTATATAAGAGTAATTCAGTTAATTTTGAGAACCTCCATTGACTAACTGGCATGCTTTTGTCTCCATTTCATCATCTCCGGCAGAGGATGCTTGTCTATGATTCTTTCCCCTTCTCACCAAGCACCTGCTCATTCCCCATGGTATAGCAGCCTGCATCATGTTCACCTTTCTATACCTTCAAAATGCATATCATATTCAGTATTGCTGACAGTAACACTTCAAAATTGCATGAGATTTTTGATATATTCTCAATGACAATAAATACATTTTAAAATGTTCAAACTATTTTGAAGCAACCTCCAAGTAACAGGTATCTTTTGTAGAATTCTAACTTAAAACACACACACACACACACACACACAAACAAACACACATACACCACAATATTATAGAGAGTGGAAAGAAAGTTCCTATTTAAATTATCACTGACAATATTGTTGTTATGGTTGACAATCTGTTTTGGGAAAAAATTACAATGATGGTCCTTAGCTATTCTCTAGGTATCATTGTAAATAAATCCACTTAAACTCTTTGAGTTACTAACAATGATACGAAAACATGTGTAGAAGTCCTCAGTTTTATTGGTAAAATAACCCACCTGGACAAATGGAAACAGGCCCTTTCTTGGTAAGTAGTTCTGTGACAATTGAACTGACTCTTGAGCAAAAAATCAGCTATTATGCATTTAAAAGCAAAAAACACTAGTCTGTGTCATATATATGGGAAACATATTTATACTCAGTATTCTTATCTACAAAGTAATCCACCTTGTATCACTTCTGAGGTGACAAAAGGTGTCTCAGAGGTCCCTATTTAACAGGCTTTACTGTTACAGATAAGATAACTAAAGCATGGATACCTACTGAATAGTTTGAATTAATTCATTTTGTAGCTAGTGACATGATGTTATGATTGGGAAGACTTTAACATGTCACAGTAATTTGACCTTTCTCTTAATCTCTCTTACAATGAACCCAAGTGTTACATTTCCCCTACTTCAATCTTCCAGATCTTCTCGTTCATATTTTCTCTAAATAAAATCATTGGACTATCAGAGGGATGATCAATGTAAGTTTCCCAAGGCTACATGACATCTCTTCCAATAAGTACAAGGTTCTTTCCTTTCTGTCTCAGGAACACTAGCACTTCATTCTGTCTCATGGTGGCCATATTGGTGATATTCTAACCAACCTTATGATCATATGCATGGCCACAGCTGGGCCACAGATGTACTGCACATATGTACTTGTGCAGTATAAGCCAACTAAGTTACTAATGAAACTGTGAGCCTGCGTGCTCTTATTTAATCACAGGGTTAATATAAAGAGTGTAGCATATCAAAAGCCAATTTATCACAAGGCATTGGAGTCAGCATCAAGGACTCCTATTATCTTTTCATCATACCCTGCAGGGTTATCAAATTCCCTCTGCCTTATCAAAGGCAAGGTTTAGGAGAATAGGCAACTGTGAAAGACCCTTTCTCAAAATGAAAAATAAAACATATTGAGGAAATAATTCAGTTGCCATGAATTGCTGGATTAATCCAGAAAACCTAAATAATAATAATAATAATAGTAATAATAATAGTAATAATAATAATAATAATAATAACAGTTTCTTCAGACAGAATTGCAGTAAACTCAAGCCCGTCCTTCCCATCATACAGGCTTCTCCACCTCTCCTTGAACTAATGGAATTCTCAAGAGCTGAGACAAAAATCCTCATTTTATCAGAGTGATACCTTGTTCTAGAGTGGGACCCTGGGTGACCTGTGTCCTCTAGTCTCTTTCTTGATCTTCCCAGTATGAACTCCAGACCTTTAAGCAAGCTCAGGAGAAACAAGCAGAGCTCAGGGCACCACACCCATTGCACCTGGAAAAGACCTCAACCCATGAATAAAGGCTGGAGTGAGGAAGGGAGCTCTGGCCCCTCAGGGTGTCTGCACTAACCACCTTGTCTTCTCTCAGAGTCTTGCTGCTTTTAATCTTCTCTATACATGTCATACTTTCCTGTTTCTTTGCTTATATCATAAACTTTGATTAAAACTAAATAATCCATAAATACATAATAGCTTTTGTGAATTCTAGTTTCCTGGAGGGATGGTTGTTATCACTCTTTGCATTTTTTAGTAACTTGCTTAAACTTGCTTTGTTGAACCATGTTTCCATTATGGTGTATAGTAGCAGATGTCTCTGCACTCCCACACTTTACATAAATGCTTACATATTCATGCTTACTAGAATGACTTCCTTCATCTTTTAAATTTCTCTTTTTTTATTTGGTCTTTATAGATATACATGTCAATAGAGTGAATTTTGACATAATATACATAAATTGACTGTAAATTTTCCATTCTTGGGATTGTACAAGATATGCAGTGTTTTTGGCTACGTAGTCACACCTGAACAGAGTAAACTTATATCTGATTCATCCTGCTGTTTTTGCTATTCTTATTTCCTCTACCTTCCCTTCATCCCTTTGTCTAACCCAATTAAATTCTACATCACCTTTCTTACTGTGTGTTAGCATCCACACATCAGAAAGAACATACGGCCTTTGGTTTGAGGAACTGACTTATTTCATTAGCATTATAGTCACCAATTCCATCCATTTATCTGCAAACACCATAAATTCATTCTTCTTTATGGCTGAGTAATATTCTATTGCACACACATATATAACATACATATATATAATATACATATACATATATATAACACATATATATAATATATATAATTTTCATTGCCCATTCAAAATGGGCAATTTTGTCCAGCTTTATCATTTTCTGATTTTTCACTAATTCATTGAAAAAATGTGGGAATGTGGGTAACTAACTTTTGACGATATTACAAATGATTTCAATTGAACAAAAGGTGTTTTTGCAAAACATCATTAGGGAGGGATGAATATCCACACACACCCACACAGATAGAACCAAAAAAAAATCTAAAAATTTAGACTTATGAAAAAAAAAATGAATGAAAACAATGGACTTAAAGGTAAAATCTAAAAACTAGAGAATAAGTAGAAAAAGACATACAGTTAAATTTTTATGACTTGGACTAGATGAGCGTTCAAAAGCATGTTATCAAAAACACAAAATTCCAAACAGACAACATTTTTTCATAACATACTACATTAAAATTGGAATAGTTTCCTCTTGTACTGCCACTGATGAGATCATGAAAATGCACATGGGAGCAGGCACACTTCTAATTGCTTATCTGACAAAGAAAACATAGCGAGAACATAGGAGATAACAGCGTGAAAAAAAAATCAAACCAATGCACAATTATTTGAATATACCATGTATGTGTGATGTATAGAAGAAAAATATTTGCATAAATAATGTCAACTATCATTATCCACCATTAAAATGAAAATTAAACATCTAATGAGATATTGCTACAAAGGTATTAAAATAGCTGGATTTAAGATAAAATAAATTTCAAAATGACAAAATTCAAAGTTGGTGAGGTATTATCTTATCTTTGAATACTGGTAGATCAATACTTAGTACTTTAATCCTTTTAAACCAAGTTTGTACCTATATCATTTTTCAAACATTTGTACATCTGTTCCCGTTTGCTACAGCTATACCAAATGTTCTTCTCTGTTGTGTTTTGTGATGATGTGTCTAAATGGGTCAGTTTCTTTGGGTGTTACAGATTTCTGTTCAATCCTGTTATAATCATTTCATGAGAGAAGCCAACAGTAACCTGAGCTGGTCCTTTACAGTGAACTGAATGTAGTCACTGCTTGGAATTTTAGGTTTTGACAATGGAGGTCAGCTTCTGATCAGAGGGTGTCTTACTTGTCACATGGGAGTTGAGTTGGAAATTATATTTTGTAGCTTCTCTTTCAGGTTCTTGTGATGAAATTTTACATGAGTTTTGTAAGGAAATCTCGCATGCTGTTTCCAGTTTATACACCTGAAAGGAATAGAAAAGAGATCCTCTTGATAACTTTACCCCATGTCTCTCCATCTGTAACCTGAGTCACAATGTGACCTGCCTGACCAGGGTGGATGTGGTGAGGGGAGACCAATATAATATAAGGGTCTGAATAGACCCATAACTCTGTCATCTCAATTTTCATTGACAGAAAGATGTTCCAGTGCAAGACACTGTATAATTGTATCTTTAAAAAATATCTAATTTATATCTAAAGTATTTACAATACTGTGATGTTCTGATGTTTTCAAGGTTCAGCTTTCTTCGTAATCTTGAGAGAGAGAGAGAGAGAGAGAGAGAGAGAGAGTGAGAATTTATAAATTAAATAATAAATATATGGCTGGTAGATTTTTGGTTGTTGTACCAAACTCCTTGATTGGCAACAGAATGGTTTAGTTTAATTAGAAGGCTTCTTGGGAAAGAAGTTGATCCCTAGAGAAGAGAAGAGTTAGTACTTAAAGAACATTATTATTTTGACTGGACTACATCTGAGAAAGTATTTAGCCTCTTTATCAAATAAAATAAATAACTGACATGAGAAAGCAACTTCTCTCTCATTTTGCTATTACTTCTTAATCAGGCAATAAAGGTAAGCATTATATTTGACCATGAATCAAATAGGTAAAAATCAATCTGTTGTTTAACACAAATTTATTTTATTTTCTGTATATTTAACATTTAAATATAGAAAATTTTGAAAAATGTATTCTTTACTTGAAAATACTGATTCACATGGATATTGTACTTTTCTGGCTTTAGTAATTGTAACATCAATGACTATCAAAATGTAAAGTGCTTTTTAAACTAATGAGCCCATATCTTAATGACTATCATCATTTTCAATATCTTCATCATTTTATATGCAAACATTTCAGTTGTTACTATGTGTTAAGGATATGTTTTATATGCAGTGAGTCTGGAGATATTATGTTATAAAACAGAATTTTATACTATTAACAAACAAGATAGGTAACAGGTATTATTGAAATGGCTTTGCATTTTATCCTGGCATTATCAAAGGTATTTGCTCATTATTTTTATTATTGTTCCTGTATCAGTCTCTAAGCTGAATTTGAAATGAATAAGTGAATGATTAATATGCAGGACAATATAGTGAAACACTTTCTGGATAGTCTCAAACTGAATTCATATCTTTTTAATATCATTATTAGAGAGTGACTACTGATTATTTTAAAAACTCAATTATAGCTGTTTTCTATATGGAGGTGCACCTATTTTTTTTATTGTTTCCTTCATTTTAGTTGTAATTAATGCACATAATAGTACATTCTGTTTTTTTTCATACATATCCACTTGTGTCATGCTCAAGTCAGGGTAAGGATCTCTCCTCAGATATCTATCAGTCCTTTGTGGTGAAAAAACTTCCAACAATTTTATTTTATTTGAAATAACAATACAACTTTGTTTCCTGTAGTCACCCTCCTTTTAATGGCATACCGAACCTACCAGTACAAGTAACTGGGACTTAGTACACAGTAACCATCCTCACTGATCCCTCCAGTGCCCAGTCCCCCCAGTTTTATTAACCATGACAATTTTACTCTCTTTTCTGTGAGATCAAGTTAGAGGATCTTAACAGTATCAAAAATTTAAAAATAAAAATAAAAAACACAAGAGGTTGGGCTGAGGATATAGCTCAGTAATAGAGTGCTTTTCCTACCAAGTGCAAGGCCCCCAGATGATCTCTGGCAGTGCAAAATAAGTAAATAAAAATTAAAAGGCTTATATACTTGTGAAAGATTGTGTGTGAATACATATGTGTGTGTGTGTGTGTGTGTGTGTGTATATATATATATATATATACATATATATACACAAGTATATATATACACATATATATTCATACACATATATATGCACACATATATTTATAAATATTATAGTCTTTAAATATTTAATATTTTGATGAAAATACTATAAAATATGGTAAAAATTAATGTATATTCAACTTTCTCTGAGTCACAAAAAGTCATTTTGATGCTCAAATTTCATACACTTCATTGCTACTTTCTATATTTCTAAGTTTGTCAATACATTTTTGAAGTTGAAATCTGGTAACTGTCCACACTTGAACAGTCTTTGGATATGCAATAAATTAGTCTCATTTAGCTTTGAAATGACCTAACACATGAGGTGGATATTATCTAGCACTTCCCCAAAACAATGAGAAAAAAATGCCACTTTGACAAGAAAAATAAAACTACAAAAATTACTTCTCACCCTCACTCCCATCTTTATCACATGGACATGAACCAAAACATACATGGAAGACATGCTCAATCTATAGCCAAAGTTCGGCATTTTTGGGGGAACCAGTCTTACACCTTCGGGACTGATCCAATGAAGCAGTCAATGTGACTTCCATGCAATTTGTCCAGCAGGTAAGCAAATCAATTTGTGAAACAATTATGCAATCCAATGCACACAAAATGTGTAGAAAATCTTAACAAATTAATAATCTAGGACCAAAGATAATGACAGAACAAAGGAAATTCAAAGAATCATACTACAATATAATCACACACATGAACTCAATCCCATACATGAGGGAATAGACTTAATGAAAGAGATGAGCTCAGCAACATACAGTACAGGGAGCAAATGAGTAATTTAAGGTGATCTTAGAGATGATTTGGGGTTGTGGCTTTTTTTTTGTAAAATATTATATATATATATATAATATTTATATATATATAAATTATATAATATATATAATTTATATATATATATTATAATATTTATATATATATATAATTTATATATATATATATATAAATTAAGTGTGCAGGTACTATTCTATTCAACATTTCTTTCTGAGCATAGCTATACATGTGCATAATTTTCCCTGTTGAGTTTTCCCAGACAATAAAGTCACTTAGATTTTTTTAACACTAATCTGAATAAAATTTATAAATTTTCATATTATATACCTAAAATTAAAACAAACACATGACTCAGTTACAAATAATTTTCCACAATATATAATAGGTAGTTTACTATTATTCCTTAGTAACAAAATTACAAGAATGTGAAAGTCAAACTGAACAGGAATTGGGAAATAGTATAGAAAAACCACATCTTATAAAATTGACTATATTCATTTCTCAGAATACTGTCAGAAGACAGCAAATATTTATTTAAAAATTAAATGAATTTCTAATCGATAATAGCAGAAAATATATTTGAAACCCTTCTCAAAAAGACAAGGCAACTGAACTAGGCAATCATTGCAGTATTTAAAACAATATTTCCCATGGCTGTTTTTATTTATTTAAAAAAATATGCTTAACTATAATCTTAGAGTCTCTAAAACTAAAAGTTTTTGCTTCCTCATAGTACAGAAAAACCAAATGCTTTAAGATCACTGCATTATACAGGAGAACCCAAAAGCCCAAAACTGTGAAATGACTTGTACTTTTGGTTCACTCTTTCCCACAGATGAAGCATGAAGAGATACAAGCTGAAGACAATGTCTCCACAGTGGTGCAGTTTGTTCTGCTGGGATTTTCTGAACTTCCAAACCTCCAAGGCTTTCTACCTGGGGTGTTCTCCATCATTTACGTGGCTATCCTCATTGGGAACAGTCTCATAGTCATAATAACAAGGCTGGACCCTGCGCTGCACAAACCCATGTATTTTTTCCTGGCACATTTTTCTATACTGGAAATCTGTTATGTTTCAGTCACTCTTCCAAGGATTCTGGTCAGCCTTTGGACCAAGGATAGAAGGATCTCCCTACTGAGCTGTGCCACCCAGTTGTGCTTCTTCCTTGTACTGGGAACTGCAGAATGTTTCTTTCTGGCTGTGATGGCCTATGACCACTATGTGGCCATCTGCAACCCTCTGCACTATCCTCTAGTCATGAACCCAAGGAAGTGCCATCAACTGGCCATTGGCTCCTGGCTCGGGGGGATGCCAGTCCAGATAGGGCAAACATGCCAGATATTCACTCTGCATTTCTGTTATTCTAACCAAATCAACCACTTCTTCTGTGACATACCCCCCATTTTCAAGCTAGCCTGTGGGGACATCTCAGTGCATGAGCTGTCTGTCTATGTAGTAGTGATGTTGGCTGCTGTAGTCCCTTTTGTCTTGATACTAGCCTCTTATATCAAGATAATCGTCACCATTCTGAGATTGCCAACAGCCCAAGGACGCACTAAGGCATTCTCCACTTGCTCCTCCCACTTGCTGGTTGTGGTTTTATTTTTTGGAACAGCTTCGATTACCTATTTAAGGCCCAAATCCAACCATCCTGCAGGAACTGACAAACTACTCTCTCTTTTCTACACCATAGTGACTCCCATGTTCAATCCTGTGATATACACCCTCAGGAACCAGGATGTGATTGCTGCACTCAAAAGATTATTTCTTAAAACATAATGTCCTTAGTTACTTGAGGATGTTTTACCATATTTTCACAGCTATCAGAGATACATTTCAACTCTCTGCATTCTCCTTTTAAGAGGGCAATGCCTTCAAACTTATGATATATTTTTGTTATATCTAAACTTTAGCCTGGAATTTACTTTGTTCACATATGTATAGAGAAATTTGTCTGTCTTTGTGATCCCCCATAAATAAAGTGATTTCTCATACATAGTGTTTTAAAATGTTCACATTTGTCCTATAAATGTGTGAGCAGAATTCAAAATGTTAGGTTTTACACATTAAATTTAAAGAAAGGTTGAAATTCACCTAAATTTCTATACCTGTATAGGCTGAAATTCTTCTTTATTATATTGTAGTTGGGACACAGTTACTGAAGGTAGTTGTATTATGGATGTCTGTTCAAGAAATAATAAAATGAGTAAATGGATAAGTTGATATTACTTTGGATTACCACAGAGTTCTGGGAAAATCCTTATATTTATGCCATCAGTAAGAATTTTGATAACTATGCACCAAGATGGAACACTTCTTGAATAATATGAAAACAAAAGATTCATACACCAAGTGAAGTGGTGCATGCCTGTAATCCCAGAAATTCAGGTGGCTGATGCAGGATGATTTCAAAGTTGAACCTGAATCTGCAAGTTAGCAACATCCTCAACATGATAGCAAGAACCTGTCTTAAAAATAAATAAAATAAAAAGAAAGGACTGGGATCCTAAGTTAGTTGTAAAGCACACATGTACCTGTATCCAATAACCAATACCAAGATGTATGTGGAAAATAAAAAGATGAGAAAAAAAATCTTATATGCATTCAGGTCTCATTCTCATCCTTATAACTTGCCATGAGAGCACATGATGAAATACAATACTATTGTCTTTCAAAACTGATTTTCTTTTAATCATGTTTTCTGCTTTCATGTTATGGACCCAAAATACCTTGCATAATCATTTTTCCTTCCTCCACATTTTATATATTTATTTATTTATTAGTGGTGCTGAACCCAGCATCTTAAATATCCTAGGACTTTCCTTGACCCTGAGCCACATTCCCAGCCCTAATCTCTTTCTTTACTGCATGCCAACAGCCAGTTCTAAACTTACTTCTATTTTGTTTTTATTTATGAGTGCAAATGTGCAAGGAAGGGGCTAGGGATGTGGCTCAAGCAGTAGCGCACTCGCCTGGCATGCATGCGGCTCTGGGTTCGATCCTCAGCACCACATACAAATAAAGATGTTGTGTCCACCGAAAAAACTAAACATAAATATTAAAATTCTCTCTCTCTCTCTCTCTCTCTCTCTCTCTCTCTCTCTCTCAAAAAAAAATGTGCAAGGAAGTCTTGGAAGATATTTTCAGGAACATGTAAAACTCTCACAGCTGAACTGCATTAACTCACCTCTTCTTTCATGCTTTTAAACCATTCTGAAGTGTTTAAAATTATTAAGTCTGTGAGCTAACATTGAGGAAAAAATTGTAAATTAAGAGAACAAAATGCCTTTGCATCTACTATTATTAATACTTATTTTTGGTGCATCTTAGAAACATTCCATCCTGTAGATTTAGCTGTGACAGAACACACAGTGCATGAACATGTTAGCTCCTATCCCAGAAATACAATATTTTTCCTTTATTAACCTATATGCATCCTCCATCGTCTATACTGATGCTTTACATTTATTAACATGGGTATTTTATTCCTGAACATATATATGCATATGTCTCTTACTATTTAATGCTTTATATTGAAAATGGAATTTGGCATGAAGTGCATGAGCAAGACCATGCTAATATGACTGTGGTATAAAGGAGATGCTTCTGGTAGTTGTTGATTAAAGCAGAAATCACACTGTCACTGGTACCAGGCTGTCCTACAAATTCAGATAAGTGAATTCCATGCTTCACATTCTCAGCAGTTGAGGTATGTTCATGTTATCCCTAGTTTTTCTAGTGTTTTGAACATGAAGGGGTGCTTTATTTTGTCAAATGCTTTTTCTGCATCTATTGAGATGATCATATGGTTCTTATCTTTAAGTTTATTGATGTGATGAATTACATTTATTGATTTCTGTATGTTGAACCAACCTTACATCCCTGAGATAATTCCCCCTTGATTGTGGTATGTGATCTTTTTTGATATATTTTGTATTCAATTTTTTCCAGAATTTTATTGAGAATTTTTGAGCCTATGGTTTTTAGAGGTATTGGTCTAATGTTTTCTTTTCTTTTCTTTTTTTTTTTTTTGATATGTCTTTGCCTGGTTTTGAAACCAGGGTGATATTGGCCTCATAGAATGAATTTGGAAGTTCTCCTTTTTTTCTATTTCCTGAAATAAATTGAAGAGTATTGGTATTATTTCTTCTTTAAAGATCTTGTAGAACTCGGCTGTGTATTCATTTGGTCTCGGGCTTTTGTTGGTTGCTAGACTTCTGATGGTATCTTCACTTTTGTTGATTGAAATTGATATGTTTAAATTTTGTGTATCATCCTGATTCAATTTGTGCAAATCATATGACTAGAAATTTGTCAATGCTTTCAATATTTTCTATTTTATTGGATTACAAGTTTTCAAAATAATTTCCAACTATCTTCTGTATTTCTGTAGTGTCTGTTGTGATATTTCCATTTTCATCATGTATGTTAATAATTTGATTTTTTCTCTTTTTCTATTTGTTAGCATGGCTAAAGGTCTGTCAATTTTATTCATTTTTCAAAGAAACAATTTTTGTTCTGTCAAATTTTTTAATTGTTTTTTTTGTTTCAATTTCTTTGATTTCAGCTCTGATTTCAATTATTTCCTGTCTTTTACTGCTTTTGTTCTTTTTCTAGGGCTTTGAGATGTAATACTGAGGCATTTATTTGTTGACTTTTCCTTCTTTTAAGGAGTGAACTTCATGCACTGAACTTTCCTCTTAGAACTGCCTTCATAGTGTCCCAGAGATTTTGATATGTTGTACCTGTGTTCACATTCACCTCTAAAATTTTTTTCATTTCCTCCTTGATGTCTTCTGTAACCCATGGTTCATTTAGTAGCATATTATTTAGTCTCCATATGTTGGAGTAACTTTTATTTCTTATTTTATCATTGATTTCTAATTTTATTCCATTATGATCTGATAGAATGCAGGGTAATATCTCTCCTTTTTTATATTTGCCAAGAGTTGCTATGTGGCATAATACATGGTCTATTTTAGAGAAGGATCCATGTGCTGCTGAGAAGAAAGTGTGTTCACTCATTGAAGGATGAAATATTCTATATGTCAGTTAAGTCTAAGTTATTGATTGTGTTACTGAGTTCTATAGTTTATTTGCTCAGTTTTGTTTGGAGATCTATCCAGTGGTGAAAGATGTATGTTAAAGTCACCCAAAATTATTATGTTGTGCTCTATTTGACTCGAACATGAGAAGAGTTTGATGAACGTAGATGCTCCATTGTTTGGGGCATATGTATTTATAATTGTTATGTGTTGTTGGTGTTTGGATCTCTTGAGCAGTATGTAGTGTCCTTCTTTATCTCTTTTGATTAACTTTAGCTTGAAGTCTACTTTATTTGATATGAGGATGGAAATCTTGACTTGTTGACTTGTTTCTGCAGTCCATTTGAGTGGTATTATTTTTCCCAACCCTTTACCTTCAGTCTGTGGATGTCTTTTTCTACGAGATGAGTCTCTTGGAGGCAGCATATTGTTGGGTCTTTTTCTTTTTAATCCAATCTGCTAGCCTATGTCTTTTGGATTGTTGAGTTGAGGCCATTAACATTCAGGGTTATTATTGAGATATAATTTGTATTTCCAGCCATTTTTGTTTATTTTTGGTATTTAAATTGACTTGGTCTCGCCTCTGATTATTTTTTCCTTTAGTTTAATCCCTCCCTCTGCTGCTTTTCATCATTGTTTTCCATTTTCTCTTCATGGAATACTTTCCCAAGAATGTTCTGAAGTACAAGATTTATAGTTGTTAATTATTTTAACTGTTGTTTATCATGAAAGGTTTTTATTTTATTATCAAATCTAAAGCTTAATTTTGCTGAGCATAAGATTCTTGATTGGAATACATTTTCTTTCAGAGCTTGGTATATATATGTTGTTCCACCATCTCCTGGCTTTGAGGTTCTGGATTGAAAAATCTCTTGAGATACATATGCACATGTGAACATAAGAAAGTTATGTCTGATTCTTTCTGCTGGCTTTCTTATTCCCTTCCCCCCATCTTCCCTTCATTCTTTTGTCTAACTCAGTGAAATTTTATGTCCCTCCTTATTGTATGTTAGCATTCACACATCAGAGAGAACATTCAGCCTTTGGTTTAAGGGACTATCTTATTTCACTTATCATGACAGTCTCCAGTTTCATCCATTTGCATGCAATGCCATAGCTACATTCTCCTTTATGACAGTAATTTTCCATTGTGTATAAATAGATACCACCTTTTCATTATCTGTTCATCTGTTGAATGGCACTTAGTTTGGTTCCGTTGCTTAGCTATTGTGAATTCAGATGCTGTAAACCTTGATTGGGTTGTGTCAATGTGGTATGGTGATTTGAAGTCCTAAGGAGTGGGATGACTGGGTCAAACGGTGGTTCCATTCCTAGTTTGCTGAAGAATTTTCATATTGCTTCTCATAGGGATTGCACATATTTGCAGTTCCACAAGCAGTGTATGAGTGCACCTTTTTCCCTACATTCTCACCAACATTTATTGTTACTTGTATTCTTGATAATTGTCATTCTGAATTTCTTTGTATCACTTATAACTCAGAGTAACCTAGTGGTCAGAGAATATGTTGTGCTTACTCATCTCAAGTGAGAAAGTCTATCCTTTGCTGATACATGTGTCTGTGTTTAGGAGATACAGTGTAAGAAATTTTAAAGAAATGTGTTGGGATTCAATTTTTTCCCTAAATTTACAAGTTTATATTGAACCAGGAATTAATGTTTGATTGTAGACACTCTGGACCCTTGTGAGTATATATGGTGTTTTGTTCAAACACCCAGCCTTTCAGATGAGTAGGAATAAGTACTTTTTTTGTCAATTCCCACTTTGTGTTTCTCATTCTTCAGTTATCTTTGTTGAATTACTTTTTCATCTATTCCAAGCTATGAAGTAAGTTAGGAATAGCTTTATTATAGTTTTCCTAGTAGCATTTGCCAATAAAATTGTTATAATTTTTAACAATATATTATATATGTTATATAATATATTATATAATATACTTAACAATTATACTCAGATCTAAATAATGTGAAACTCTTCTGTTAGTGACAACAGAGAGCCAATATTTTTGGGATACACAGCCCTGGTAGATGTTGTAATCAATATAGCTGAGAACAGATGATGGATATAGTCACATTGTAAAATTTACTGATTTTAAATGCTCTTATTGAGGTCAGTTTTATTTTCTGAAACAGTTTACAATTTACTATAGGCCTTTGATAATGTCCAAGATTTTGAAGACCTGAGTACAGTTGACAATTTTGTTCATCTTTATAACTTTCTGATTTTTCACTAATCCATTGAGGAAATGTGGGTAACTAACATTTTACAATAGTACAAATGGTTTCAATTGAGAACAAAAGATGTTTTTTAAAAACATCACTTGGAAGAATTGAATATCCACACAAACCCATACAGATATGAGCAAAAAAATTCAATCTAAAAATTTAGCTTTATTAAAAAAATGAATGGAGGCTAATAATAGATTTAAAGGTAATATCTATAAATTACTAGAAGAAAATGGTTAAATCTTTATGACTTAGACTAAGCAAGAGTTCTTAACTATGTTACCAAATAATAATTCATAAAGGAAATATAGGGAGAAAAATATGAAGAATCCCTAAAAGATAACAGCTTGAGAAAACAAAAAAATGCACAAAATAGTTTAATGTATAATGTACATGTGAAATATAGAAGGCAAGTAATCACGTAAATGTAGTACACTACCTTTAACCATAATTAAGCTAAAAATTAAACCCCTAATGAGATTTTGCTACAAATGTGTCCTAATAGCTAGATGTAAGATAAAATAAAATAAATTTCAAGATGACAAAATTCAAAATTGGTGAATAAAAATACTACATTTGAATAGTGGTAGTTCAGTATTTACATATAATTCTTTTAAACCAAGTTTGTACTTCTATCAGTCTTTAAAGATGTATAAATCTATTCTCGTTTGCTACAGCTATACCAAATGTTCTTCTCTGTTGTGTTTGTGATGATGTGTCTAAATGGGTTAGTTTATTTGGGGTGTTACAGATTTCTGTTCCATCCTGTTATAATCATTACATGAGAGAAGCCAACACTAACCTGAGCTGGTCCTTTACAGTGAACTGAATGTAGTCACTACTTTGAATTTTAGATTTTTGACAATAGAGATCTGGTTGTGATTGTAGAGTATCTTACTGGACACATGAGAGTTTATTGACAATTATATTTTGTAGCTTCTCTTCCAGGTTCTTGTCTAATGATTAAATTTTACATGAGGAGTTTTGTAAGGAAATTCTGCATGCCTTTTTCCAGTCATACACCTGAAAGGAATAGGGAAGTGATCCTCTTGATAACTTTATCCCATCTCTCCCCATCTGTAACCTGGAGTGTGATGTGACCTACCTGACCAGGCTGGATGTGGTGAGGAAATATTCATGTTCAAGATAACATAAGGGTGAGAACAGACGCATCTCAATTTTTAATGGCAGAAAAATTTTCCAATGGTACACACTGCATAATTCTATCTTTTTAAAAAATCTAAGTTTATATCTTAAGTAAAGTGTTTATAGCACTCTGATGTTCAGATGTTCTCATGGCCCAGCTTTCTTAATGATCACACACACACACACACACACACACAGAAACACACATACACACAAACACACACATACATACACACACATGCACACACACACAAATAAAAGACAGGAAGAGAACTTATGAAGGAATATATGGCCAAACAGGTTTTGGGTTATTGTACCAAATTCCTTGATTGGCAATAGAATAGTTCAGTTCAGTTAGAAGTCTCCTTGGGAAAGGAGTTGATCCCTAGAGCAGGGAATATTTACTACATAAAGAGCACTAGTAGTTCTGACAATGGACTATATCTGAGAAAGTAATTACCCTCTTTTTCAAAGAAATAAATTACCTGACATGAGAAATAATCTTCTTTTTCATTTAGCTCTTACATTTTAATCAGAAAATAAAGGTAAGCATTATATATATATATATTATATATATATGTGTGTGTGTGTGTGTGTGTGTGTGTGTGTGTGTAAATATAATGAATATATCAATACTGTTGTATAAAACAAATTTATTTTATGTTTCTGTATTTTTAACATTTAAATATATAAATATTTGAACAAAAAATATTTTTTATAGGAAAACACTGACTTGGAAGGGCATTGTATTTTTCTGGCTTTAGTAATTGTATGATCAAGAAGATCAAAATGTAAAGTGCTTCTTAAACTAATGAGCCTGGATCTTAAAAACTATCATCATTTTCTTTAAAATAATCATTTTATATGCTAACATTGAAGTTGTTACTATGTGTTAGAATTATTAACAAACAAGGTAGGTAACAGGTATTATTGAAATGGGTTTGCATTTTATCCTGCCATTATCAAAGTTATTTCCTGCTTGTTTTGATCATTGCTCCTGTATCATTCTCTAGACTGAATTTGAAATGATTAAGTGAAAGAAATGTGATTAATACACAGAACACTGTAGTGAAACACTTTGTGAAAATTATCACACTGAAATCCTCTCTTTAAAATGTAATTACTAGAGACTGATTACTGATTATCTCACAAACTCAATTTCATCTATTTTGTCTACTGGATGCACCTATTTATTTTTGTTTCCTTCTTTGTAATTGTAATTAATGCACGTAATTGTACATTTGGATTTTTTCATACATACACACCTGTGTCATACTCAATCCGTAAGTAAACTTATCTCCTCAAATATCTATGAGTCCTTTATTTTGAAAACTTTCAAATAATTTTATTTCTTTTTAAACTACAATAATTTTGTTTTCTAGAATATCCCTCTTTTCAATGGCGAACTATTAACTACATATAATTGACTACATACAATTAACTAGAACTAGTACAAATTAATTAAACTCACCCATCTGTCCACTTTCTAGTCTCCACAGTTCTATTAACCACCAAAAAAAAAAAAAAAAAAAAAGAACACTTTCTGGGCTGGCTGAAAATGTGGCTCAGTTATAGAGTGCTTGCCTACCAAGTGCAAGGCCCCAGATTCAATCTCCAGCAGAGCAAATTAATTAAATACTTAATTAATTAATTAAGAGACTTAAATTGAGGAAAACTATATACATATATCTCTATATATTTATAGGCCTCAAATATTTACTTTAATATTTTGGTGAAATGTTATAAAAGATGGTAAATTTAATGTATATTTATTTTTTTTCTCTGAGTCACAGAAAATCCTTTGGATACCCCAATTTCATGCCCTCCGTTGCTACCTTCACAAATTTGTCTATGCATTTTTGAAGTTGAAATCTGGTTACTGTCCACAATTAACCAATCTCTGCATATGATTAGAGATGTGCCTCCCCTTTGTAGTGAGTTATTCTCATTTAGCTTTGAAATGACTTAACACATGAGGTGGAGGTTATCTAGCACTTCCCCAAAACAATGAGAAAAAAATGCCACTTTTACAACGTAAACAAAACTACAAAAACCCCTGCTCACCCTCACTCCCATCTCTATCACATGCACAGGAACCAAAACATACATGTAAGACATCCTCAATCCATAGCTGAAGGTCTGTATTTGGTCTGGGAACCAGTCTTACACGTTTGGGACTGGTCCAATGAAGCAGTCAATGTGACTTCCATGCAATTTGTCCAATAGGTAAGCAAATCAAATTTTCTAAAGCAATTATGCAATCCAATGCACATAAAATGTGTAGGCAATTGTGAGAGACTCATTATTTAGGACCAGAGATAGGGACAGAACATAGGAAATGCAAACAATCACATTCCAGGATAATCCCACACATGAATGCACTCCCACACATAAAAAAAAATAGACTTAATGGAACAAAATAGGTCAGCAAAGTATAGCATAGTGAGCACTGATATAAAATCATCTCAGAGATGAGTTTGTGTTGCTGCTTTTTTAAAACAATAAATGTGTAAATCAAGTTAGTGCATTCTAGTCAGACTTGGATTCAGGAGCATAGATGAATGTGTGCACACTTCTCCCTATTGAGCTTTCCCTGACAAAAAGGACAATTAGATTTCCTTTTCTCAACACTATAAAATCTGAATAAAATTTATAAATTACAACTTTAAAAAATTCTAAGTAAATACAAATATGTGATCGATAAATAATTTTCCATAATATATAACAGAGAGTTTACTATTATTTTTAATAATAAAATTACCAAGAAATACAGAAATTCAAAGCTGAACTGGAGTTTGGAAATCCTCAACATTTAAAACAAAACATATAAAAATTAACTTTATTCATTTCTGAGAACAATTGTAAAACTCAGACAAAAATATTTGTTTGAAGAATAAAATTAATTTTGGAATGATAAAAGTAGAAAATACTTTTGAGATCCCTCTCAAAAAAAGACAAGGCCAATGAACAATGCAATCGTTGCTATATTTAATATAAATTGAGATATTGAGTTTTTGTGTTCAAGTGAATGTTAAAATAAAATTTAATATCTATTCTCATGTAGACTAAGAAGTGTAATATCAATAACAATGAAAAAAATACAAAAATTTTTCATATGGGTACATTCATCTATTCTAAAAAAAAAATGCTTAATTATAATCTCAGAACACCAGGAAGTGATAGTTTTTGTTCCCTCAGGGTCCAGGAAATTCAGAACATTCATCATCACTGATTATACATGATAACACAAAAACCCAACACAATGAAATGATTTGTACTTTGGTTAAATCTTTCCACAGATGAAGCATGAAGAGAAAGAAGCAGATGACAATGTCTCCACAGTGGTGCAGATTGTTCTGCTGGGATTTTCTGAAATTTCAAACTTTCAAGGCTTTCTACCTGGGGTGTTCTCCATCATTTACATGGTTATCCTCATTGGGAACAGTCTCATATTCATAATAACAAAGCTGGACCCTGAGCTGCACAAACCCATGCATTTTTTCCTGGCACATTTTTCTATATTGGAAATCTGTTATGTTTCAATCACTCTCCCGAGGATTCTGGTCAGCCTTTGGACCAAGGATAGAAGGATCTCCCTACTGAGCTGTGCCACCCAATTGTGCTTCTTCCTTGTACTGGGAACTGCGGAAAGTTTCCTCCTGGCTGTGATGTCCTATGACCGCTATCTGGCCATCTGCAACCCTCTGCACTATCCTCTAATCATGAACCCAAAGAAGTGCCATCTACTGGCAGCTGGCTCCTGGCTTGGGGGAATGCCAGTCCAGATAGGGCAAACATGCCAGATATTCTCTCTGCATTTCTGTCATACTAACCAAATCAACCACTTCTTTTGTGACATACCCCCCATTCTCAAGCTAGCCTGTGGGGACACCTCAGTGCATGAGGCGTCTGTCTATGTAGTAGTGATATTGGTTGGGGCAGTACCTTTCATGTTGATACTTGTCTCCTATACCAAGATCATTGCCACCATTCTGAGGTTGCCAACAGCCCAAGGTCGCACTAAGGCATTCTCCACTTGCTCCTCCCACCTGCTGGTTGTAGTTTTATTTTTTGGATCAGCTTCCATTACCTACTTCAGGCCCAAATTCAGCCATTCTGCAGGAACTGAAAAACTGCTCTCTCTGTTCTACACCATAGTGACTCCCATGTTCAATCCTGTGATATACACCCTCAGGAACCAGGACGTGATTGCTGCATTCAGAAGATTATTGTTTAAAACATAGTGGTTTTGAGATTACTTGAGGTGATTTTCCCATATTGTCACAGTTTTCAGAGAAACACTTCACATCACTACAGTCTAAATTTGAGAGGTTAAGGTCTTCCAGTTTAGGATGTATTGTTGTTATATTTAAATTTTAGCCTGGAATTTACTTTATTCCTAGATCTACATAGGGAAATTCATCTATCTTTGTGACCCCACCTAAACAAAGTACATTCTCATATGTAAAATATTAATGTGCCTCACATTTTCTCTATAAATTTATTAAAATAATTAAGAGTGTTTTCTATGGTCAGTTAAATTTACTAAAAAATATAATTTGCCTGAATGTTCATGCCTGTATCTGTTGCCATGTTTTTTATACAACACATAGGACATATTGATCAAACTTTGTTTGGTAATGACTGTGTATCCTAGAAATTATTAAATGAATGAATGGATAAGTGCATATTGCTTTGCCCTACTACAGATATCTGTCAATCTCCAGAATTGTGTTTGTCATCAGTTAACATTAAAATACCTATGCACCAAAAAGTAATACTTGCAGTATAATAGCTTTAAAAAGTTTGTATTTATGTAAGTCTCTTTCTAAAATCTTACTATCAGATCACATGATAAAACAGTTCTACCTTTCTCAAATGGTTTTCTTTCAAATATATTCCTCCTTTGCTATCATGGTCCCATATAATTTGTTTTAATGATTTTATCTTTCTTACTATATT
Source organism: Marmota marmota marmota (assembly GCF_001458135.2). Taxonomy (NCBI): domain Eukaryota; kingdom Metazoa; phylum Chordata; class Mammalia; order Rodentia; family Sciuridae; genus Marmota; species Marmota marmota. Next base: position 58,414,475 of record NW_026000174.1, on the reverse strand, counting down.
TTGCATTTATTATGCTACATAAAAATATTCATATTTTGCAAAATATCTATGAGTATAAAACTGAAGGAAAATTTGAATGTTATTTTTAGAAGTATATGAAGTCTACTCAGTTGCATTGCAGCACTTTACCTCTACTTTCATCTTTACAACTCATTCTAAAGTACTTAAATCACTTAATGTTTTAGTTGGCATTATGGAGGAAAAGGAGTATCAATCAACAGAAAGAGGAGTATCCATCCATCTGATGAACAAGTCAGCAGTTTCCTTAATGATTCATATTTTAGTTCATCTGTCAATTATTTCATACTGTAACTTTAGCTATGGTTATACACACATGTACAAGACACTGCTAGCTACTCTTTACAAATAATTATAGTTCTCTTTTATGAAACTATCTATATAATAATTACCTATCATGATTTTAAATTTATTATTGTATTTCATTTATATGCACATACACATATATGTCCCATTTAATGTTTTATCTGTTTTAGGATTTTGGCAGGTGATGCATAAGAAAGACCTTGCTGATGTGACTGTGATAATGAAGATAAATATTTGGTGGTGGTTTACTTTTTGAAATGTAGTAAGCAGGAATACAATGCCAGTATAGAATGCTGTCCCAGTATTTCATATAAATGCATTTTATTCTTTATTTTCTGAGAAGATTGTTGAATGGTTAAATATCATTTATATACTTTTTCATAACATTTATACTTAATAAATGGTGACAACAGACTATTTCTTATTAACACACAGGATTATTATAAGGTACAAACATCCACCTCGGACAACAAAGATCCAAAAAGTTTTTTAAGAAAAATTTGAAGTGTTAGCTGGATTTGGATATAATTCTTGGAGGAATCTCTAGTTGTGCTGTCTTTCATGTTTAAATTCATTTAGATACTCATGCAATGCTGTTTTTGAAGAAAAGGACATTCACAGCAACATTTATGTATTCGAGAAAACCTACATGTTTATACAACAGACTTATTTACCTTGACTAATGCAATAAATTTAGTTCTTGATTTTCAGTTATATGTTATTCTTCTGGTCAGAAATTCTTTGAAATTAATACATAAAAACCATCAATTAACATCAAAATATTATTGTTTGAATCTTAAGTAGTTTAAACAGCCATATCACAATTTGTAATGTCATATGCTTCATCATTGAACAATTTATGTCCATTAGGGATGCAACCAAATGTAGACTGTAACAATCAGTTCTCCTTTTTCACTGGGATATGGTAGAAAGACAAAAGTCCCAAGAAATGTCCACATTGACTCTCTTAAACATCTAAACAAGCTGCCTCACATGGACAAGGGACATTGCACAGGTGATTAAGCTTTTAAATCCTGAGATAGACGGATCATACAGGTAGCCCAATCTAATCCTATGAGTCCTTAGAAGAGAAAAAATAAAAGATGGATTATCTGAGTAAAGCACATCTCCTAATGTGGGAGACCTTACTTGAAGTAGGGCATAGAACTAAGTGCCTGAGCCTCCCCGGAGTAAAAGAGGACTCTGCCTGCTGATCATCTTCAAACTGGAACATTAGTCATTGTCAGCTTTTGGATCTGGACTGAGGAGTGAATTTCTCCTGAGTCTCACGCCTGCTTATGTTTCATTAGAATGCCACCTTCTGTTCTTTATGGTTATGAGTTATTTGGATTTATATTGGAATTAAAATGTTTGCTCTCATTGTACAATGTGTGTGTGTGTGTGTGTGTGTGTGTATCTTTTCAGGTTCTTCTCTGTGTTCAGATAATCAGTGAATTGTTAAGTTTGGTCAATAATATGTTGCTCATGTTTGATATTGTGCAATTTCATTGGATTATTTTGGGTGGATTCCAGTTCTATGGAGAACTTTTTCAACCTTTTATCCTTGTTCATCAACTTTTAAATCATTTCTTAAAGATATCATTACCATTACTTTAAAGTCCTTGGTTGTCAAATACAATGTTGAATAAATGTGTGTTTATTTTAACATATTTCTTCTTATTCATTGATCTGAAGTTCTTGCCTCTTTTTAGTTTTTATATCCAGCCAAATTACGTTTTTATGTTTTTATTAGTGCATTGTATTTATACAAAACAGTAGGGTTCACTGGGACAGACTCAGAGATGCACATGATTTGTTCCAATTCATTACCAAGTTAAATCCCTTTTCCCTCCATCCTCCCTATCTTTTTCCCTTTCCTCTACTCCTTGGTCTTCCTTCTACTTATTTCCACGAGTTTTTCATTGGTGTATTACAGTCATACATAATAGTGGGATTCATAGTGCTATATTCATATATGCATATAACACAATTTGACCGATTTTGTCCCCTAGTTCTTCCCCTTTCTCTCCATTTCTCCCACCTTGCCCCCTTGATCACATACCTCTACTGTCCTGATCTCCTCTCTGCTTACATGAGATCTCCTCTGTAAAATTCACTTTCTAGCTTTCATGTATTAGAACATTTGATCCTTGACTTTCCAAATCTGGGTTATTTCACTTAGTATGATGATCTTCAGTTTCACCCATTTTTCAGCAACTGACATAATTTCACTCTTTTCCTGACTGCATAGAATTCCATTCTGTCTATATGCCACATTTCTTTATCCATTCATCTGCTGATAAACACCTAGGCTGGATACATGACTTGGCTGTTATAAATTGAGTTACTATAAACATTGATGAGCATGTATCACTATATTTTCCTGATATCATTTGCTTTAGGCAAACAGTGAGGAGTAGAATAGCAGGATCACATAGTGGTTACATTTCTTGTCTTCCAAGGAATCAAAATGCTGATATCCACAGTGATTGTACTAATTTTCAATATCACCATCAATATGTAAGCATTCTCCCAAAGTCTTGCCAGCATTTAATACTATTTATATTTTTATATTTCCACTATAGACAAATAAAAATATCCATGGATTTTGGATTTACATTTCCCTGCTGCTAATATTGAATTTTGTTTAATATATTTGTGAGAAAACCGCACTACTTTTCTTGAGAAAAGTCTAGTTAGGTAATTTGTTCACTTATGATGGTGATAATTAGGTGGCTATATTTGGTGAGTTTTGTGCATTTTTCAGAATGAGAAATGTACTCAGTTATTTTTTTCTTTTCCAGTTTTAATTGGTGTTTTATAGTTGACATAATGGTGAGATTTGTTGTATGTTTGTACATGCATACAATATAACAATGTAATTTTTTAATATCATTCCCCTCTTTTATGCCTAATATATGTTTTAAAAAGTTCTCTCTGTTTTGGGGATGCACGTTCATGTTATAGCACTTGCCTAGTATGTGTGTAGACCAGGGTTTGATTCTCAGTATTATAAAGAAGAAAAGAAAAAGATATTTTTTTTTTATCTTTGGTTGCAGAGAAAGAAAAGACTTTTTAAATAAACTGTTCTTATGCTGTGAAAGAATATTAGTTTATACAAAATACTGGAGTTCTACTAATGATAACTGGCATTTAATCTTATTTTTACAGAACTGTGTGCCATGTATATCAGAATAATTCATCCGATGGAAAGAACCTGTGTGTACTGACTGGAGTGGATTTCCCATCTTCTTCAGGAACTCTGATAGAAGATGCATAACTATGAATCTTTCCCTTCTCACAAAACACCCACTAATTCCTAGTTGTACAGAAATCTCCTCTGGGCTCATCCTTCAATGCCTCCAAAGTACATTTCATATTCAGTATGGGTGATAGCAAGTAACACTCTTTAGTTTAAATGAGATTTTTTTTCATATAATTCACATGGTACATTCTTTAATATATGAAGTGCTTTCAAAAAACCTCCATGATGAAGGAAATCCTTTTTAGAATTCTACTTTCCATTTTAAAGTTCTCAGTAGTAAAAACAACCAATTCAAATTATCACTAAAAATATTTTTAGAGCTTGTTACCAAAGTGCTTTAAAAATTTGCAATGATAACCTTTCACTAATCTCTACATGTGGATTGTAAGTAAAAATTTATGAAATACTTTAATCACTACCAATAACTATGAAAAAGTAAGTATAACTCTTTGGTTCTATTGAAAAAATAACTTACCTGTGCAATTGGAAAATAACTCCTTCCTTGGCAAGTAGTGTTCTTTGGACTGGTATTTTAATTGTGCAAAAAAAAAAAAATCTCATGGATGTGAGAGTAAAAACCACTGGTTTGTGTCAAAAAATATTGGAAACATTGATACTGTGTCATATCCAAAAGGTAACTCATCTTGTGTCACTTTTTCTGATATAGCTTCCATGTGTAACTAAAGGGTCTTTATTAAATAAGCCTCTGAGTACGAATGACAGAATTAAAGCATGCATTCCAACTGAATGACTTAAATTAATTTATTTTCTAGGCAAAAATGTTATTGTCATATTTGGGAAGAATTTAGTGTATCACAGTAGTTTGACCCTCTTGTTAATCCCACTTAACATTAACCCAGGCATTACCCTTTCCCCTACCACCGCCTTCCTGCCTCTTCTGGTCCCTTCACAGTTCTCTACATGGAATCATTAGACTATCAGAAGGAATGACCAATGCAAAGTTCCCAGGGCTACAGTGCCTCTCTTCCAGTAAGCACCTGACCCTTTCCTTCCTGCCTTCAGGAACCTCAGCACTTCCGCTGTCTCAGCAGCCACACTGCGGATGTTCTGACCACCCTCAGGGTTATTGTCGTGGACACACCATGGTGTGAATGACCTTCTCATGTCACTCTCTGCCTGAATTCTCCAGTTCAAATCATGGCCTTAATATGAAGAGTCTAGCTCATGGAAAGCCAGTGTGTCATAATGGCATAAATCAATGGCTTTTAAAGTCATCAGTGAAAGTTCCCATCAAACCCTGTCTCTCAAACTCTCTTGCCTTAGCTGTCTCACCTATAAGAGAATAATGTTGTTGATAGTTTAATTTTGTGAATGTTATTTGAGTTTTTCTGTAAAGCACTTAGAATACTTTTTGCATGTAATAAACATTATACAACATAGTAGCAAATATTATTAATAGCCTCAATATATAGCTCTCACCATAACCTAAGAATAAGAGTGTTGTGATAGTGAAAAATAATTTTTGAAAATTATTTTTGCTATTTTCCTACTATTCATTAGTTATGCTGATGACATAACATTTATAAACACAGAATAGGGTAGATGGAAAATAGAAACATAGCTAGAATAATATTCCTAATCCATTCCATATAGAAACACTGTGAGGTATTAATTCTTATTATTACAGCATAGATTAAAATAATTTAGATTAAATTAACCAAAGTGACACAAATACTATGGCCAAAGAAGGACTAAAACCTAATTTATCATAACTATAAAGAAATAACTTATTCTTTCTTAATAATTTGTTCACTTTGCAAACAGGTAAAATAAGAAAAAAATAATAAACACTCTCCCACTGTCGTGCTACATCCCAATCACACTCTGGAAAGACAACTTAAGACAGGACTTTGAACACGTGATTAACCTTGTCATCATATGCTTCCTTCTTAGCGTGGTTTAAAAGATTAAATGAGATAAATGAAGCCTTTGGCACTACCACCATAATAATATTTATTATATAAATGAGTGATCCAAAAACAACATCATCTCTTTTTCCCCCCATTTTTCTCTTAATTTTAAATAACTTTTCTGGAGGTGTAGAGAATAAAGACTTATCTTTCTGCTCCTCTCACCTGACTTCTGTAGTCATCTATCAGAGGTGTCTTGTCTTTAGTTACTCCCAGCCCTGAAAACATTGTCTCAGTGTTCTACACCCTCATCATCCCAGTGCTGAATCCTTTGACTTACAGTTTGAGAGGCAAAAGATGCAGCTAAGAAAGCTCTAAAATCAAAGGTAATTTCTTTATAAGACATGTGTTTCAAGATGCTTCTAATTTCTCCAATACAAACACTAATTAAGAACTTATAAAAGTTTTACTAACAAACACAAAATTACTCAGTCAGATATTTCATCAAATGCTTGCTTTTAACATAGAGATACTTTTTATAATTTAAAGAGGTTAAACATTTAAAAGTTTCAAACTTTCTTTTAGGTAATAAACTACTGTTTAATATTATTATCTTGTGTTTTATGTTAAATAGTTTGTATCTTGTTGACTTAATAAATGGAGTAAATACTTTTTAAAAATAATTTATCTACATGATTGAATTTTGGATAGTTCACTGCATTCATACAATTAAGTTATAAGAATAAAATGTTTTTCTGTGAATAATTATTATTATCATGCCAAGTTTTAATAAGCCATGATCAAAGAACCTGTAGTGGTGTGTCTGTTACCATGAATTCTGTGTTGTAATAAGCCATAAAATAGGGTCACAGATATTTCTTCTGTCACTTCTAAGTTTCCCTAAAAATATTTCAAAAATTTTTATCTCTAATAGGTAAAGTTATATCATTTACCTTGGAGAAGATGTTAATTAATTATTAATTCATACCAAAATAGTGAATCTAGAGATGTAAGTTTTAAGCTTAAGTGATTAAAATGATATACTCACTTCCTATTTTACATTACCCTTGGACATTTATTGAATAAAATTAAAGTAGTACTATAATAATTACACAGAAGAACAATATAGCAAGTACAAATAAATCTTCTGCATCCTCAATTCAGATGTGTACACATGCATACTGAAGCACGGGTTCATGCAAAAACACCCAGAATGCAAAGGCCAAGTCTTACTGACCTTTTTTCTAGTAACATCAAAATGTAAGTTGACAAGTCATGTACACAACAATTATAGAGTTCTAGGGGCATTATTCTTCTCCATTCTCTGAAGAATATGTTCACTTTTTTATGTAAGTTGACTTTATTCTCCTCTAGTACTATCCTATATTTATTAATAAAAAATATTGTAAAATGGCTGTTAAGGGAACTTAAATTCATTGTTGCTCAATTGTAAAACGATTTTTTTCTATTTCCATAAAAAGACAGAAAACTCTAAAAGAAGTGTTTATCATTGTTTAATAGCTGTGTGTCAGGTGATATTCTGAAATTGAATATGTAGATCAGGTATATGATCAACAGTATATATATTTCTGAAGACTGTTATTGGAAACCAACTTTCCTCTAAACTGAACTTGGATTCATTATTAATGCAACATAAGAATATTTTTTTCATATGTTTTTAAAAATAAATTTTGTTGTGGTTGTCTGTGTGTGTTTGTGTGTGTGTGTGTGTGTGTGTGTGTGTTATTATTGGCATTGAACTCAGGAACATTCTACCACTGAGATATATCCTTTTTTTAAAAAAAAAATATTTTTTAAAAAAGTTGATGGACCTTTATTTTATTCATTTGTTTATATGCAGTGCTGAGAATCAAACCCAGTGCCTCAAACATGCTAGGCAAGCACTCTTCCACTGAGCCACAAACCCAGTCCCTGAGCTATATCCTTTTATTTTTTATTTTTCATTTTGAGACAAAGTCTCATTAATTCACTAAAGCTGACCCCAAGCTTGTGATATTCCTGCCTCAACCTCCAAAGCAGCTAGGATAATAATAGTCAAATGCCATACTGCTAGGTTATTGAATAAATTTAAGGTACACAGTATGATGCATATAGATAGGAAAGTGAATAAAGAGGTAAGTTGACACATCCATCACCTCAACTTTATTTTTGAATCTGTTCATCTTTCATGGTTTTCTTTTGAGACATAGTCAGAATCCTGTACCACTGGGTTGCTTGTTTGTTTTTGCAGAATTTTATACACTGATTATTTATGATAAATGAATAGGCAACAGAGAAATTGAATGGTGGTTACAGAATTCAAAGATAACAGATGATCAGTCAAGGAACTGAGTTTAGCAAAGGCTTCCTTGTTTTCTATATATTCCATGCAGACAATAACATACTATAATTTGGTGAACATGAAGGTATTCACTAATGACCTTTTTGAACTTTCAGCTCTCTTTCTTCCATATTGCTTGGTTAACCAATAGCCCCAAGCAGATATTGTGTACATTAGTCACACCGCAAAATATCCTTGTAACACTTTTTAATTTTTCTTTTTCATCCCACCTCATGTAACCAGTGATAGGCACTTTGTTACTACAGGTTAGTTTTCATTTAATACACAATTGTACATATAGAACTGTACTATATTAAATCTCATGTATGCTTTCTTCCACTCACCATAATTATTTTGAGCTTCATGCATGTGGTTGCACGTTTCTATAGACTATTCCTTCTGTTTCTAGGTATGATTCCAGTGTATGAGTGCATCACAATTGGTGTAACAACTCACACATTAATAGATTTGAGTTGTTACTAGTCTGCTATAACAAACTCAATTGTTATAAATATTAATTTATAAACCATTGTATACACATATAATTCAAATTTCTTAAAAGAACTTACCAGCTTTTAGAATTAGAACATAAGGTAAGTGTATGTTCAACTTTCAGCTCTCTTTCTTAAAGAGAAGTTGTCTAGTGGAATTCCAGATTGATTATAATATTTTAGCTGCATACGCACAATTCAGGAGGGATTTGGCTGTAGGAAGTTAGTCTCTTGGGTATGTGTTTAGACTATACCCTGTCCCTGGCCCCTATCTTACACTCTTTTCTTCCTGGTTTCATGAGCTGAACAGCTTTCCTTTGCCATGTGATTTCACCACGATGTTCTAATTCCCCTCAATATCAGAGCAATAGAGACAGCTGGCCATGGACTGAAACTCTCAAACTGTGACTCCAATATAAATTTTACCTACTCTAAATTATTCTATGAGGTATTTTGGACATAGCTATAAAACATTGACTAACACAAAAGCTTTGCTCATTTTTTATTGACTTGCTTGCTTTTTTAAATTGGTTGTATCTTCTGTCAAACCTCAGTTTACAAATATTTTCTTCTTCTGCTTGTGGAGGACACATACATATATAGAAAGAATATATGCAATATATGTATATATATATACATATCTATATTTATATACAATATAACTATATTATCCCATATATGCTCACATGTTATTTAAAAATCCTTTCTCATGAAAATTTCTCTCATAGTATATTCTCTGTAGACTGTTCTAATTATCTTTTTCTATACAAACACTATCCTGTACAAATGCATATCTTTAACTGACAATGATTGGGCTATTTGTTGTTGTTGTTGTTGTTCTTTGTATTGACTGTGGTCATACTGTGGTCTGCAGCTGATAGTTGGGTTAGGTTGTAAATTGTCTTTTCCTAGCCATGTCACCTTCACATGGCTAGAAAAACAGGGTCATCACAGTCTGTTTTTCTTCCCATGTTGTCAAAACAGCTCATGTTGTTCACCCTGGATGTTAAACTTCTTTAATAATCAGTAGTTCTTGATTTTCAGATGATAATAATATGTTAAAGACTATAACTACCCTGACATGGTATTTTTTGTGGCATTTTTTTTCCTTTTTTGGTTTAGGAAATTGAACCAGGGGCACTTTACCACTGTGCTACATCCCTAGCTCTTTAAAAAAATTTTTTAGGGGGGACAGGGCACGATCTCACTAAGTTGTTTAGGATTTCACTAAGTTGCTACGGCTCTCCTTAAACTTGGGATCCTCCTGTCTCAGCCTCCATTGTCACTGGGCATGTCTTTGTGCCATTTTATGTTGATCAAATAGTTAAATGAAAGCAAAATGTCCAAAGAAGTATAAATAAGTACTGTGTTTCTAAACCAGATGTGTCCAAAAGTGTAGTCATCTTTAATCTGCCTAAATAATCATCAACCCATTGTATAATTCTGAAATTACTCATTCCAAGTTTATTATTAGTTCTTGACCTTTCACAAATCATTGAGTTTGGATCTGGTCTCTTTTCCTAACTTTTCTGTGGCTATATCTGGCAAAGCCACCAAATAAAGAAACACTTGAACAGCACACACACAGAGGACAATGACCGTCTTTGCCTTGAGGATATTGTGGATGCAGTGTTAGCTCTCGGGTCCATTCAAAGAAGCCCAATAAAACCAGATACCAAGATGGCAGACTAAGATTCAAGTGCTATGGATAATTTTACCACAATCTTTGTTGCAGGATTTTTACAGAATATTAAAGTCAAAATTTTAGTAATTCTCAATTTTGTGTAGAATAAGTGCAAATAATAATAAGTAAAATTATTCTTAGAATAAATTCAGAACTCTCATTTTTATACAAATCATTCATGTTACTTCTTAAATGAATCATCATTACACACATGCATACAACTGGTATGAAAAAAAAATCCCCCAAACCAGTGTGCTTCTATTTCTACATTACACTGCATTATAAACAAGCTAAAATGTTAACATTTAATAAGTGGTAATCAGATAATTTTACAAATCATTTTAGTAGAAACTATAGGAAATATGAAAAAAATAAAACCTTAAATATAGTAGAGAAAATCTTGAATTGAGCTTAATTCAAAATGACAGTGCTCAACTTAGAGAATCTGAATTTATTGTAAGGTCAGTGAAATGTGGAAGGATGACATAAGGTAGGAAATATGGCAATACTAGGTGACAAAAATAACCTTTCATGAATGTCTATAACATCATTGCTCATAATGGACAAAAGTAGAAACAACCCTGATTGTCTTTTAATTGATGCATAGTCATAATAATAATAATGACAATAATAATAATAATAATAATAATAATAATAATAATAATAATAATAGTAAAAATAGCATTATAGCCACAAAATGACATTGTCCAGAACAGGAGAACATATAGAATCAGAAAGTTTATTTATTTTTGCTAAGCACTGCCATGAAGCATTAGTGGATTGGTACTAATGGGTATAAGTTTCTTACCAAGGGGATTGAAACTGTTCTGCAAGCAGAGTGTAAAGTACACACAACCTTCCAATACAATAAAAGTCAAAAAGTGTTTGCTTTAGAAATATTAATTTTGCAATGTGTGAATTAATTGTCAATAAGGACTCAATTGAAATGTAGTAATTCTCAATTACAAAGTTGGAAATTCTGAAAAATGGAAAGAAAACTGAACAATAGAATGGATCTGGAAATGACTTAACAGGGAGTCAGTTAGATTATGCTACATCTGTTCAAGAATGATACAGATTAGGGTTTATACATAAATATGTTACTTTTTAAATGAATCTTCATTACACACATGCATACAATTGGTTTAAAAAAAATCCCCCAAACCAGTGTGCTTCTATTCTTCATTACACTGCATTATAAACAAGCTAAAATGGCTAACAGTAAATATGTGGTAAGCAAATAACTTTACAAATCATTTTAGTAGGAAATATATGAAATATGAAAAAAATATTTTGTAACATAAAAATTAATTTTCTATTTATATTCTGATATAGATCATTTGGTGAGTATGTTCAAGCTTTCAAATAAACATTTGCTAAACATGTTCATTCATCCACAGGGGACAGCACAGAACCAGAAATGCAATTAATCCTGTTTGCATAATTCCAAAACCTCAGAGAAATAACCTCAGAGAGTTTAAGTCCCAAGTGCAGCCTGTTATAATACAATGCTACCTGCTCAGTGCTCAGTTACTAAAGAACGGCTCATTTTAGGTAAGCTCCTGAGTTTACAAATTTAAAACAATAAGGTTAAAAAAAAAGAAAAGAAAACTCTTTGGAACAAATTAGAGTTTTGTAAATGAATCAGTTTATGCTTTCTTATGTAGTTCCATGAATTCTGAATTTTAATAATAAAAAATAATGTATTCTTCTGAGAACTAGAAGATTGATTGAAACTAGTATTAACAAAGTAATATGTACTTGTTTCTTTTTAAATATGGATTCAAAAAACAAACTTTTACTAATTTTGTTATTATGTGGGGATATACATAAATTTAAGGGTTTTAGTATTTTTATTGTTGTTTTATTAAAAGATAATAGAAATGACACAAAGCAAATCTAATGTGTGAAAATGCAAGTTCGTGTGAAGTGAACACAATAGTTACTTGGTTAAAAAACAAAACAAAACAAAACAAAACAAAGCCATCCACATACATTGAAACCCACTTTCTATTTCAGTTGAGAATCATACACCCATAGAAAACTGTGTATGCATAGATACATACATATTTAATGAAAATAAGTCTGTTAATATCTTTATTATTTTTTCTCACCCTGTTTTTATTTGTAATATAAATTTTACTTAAATATGATATAATGCAGTTGTATTAATTAAATCATGGTGGTTCCCCATCTATTTTAGCATTTCTCTTTGAATGATCAGGAGACTCATCCTTTGTCTCCAGAATACCCCTGTTAGTAGTCCATGAGCATTGTGGCAAAATCATAAAACATTTCTAAAAAATAGTAATTTTTTTCATATCTAATTAGATAATAAAGACCACACAGCCCAAGGTGAGTAGAATAATGATTTTCCTGTTTAGAGGTTAGTGATATGACCATTGTTGCTAGAACCAGAAGTGGTTTTTAAAACCAATCATGAATTTTGAGGATTGTAATATTGCAATTTTTATCTGTCTACATGAATGGTTTTAAGAACATAAAATGAGTTCTATAAGTTGCTCTCATCTAAGAGTTGGGTTTACTCCAGGACATTTTGAAGATTTACTCAGATTTCAGCCTATAAAAATATATTTCCTAAAGAAAAGGAGGGCAAGTGCCACCACACGGGACTAAATCAGTCAGGGTTACTCCAGATGAATAGGATTGGCGTTAAATAATCAGACACAGAGAAAATACCCTTTTCTTGGGGTTCATGGAGAGCTCCTCAGCCCCAGCTCCCACAAGGGAAGCAAGAGAGGCAGACAAAAAGAGAGAGAGAGCATTCCTGAAAACATCTTATTTATTGAGGAGTACTGTTCCATAGAACCTTCCATCCATAAAAGGTAAGGGGTTCTATTACAAAGGAACAAGAAGGCAGCCCACTCCCGGCTGAGCAATGATGGAGATCCACCTGCTTCCTATAGCAGTCTCCACATTTCCATCACTCAAAGCTAGGGGGCGCTCAGCTGCTATGTGGCAGCTCCTGACGGGCAATATCCAGATAAAGTAAAACAGATCCCTCATAAAAGGCATCTTGATGGCAATCACTTATTCTCAGCTACACTTCAAGATTTTATTTTTAATTATTGTCAAAGCACATAATGTCTCTTTAAGGATTAACACATCGATCTTGATCTTGTTTGGAGGATATATCCTCCAAACAAGATATCTATATCTATATCTATATCTATATCTATATCTATATCTATTTCTATGTGTATATCTATATCTATCTATCTATATCTATATCTATATATCTATACCTATCTATATCTATCTATCTATGTATATATGTGTGTGTATGTATGTGTGTGTGTGTGTGTGTGTGTGTATATATATATATATATATATATATATATATATATATATATATATATATAT